>NC_141697.1:521521980-522101980 GCF_964263255.1 Lissotriton vulgaris
CAATTCTTATCATTGTTTGGCTTCCACTTCCCTCTTGTTTCCTTGTTTCTCACTGGGCAGACCTTCTTCTTCCTGCTGGCTGCTCACCCAGACTTCTGTCCATGCCATGGAGCATGGACCCAGCACAGCTTCTTTATTTGCGGCCAGCGCTCTTCCACTGACCTCGCTGTCCTGCAGGTACTTTTTTATTTGTTTTGTCCACGTACTCTATAAGAGGGCATGGCACTCTTCGTCTCCCCACCCAAACCACCTGTTCGGTTACCCCCGCTGGCGGTTTCCCCTACTGTTTGCTTTCCCCAGCTGTTTGTTTCCCCATCACAACCAACAGTCGATTTTCAATCCCACTCCCTGTCCACTTTCACCCCACCGGGTCTGTTTTGTTCCCTCTAACATGTTTTAAAAGAAAAAAAGCGCTATGATGTGGTCAGGGATGGCCACTTCACAGCACTTGAAAAAAAAAATGTAAGCCATTTTGCCTGTGTGTTGCTTGACCACCCCTCACCCATTCTGTTTTTACACACATAGGAAAGCAACATTAGCTGCTATGCAATATGTTTTAAAAAGAAAAAAGTGCTGTGACACGGTCAACACTGGGTGCGTCATAGCGTTTAATAAGAACTTTAAGCCTGGTTGAACAGCAGCTCGCGCTGCTGTTCAACATGTCTAATAAACATTAGAAAATCAATAGATTTCAGAGGCACATCCTATTGGCTTTGCCAATTCTTTTTTTTTGTTAGTCCCATGGGCCTTAGACGGTACTAAAAAACAGCCCACACACTGGCCCTTTCTGGGCTGGCCCATCAGCAGCGGCAGACTGCCCAAAATGTCCAGTCCCAAACTATACATTAATCCCACGTGCTTGCTTTTGGTCTCAATAAATATAATACCCTTAAAATGTTATTATTTTTCAAAAAGGAACTCGATTTTATTTACATTAAGAATTTGAATGGAAACTTCAGAAAATATTATGCCATAAACCACTTATTACCTAAGAATAAATAACGCTTCTGGGTAAGTATTACTATAACTCTGTAACTGCTTCTGTGTTCTGCCAGAGTTAGTGCAGTCAAAGCAAGTGCATAGTTGGGAGTATAGTCTAATGGAGGAGCCGAATCGCAGTGTTGGGTTCTGTAGGCCCAGCCACTCAGTTCAGTTTCATACTCAGATCTACATTCGAAGGAACACAAGCAGCTCCTTGCATGAGCTGTATCTATACCACACTGCACAGGCAGCATTCAGGGCAGGCAACAGTCAGTCTATTTTTTCTCCATAAGCTTTGGGGAAGTAGCAATTGTTTTTCTGACAGTAAGTATGGGAGTGATGGGGGTGGACAACAGGCCTATGCATAGAGAGTCCTGATCAATGACATTGCACAAATGACAAAGACACAAAGGCCCTCATGCAAGGATGAGAAATGATCCATTGGGGAGACACAACTGTAGTGTTGTGGGCCCTAGGCCCACATGCTACTAAAAGTATGACACAGATACCTGATGAATGCTTAGTAAACTGGCTATGAGCACGTGCACTAGGGCCCTTTTATTTGCAGGCCCATGTCACTCGAATGTGGGGTGTGAGTGTGCCCAGCCCTCGAGGGAGAAGCTTGTAAAACTGGTGCCTGCCGAGACATTGGAAAGTGTCCAGTACAACACTACATTCCTCCCTAAACTTATTAAAACAAAACAAATGCCCATCCAAACTGTGGGAGTAAACAGCAATAACAAACACCACAGGGTCCATCAGCCTCTAGAATCGTGAAGCGGGAAAACAGCAGACATGGGGCTGATGACTCGTACTGCAGCACAACATCTTCGCTCGCACTCATAATTTAACCTGAGTGGTTTAGGACACAAATGCTGGCTTGGAGCTGTCAAACGCACTCTGGCAGCATACAAGTGGACGAGGAAGACCATATTATGACGGGCTACCCTTAGCTTCACTGTGGTAAGTTAGTACCCAAGTTACCAGGAACGCCCAAGAAACAGAGCTCAAAGGAGAACGCTAAAGTGATAAGAGGTAAGATCCAAGCTCATAAGTCTAGATTGCCATCAGCTTAACCTTGTGATCAGTATTATCATTTGGTCATCCAGATAAGGTAATGGTATGTCTCTTGATCATCGAGACATGCTACCATTCCAACAGTGGTAAGCTGGATCATACCCACGGTCACTTAAAGACAGCAAATGAGCAACTGACTAGTTGATCACCAAAGGAATAATAAAGTGCAGTGCAATAACACAAAAAGTGTGTAGTGAGTTAAAATAGAGTGGTGTGTCCGAACATAACACACATTTTATTGAGATATAGAGACATTCCCTAATTAAAACCAGAACAGTGCAAAAGGCAGTTTAAACAAATAACTGCCAAAAAGGGCCAACATGTTTCAGCCTTTGGCGGTCAACTAGTCAGTTGCTCATTTGCTGTCTTTAAGTGAGGGGCATGCACTTCTTCCCCCCTTCCATGATAGCACAATGACACAGGTGGCAAAGTAGCAACAAAGTTGGTTACTAGTGTAGTTCTGCTGCTGCAGGCAGTGCAGGATGAGCAGCATGGCATTTCAGTGCTGAGGGTTTGTCCTTATGGAAGGACATGGAGCTGTCTCTCCTTCTGCTGCAGTGATTTTTAAATATGCTTATTCCTTCCGTCGGCTGGTCTTTATCAGGCATGAGTCCCTTTCTCACTGCTCCATCAGGATTCAAGCAAGCCGGGCCGAAGAAGGCTGAAATGCCAGAAACCGGTCCCCGGTAGCTTGTCTCCTTTCTGGTGAAGAATTGGCTTGGTAGTTTAGTCTGCCCTGTTCCCATGATGCACTGGGCCAGGGACAGACTGATTTGCATATAGCCAGGTTCTGAGCTGGGATGGGGCTGTGAGATAAATAACGGTGATGGATCAAGCCCTGATCTTTGGACTGGATAAGAGTGGTCTGTTTAACTCAGACACTCTGTTCATCACCACCCCCTTTTTGTAAATCGTTTTTGGCCACTATAGGTGTGGCAGGGTATACTCAGACATGAGTCCCTTTCTCACTGCTCCATCAGGATTCAAGCAAGCCGGGCCGAAGAAGGCTGAAATGCCAGAAACCGGTCCCCGGTAGCTTGTCTCCTTTCTGGTGAAGAATTGGCTTGGTAGTTTAGTCTGCCCTGTTCCCATGATGCACTGGGCCAGGGACAGACTGATTTGCATATAGCCAGGTTCTGAGCTGGGATGGGGCAGTGAGATAAATAATGGTGATGGATCAAGCCCTGATCTTTGGACTGGGTAAGAGTGGTCTGTTTAACTCAGACACTCTGTTCATCACCACCCCCTTTTTGTAAATCGTTTTTGGCCACTATAGGTGTGGCAGGGTATACTCAGACATGAGTCCCTTTCTCACTGCTCCATCAGGATTCAAGCAAGCCGGGCCGAAGAAGGCTGAAATGCCAGAAACCGGTACCCGGTAGCTTGTCTCCTTTCTGGTGAAGAATTGGCTTGGTAGTTTAGTCTGCCCTGTTCCCATGATGCACTGGGCCAGGGACAGACTGATTTGCATATAGCCAGGTTCTGAGCTGGGATGGGGCAGTGAGATAAATAACGGTGATGGATCAAGCCCTGATCTTTGGACTGGGTAAGAGTGGTCTGTTTAACTCAGACACTCTGTTCATCACCACCCCCTTTTTGTAAATCGTTTTTGGCCACTATAGGTGTGGCAGGGTATACTCAGACATGAGTCCCTTTCTCACTGCTCCATCAGGATTCAAGCAAGCCGGGCCGAAGAAGGCTGAAATGCCAGAAACCGGTCCCCGGTAGCTTGTCTCCTTTCTGGTGAAGAATTGGCTTGGTAGTTTAGTCTGCCCTGTTCCCATGATGCACTGGGCCAGGGACAGACTGATTTGCATATAGCCAGGTTCTGAGCTGGGATGGGGCAGTGAGATAAATAACGGTGATGGATCAAGCCCTGATCTTTGGACTGGGTAAGAGTGGTCTGTTTAACTCAGACACTCTGTTCATCACCACCCCCTTTTTGTAAATCGTTTTTGGCCACTATAGGTGTGGCAGGGTATACTCAGACATGAGTCCCTTTCTCACTGCTCCATCAGGATTCAAGCAAGCCGGGCCGAAGAAGGCTGAAATGCCAGAAACCGGTACCCGGTAGCTTGTCTCCTTTCTGGTGAAGAATTGGCTTGGTAGTTTAGTCTGCCCTGTTCCCATGATGCACTGGGCCAGGGACAGACTGATTTGCATATAGCCAGGTTCTGAGCTGGGATGGGGCAGTGAGATAAATAACGGTGATGGATCAAGCCCTGATCTTTGGACTGGGTAAGAGTGGTCTGTTTAACTCAGACACTCTGTTCATCACCACCCCCTTTTTGTAAATCGTTTTTGGCCACTATAGGTGTGGCAGGGTATACTCAGACATGAGTCCCTTTCTCACTGCTCCATCAGGATTCAAGCAAGCCGGGCCGAAGAAGGCTGAAATGCCAGAAACCGGTCCCCGGTAGCTTGTCTCCTTTCTGGTGAAGAATTGGCTTGGTAGTTTAGTCTGCCCTGTTCCCATGATGCACTGGGCCAGGGACAGACTGATTTGCATATAGCCAGGTTCTGAGCTGGGATGGGGCAGTGAGATAAATAACGGTGATGGATCAAGCCCTTATCTTTGGACTGGGTAAGAGTGGTCTGTTTAACTCAGACACTCTGTTCATCACCACCCCCTTTTTGTAAATCGTTTTTGGCCACTATAGGTGTGGCAGGGTATACTCAGACATGAGTCCCTTTCTCACTGCTCCATCAGGATTCAAGCAAGCCGGGCCGAAGAAGGCTGAAATGCCAGAAACCGGTCCCCGGTAGCTTGTCTCCTTTCTGGTGAAGAATTGGCTTGGTAGTTTAGTCTGCCCTGTTCCCATGATGCACTGGGCCAGGGACAGACTGATTTGCATATAGCCAGGTTCTGAGCTGGGATGGGGCAGTGAGATAAATAACGGTGATGGATCAAGCCCTGATCTTTGGACTGGGTAAGAGTGGTCTGTTTAACTCAGACACTCTGTTCATCACCACCCCCTTTTTGTAAATCGTTTTTGGCCACTATAGGTGTGGCAGGGTATACTCAGACATGAGTCCCTTTCTCACTGCTCCATCAGGATTCAAGCAAGCCGGGCCGAAGAAGGCTGAAATGCCAGAAACCGGTCCCCGGTAGCTTGTCTCCTTTCTGGTGAAGAATTGGCTTGGTAGTTTAGTCTGCCCTGTTCCCATGATGCACTGGGCCAGGGACAGACTGATTTGCATATAGCCAGGTTCTGAGCTGGGATGGGGCAGTGAGATAAATAACGGTGATGGATCAAGCCCTGATCTTTGGACTGGGTAAGAGTGGTCTGTTTAACTCAGACACTCTGTTCATCACCACCCCCTTTTTGTAAATCGTTTTTGGCCACTATAGGTGTGGCAGGGTATACTCAGACATGAGTCCCTTTCTCACTGCTCCATCAGGATTCAAGCAAGCCGGGCCGAAGAAGGCTGAAATGCCAGAAACCGGTCCCCGGTAGCTTGTCTCCTTTCTGGTGAAGAATTGGCTTGGTAGTTTAGTCTGCCCTGTTCCCATGATGCACTGGGCCAGGGACAGACTGATTTGCATATAGCCAGGTTCTGAGCTGGGATGGGGCAGTGAGATAAATAACGGTGATGGATCAAGCCCTGATCTTTGGACTGGGTAAGAGTGGTCTGTTTAACTCAGACACTCTGTTCATCACCACCCCCTTTTTGTAAATCGTTTTTGGCCACTATAGGTGTGGCAGGGTATACTCAGACATGAGTCCCTTTCTCACTGCTCCATCAGGATTCAAGCAAGCCGGGCCGAAGAAGGCTGAAATGCCAGAAACCGGTCCCCGGTAGCTTGTCTCCTTTCTGGTGAAGAATTGGCTTGGTAGTTTAGTCTGCCCTGTTCCCATGATGCACTGGGCCAGGGACAGACTGATTTGCATATAGCCAGGTTCTGAGCTGGGATGGGGCAGTGAGATAAATAACGGTGATGGATCAAGCCCTGATCTTTGGACTGGGTAAGAGTGGTCTGTTTAACTCAGACACTCTGTTCATCACCACCCCCTTTTTGTAAATCGTTTTTGGCCTCTATAGGTGTGGCAGGGTATACTCAGACATGAGTCCCTTTCTCACTGCTCCATCAGGATTCAAGCAAGCCGGGCCGAAGAAGGCTGAAATGCCAGAAACCGGTCCCCGGTAGCTTGTCTCCTTTCTGGTGAAGAATTGGCTTGGTAGTTTAGTCTGCCCTGTTCCCATGATGCACTGGGCCAGGGACAGACTGATTTGCATATAGCCAGGTTCTGAGCTGGGATGGGGCAGTGAGATAAATAACGGTGATGGATCAAGCCCTGATCTTTGGACTGGGTAAGAGTGGTCTGTTTAACTCAGACACTCTGTTCATCACCACCCCCTTTTTGTAAATCGTTTTTGGCCACTATAGGTGTGGCAGGGTATACTCAGACATGAGTCCCTTTCTCACTGCTCCATCAGGATTCAAGCAAGCCGGGCCGAAGAAGGCTGAAATGCCAGAAACCGGTCCCCGGTAGCTTGTCTCCTTTCTGGTGAAGAATTGGCTTGGTAGTTTAGTCTGCCCTGTTCCCATGATGCACTGGGCCAGGGACAGACTGATTTGCATGTAGCCAGGTTCTGAGCTGGGATGGGGCAGTGAGATAAATAACGGTGATGGATCAAGCCCTGATCTTTGGACTGGGTAAGAGTGGTCTGTTTAACTCAGACACTCTGTTCATCACCACCCCCTTTTTGTAAATCGTTTTTGGCCACTATAGGTGTGGCAGGGTATACTCAGACATGAGTCCCTTTCTCACTGCTCCATCAGGATTCAAGCAAGCCGGGCCGAAGAAGGCTGAAATGCCAGAAACCGGTCCCCGGTAGCTTGTCTCCTTTCTGGTGAAGAATTGGCTTGGTAGTTTAGTCTGCCCTGTTCCCATGATGCACTGGGCCAGGGACAGACTGATTTGCACATAGCCAGGTTCTGAGCTGGGATGGGGCAGTGAGATAAATAACGGTGATGGATCAAGCCCTGATCTTTGGACTGGGTAAGAGTGGTCTGTTTAACTCAGACACTCTGTTCATCACCACCCCCTTTTTGTAAATCGTTTTTGGCCACTATAGGTGTGGCAGGGTATACTCAGACATGAGTCCCTTTCTCACTGCTCCATCAGGATTCAAGCAAGCCGGGCCGAAGAAGGCTGAAATGCCAGAAACCGGTCCCCGGTAGCTTGTCTCCTTTCTGGTGAAGAATTGGCTTGGTAGTTTAGTCTGCCCTGTTCCCATGATGCACTGGGCCAGGGACAGACTGATTTGCATATAGCCAGGTTCTGAGCTGGGATGGGGCAGTGAGATAAATAACGGTGATGGATCAAGCCCTGATCTTTGGACTGGGTAAGAGTGGTCTGTTTAACTCAGACACTCTGTTCATCACCACCCCCTTTTTGTAAATCGGTCTTTATCAGGGACAGTTTTTACATCACTTCCTCTGCTTCAGAAGCCAGGTTTGAGATGTGGGGAAAATGATTAAGTGGCGCTTCAACCCCCACTCACTCAGGCCGGGGCAACTCTTCTGAGGCTGCAGGTCTTTTCAGTTCCAAAAACTGGTGTCGTTGGAGCACTTATAGTGCTGGCTGTGCATGTAATTGCAGGGCGGTGCTCTGGGCTGCCACCAGGTGGCGCAGCAGCCACCATCCTCACTTTGGTAGGCCCCTGCAGAGCTTTGCGGTGAGGCCGCTAGCATACTCGCTTGGGCTGAAGAATTCCACTCCTCGTGGGCCTAGATGTGAACACTTCTGGTTGATGAGGCTGGCCAGATGAAGTTTTGTAGTTCTTAGTGAAATTTCAAGTGGAACAAAGAGTGTGAGAGCACATGGATCTCGCCTGGGATTGGTGTTACTCAAAGAAGGATCACAGTAAATGTAAATGTAAATGTATAGGCATTTATATAGCGCGCTACTTACCCGGAGGGTCCCAAGGCGCTTCGACCGCTGCGAAACCCTTCCTGGCTTCCCTGAGAGATGGTCCCTTAATGGGTATCTCCAGGGTGAGACCAGGCATCCCCGGCGGTCTGGTGGGGCCGTTAGTGAAGATGAGGCAAGCTAATGCCCAGAGTTGCCGAGTGTGATCGCTGATCAGAGTGGGCACCGAGGCGAGAGAATTATCGAGTCCGCTGACCCTGGTCCAGAAACCTGCCGCGCCGGGAATCGAACCCTGGTCCCGGGCCGTCCTCTGCTCTCCGGTCTGCCGCCTCTAACCAGTGAGCCACACTACTTCACAGTGAGGACTAGGCAGGAGATGCACACTTTCGGTCTCAAAATTTGTGGTTCCTCCCAAACCCCTTATGCAACGCGCTCTGTCGCTGGACTCAGCTCTGGTCTATAGAAAGGCAGATTCTCTAAACACAGGTAGTCCATCTTTTTCTCATCCTCATAATGCAATAACACAGTGTCGTCCTCAGTCCTGCTGTATATTCTATATATTAAGTATGAAGAAAAGAGTGCAGACCCAAATCACAGGCGCAAAATCTGTACATCACTGTGACTATTGTAGCAGATGGCTAAATAGAAGGCAATATGTAAGATCACTGTGAAGGCAATGTGTAAGATTACTGTTTCTTGATCCCACTCTCTGCCCATGATCCCATATCAGTATGGCAGTTCGTTTCCCAACCTGCAATGCATCTAATTATCATCTCCATACATAAAAACCTGCAGGTGGTGCTGTTTGGTGATCAGTGCCTATGTGAAAACTTTACCCCTGCATTAATCTTTGATGGGGAGTTTTTAAAAAACCACACACAGTGAAGTTGTTCCTCAGAGGCAGGGTCATTGGAATTATGCAGGAATTAAGAAACCAGCAAGACACAGCCTAGTGTTTTACCGGTCACTTCCACAATGGCTGGCCCATACTCCCACCCTACATCCATCCAACACAGGCTTCATCGGTCAGGTGACCCTGCCAATAAAAAGAGCACGGGTGCACGTGCTCTAGGCCAGTTCCAGTTACCACAAACACTGTGTTAGTGTCCCTATTTCAAAAGTATATGAGCCTAGGGCCCACGACTGTACAGCAGCAGTGTTGACTAGTTCATATGGGAAGGAAAAGCAAATGATGCTGCATAACGCAGTATATTCTGTAGCAGTATTATTTTACCATTTTCTCACTTTAACACACACTTATAATGTCTGGGCGACCATACCAGCTAATTAGTAACCGTTAAGCACATGAATGAAGCAAAAAGCAACTGAACAGTGCCATGCATAGGGTCTGCCACTGTTGCACTATGTGTGGTGGTATTGTTTGTAATTTGTGATCGTTTGCCCTACAGATAAACACATTTATGTTCAAGTCTGCAATTATGCAGCTGATGGTGGATTCTGTGCATTGTGTGGCAAGTCCTGCGGGAATATGCTGTGGCAGAAAATTGCATAATTCCACTGATCTTGCTCAAAGTGTTAAAAGCAGGCAACTCTGATCCGAAGACAACTCAACAAACTGAACTCTATAACAGTGAAAGACTTGTTCCTGCAACGTGGTTACTGCATTTACACCACCACTCAGGCATTTGTACCACAATGGAGGCTCTGCATGACAGTTACATTGCGTGCAACTAAAATATTAAGTCAAATATAAACAAACATTTAAAATATGATTCTCACATATTGATTTAAACATATGTCAAATTTGATTTGAGTGCAAACCATTAACAGCTTCTCCTGTCTGTTTGCTCTGCAGACTCTCTGGAGTCATTCAATTTTGTTAGTAGAACCACTAGAAAGAATTTACCACAAGGCAAACCTCTCATTTTGGTTTGCTTCAACATACGATTTAACTTGCATGACTATTTCTTTAGAACATTAGTAAAGTAGTGGTTACTTTAGGCCTTCCTAATTTAATATGTGGAATGCCTTACTGCTCTGTGCAAGAAGCTGCATTATTTTCGAGCTTTGTATCTTCGATCTCTGCATGGACCTTCGATTGACCCAGGGCCGGCGCTAGGCATGGGCAGTATGGGCAGCCGCCCAGGGCCTCGCGCTCAGGTGAGAGGCAGGGGGCCCCCTTGCTCCACCAGGGCCCCCTCCCCACACATTACAATACACATCAGAGATGTCTGGTGTCCCATTCCTGGGGGTGCAGGGGTGGGGGGAGGGACAAACAGAGTGGGGAAGTCACAGGGCAGGGCCATAAATTAGGGCTCAGAGTGTCAGGGGCGAGGCAACACCTCTCTTAAGTACCAGCCATCCCAGTCTGCATTTTGTTGCTAGGTGACAGAAGGCCCCTTTGTTTACAGGACCAGCCTGACACAGGTTAGGAGCAGTGGGTGAGGGGAGGAGGGAGCAGCCAGAGAAACTGGTGCTGGGGCAGTGTTTTAAGAAAGGCCTTGTTACTGCTTCAGGCCCAGGGCAGGGGGCCCCCTTTCCCTGGGCTTTGAAGCACTAGAGCAAGCTGTAAGGTCCAGGTGTGGGGCCCCCTTTCACTGGGCCTCTAAGCACTATAGAAATCTGCAAGGTCAGGGTGTTGGGGCCCCCTTCCCAGCACCTTGTAGCCACTACTCCCTCTTTCTTTTCCTTTACTTTATTTGTTCCCCTGTGAAATGAATCCAAAAAAGAAAAACTTTTTTGCTGGAAAGGTAATCTTGTGACATTTCTCACTTCCAAAGTGCAGCCTTGGGAAAGAGAGAAATAAAAAATTCAAACTGTAAAAAATAACTAAAGCAAGACAGAGTGGGTCGAAAAGGGGCCAGTTTGATTTTATTCACACCTAAATCACATTAGTGCCACTACACCGAGTTTACCAGTGAAGCGCTACTTTTGTTTTCTTGTCTTTCTCTAAACAGCATTGTTTTCCCCAGGTGGGGAAGTGCACCATTTCTGGATGTACTGCAATACCTCCTTGATGGGCGGACTGGAAAATAAAGTGCATACCACTGCTCTGTATTCACAAATGTGGTCTTTTTAAACCACATTGCTTTTGTTTTGTAAGGATATATTCAATGGGCATTGAAGCAGGTCCGTCCCGGCCCTGTAGTCATGGCCTTAACTCTTCATGCAAAAGCACTCATTCATTTCTGAATAAGTGCTAAAGCGTTAAGGTAACCATGTTGTTCCTGCTTATATTTCACATGCTTTAATTAATCTTACATTCCTTATGAGTGTTTGCTTTTTCCAGAATGATGTCACTTTTTTTTTTAGGCAACATATTGCTCTTGTCTAGTGCGTAATTTGAAATGAGTCGCCTGTAGGTGTTAGTAGCGGGGCACAATTGGGTTGTAGTTGAAGGCAGTGCGAGTTTCTCTCAATGGGGTAGTATGGTGTTCAGTGGAGAGAGGATGTGGCACTATGGTCAGAGCTGCCGAATTTGGAACTGGGGAGCCAGGTTCAGCCTTCATGACTAGTCCAGCAGACCAATCTCCCTGAGGGAGCAAGTTTCCATGCTAGACCTTGGAAGGACCCGCACAACCTTAGAAGCCCTGGTGTCTTAGCACCAGCAGGTGAACCCTAGCAGTGGCAAGTGTGGGTTAACCTTGAAGGTCTGTCTACCACAATCCCTATTGAAGCCCACCGCAAGTCTTTTGGGTAGGCCTACGAAGCAGCACACCCTAGAGCAACAGTGACTCTGTCATTGAGGTCACAGGACCCTTGAGCAGGGAGGCTCTAGGGCGGTGCAAACGGTGAGATCGCAGTGAGCGCTGACTTTGGGTCATGTTTGCGAATATATTATGTTTCTAAAAGCACTTGCTGCCTCCTTCCTGGTCTCCAGGAATTTTCGGCAACAACAACAATGTCATGAAACTCCAGTGATCAATAATATACATCTTTGTCAGACCTGCACCTAGCTTTTCCATCTAATGAGACAAATGTAATCCATTTAACAGTTTTAAAATATATGGACTTATTTCATCTGTATATTTATCTTTTTGTCCATGTTACTGATATCCATGTTAGGTCTCTTCAGGGATGCCAAATAAGATCAATAGTCCTGCGATGTCACTTTCTATGATGTCACTTCTTGTGATGTTACCAAAGGCGGCTCCTTCACTAGGGCGGAGGAGCGACGCCCCACTACTTTCTCGCAAAAGCAGAAACACAAAATGCTAAAACGTCCATTTTATGTTTCTGCTTCTAGCACTGCGAGAAAGCAGAAGTGTTTTGTTGGGGGCGGCGGGACTATTTTAGGGCAGGAGAGGATTGCCTTGCCAACTGCTAAGGGCGCTGACTGTTCGGCCAATCCAGTCATGCGTACTCTGGCCTTTCTCTATGTAGGCTGCAATGCAGCCTACATGGGGAAAATGGCCTCCCCATAGGCGCCTGGCTGGTCGGCCTCCTGATCAATCACAACGCTGCCATTGCAGCATTATGATTGGCTTAGGGGAGGGGAGGGAGGCTGCCTGCTTCCTGTTCTCCACCCCCCCTTCCGAACTCCCGCGAGATCCTCCACCCGCGAGTCATGCCGGCTGCGACTGGAAGATATATGCAAATTAGAGGGGACTCACATCTTCTCTTTCGCCCGGGGCCCCATGAGTTCTAGGACCGGCCCTGGATTGACCAGTACGGGACGCGCTTCAGCAGAGACAGAGCCTGCCGTGAGGGGAACGGCCATCATTTAGCTGCACTTACTCCATCCCGCTTTCTTTCCATCCCTCTGGGGCCAGTGAAAACTCCTGCCGCGCCGCCGGAACAGCCGTGAGGTGAACGGCTCGGCTCTTGCCTACATTGCCCAGGAGGCCCTGCGAGGCGCAGGCTCGTGATGTCGCTGGAGGGCACCAGAGGCCCTCTTAATCAGCCCGGCCCTCCCGTCAGCGCCAGAAGGAGCCAGGGCAGGGCCATTACCCTAACATTTACAACTTGGTAGCTCAATGGTGTTCTGAAGTAAAGTGTGGACCTTCGCTGAGAATTGCGAAAGGTACTGTTTACCTGTTGTCCATATCACCTTTGCCAGTCTGAAGGATCCTCTGTTACCTCCCCAGAACTATTAGCGGACTACCAGTGCTGATTGCTGTTTAACAAACCTTTAGTTTTAGCAAGAGAGGGGCATAATGGTATGGGTAAGAGCAAGTCAATGGAAGTGGAAGGAGGGGGGCTGAGGCTGGGAATTCTTCTAAGCCCCTAAAAGGAAAGAAGGCAAGAAAGGCGACAAGGCATGCTGCTTCCAACTGCGTCCTTGATCGCATTGATAGTCTTGTAGAAGAGTGTGAGGCAATTTTAACCACTGAAAATAACACACATGTAGTTGGGGCTACTGCTCAACCGAACACAGGTGGGTTGGGGTTAGAACGTGAGGGTATTGTTTCCCCCGCTATTTCCGCTATGTTTCTCCCAAAGCAGAAAGGCTTAAATGGAAGTGATTCTATGACTAGGAGGACCCTACTCCCAACAAAAGAGAGTATTATAACCAAAGCTATTGACAACTCCCTGCTAGTTAATGGCAGTCAGTCTTTAACATGTGTACCAAGAATGTGCATAGTGAGAGCTCCATGCCACAAACATCGCAACCAATTGGAACAGTAATGGATACCGCATTAAATCATCCACCATGTTATGTCCCAGATTCCCAAACTCAATCTAGTGGTAAGGTCAGAAACGAGGCACAAGATATTTAAGTCCTAATGAATTTTGTATCTCTTCTGAGGGACAAGATAGAGTCTATGAAGACTCTGATTGTAAACTTATCTGCTATGGTAGGGCCTGTACCTAATGGTGGGGCGCGTACCCTGCTAATCTCTAGTATAAATGACTCCAACCCTTTTCCTTTGAATTCTGGTAGTAGTATGGCAAACCCGTTGATTATTGGAAAGACAGTGGGTGGTGGGTGTAAAGTCCCCTCCTCCTATAGCGAGGTGGCTAAGACAAGAAAACCCACGTCCCCCCCAAATGCCTAAAACAAACCATTAATATCCTCCATAAACAGTTTAGCCAATCAGTCGAAGGCAGTTGAGAGGGAGCGTTTGTCAGTTGATACTAGGTGGGGCACCTCCTCAAAGGCCACTTACGAAGATAAACTTCCAATTAGAAGGGAGGGTGTGAAAATAAGTGGATTACATAGAGTTAATAAAATCTATATGACTAATGTTGCTAAGTTAGCTGCAGCAAGAAATAATGAGAGTGCTGACTCTCTGACTAATAAAGCTATCCACTGGCTACGTTATGTCAGAGGGTGCCGATCGGTAATTAGGGATGACATACTAAGGCGAGTAGGTTAACTTCCCCTCAGAGCAATATGATTGCATCGAATTGACATTACGGTCAGAGTCAATGGCCGAAAATGTATTTGCTCTTGAGTTCAGAACTCGCCCCCCAGCACATTTGTGTATTCAGCTAAGGAACACTCCACCTCCTCTTCAGGTTCATTCCCTCTCTGGGCAGAGGCCACTGGGTAGTACTGGAAGTTCTGGGTTGGAAAGCATTGATTGACTCCCTGGTGTACATGCTCAAAGTCTTGCCAGTGTTAGTGTTGGGAATTTTGGTAGGGGAGACACTGCCAGTTATATTCCAGACAAAAGACTCGTGTCTAGTGATAGTGCAGAAGACCAAACTGGTAATGTCGATATTGCCAGCAATACCCCAGAAATGAAACACCTGCAAGGGTCAGGAATCTGTTTGGTTGATTGTTTGCCTGCTAGTGCTGATAGCTCGCAGGTGGATAACATTATTAGCTCTAGTGGTTCCACTCAGGGGAGATCTCCTAATATAATTCAATCAAATGATCTCTTTAATCCTGGTCTAAAGAGCCAGCCCAGGACAAATTTTCTAATTGAAGGAAATAACTTACTACACATAGGCCACAACCTTATGGGGGGCTCACTAATCTCATGGAATGTAGCAGGTCTGGGTGCCAAAACACTATCACCGGAATGGCTACCATTCATTAGTGAATTTGATGTCTGTGTTTTTCAAGAGACCTGGTTGCCCGAACCACACTTTTACCCGGGTTATCTGAATTTTTTTGTACCCGAAATTAAAGGCACCAAAGGATTCCCAATGGGTGGCCTAACCATATGGGTGCACCAAGCACTGGCTTTGACCATTAAAGAATTGTCCTCAAAGAGTAATGCCACCAGGCTATAAGACTGGATCTGGGCCCTTTAGGTCTTCTGGACATTTATAATGTCTATGTGAGGAGGTTCAGGGGGGTAAGTCTCAAGTTATAGCGGCTTTGGATTCCCTCCTCGAGCTTCACTCAATAGACAGTAGTGTGATTGTTGCAGGTGATTTAAATTCAACTTTTGAGCCACTGGCTACTCCCGATTGGCACCTTACTGATGATGAGGATAGCCTTAAGCATGGGCGAATTTTGCGGATCTCGCGTTCGCGAATTTTGCGGATTTGCGGATTCGCAATCCGCAAAATCCGCGAATTCCCGCGAATTTGCGGATTTTTTTTTTTTTTTGTGTTCGCCCGTGTTTCTGCCAGTTCGCGAGGGTTTTTACAATTTCGCAATTTGCGAACTTACCTGTCGGGTCGCAAGTTTTGCGAACTTGTTGTTTCTACGTGTCCAGCCTGTTTGGGACACTCTTCTTCATCACTGCCACTCTCTGTCACCACTGCCACTCTCTGACTACTCATGCCACCCTCTGGCCCACCCATGCCACCCTCTGTTTCATCACCACACCCTCTGGTTGTCCAGTGTACATTATTTTCGGCAAAGCAAAGCACACCTTCCCTGCCTCAAGTGACCTGAATTAATTTGGGGCTGATTAATGTGTCACAGAATATTTTTTTAGCTGGCACCTGCTTCCTTAGTGCGCCCTGATTAGTGATCTTTTGCACTTGCTAAGTGCTTTCATTGTTGCAAAATTAGTTACAACACCTGCCCTGCCCCAACTGACAATAATGAATTAGGGGCTAATTAATGTGTCACTGAAAGAATTTAAAGTTCCAGCCTGGCACCTGCTTGTCTGCTCCTTTAGCTGTAAATCAGGACCTTTGTGGCATACAGTTAAGGTCAGAGCAGGGTCACACAATAGTTGCAAGCAGGCAACCGAATTCTGGAGGGCCCCCTCAGGAAGCAATACAAAGAATCGTTACAAATCATGAGGTTGACCTTTTGCACCTGCTCATTGCTTTTGCTTTTGCTGAAATCGTTTTGCGGTTTTTTTCGCGCTATTCGCGGGGCGCGGCGTCGTGCGAAACCGACCGCGGAAGCCGCCAATTCGTGCGAATGAGCATTTTATTTTTTTGCGGCTTGTTGTTTCGCGAGTTTTTTTGCAGTATTCGCGAGCCGCTTGCAGCGCAACACGCGAATTTACCCCAAGGTCGAGTACGGGCGCGGCCATTTTGTTTGCGTGACGTATTTCCGTTTCCGCCCGCTATGTATAATCTCGCGCAGTAAGCGCATTGCGAGTAGAGGTTCGCACGAGATCGCGCGGGAAATCTAGAGGTTCGCACGAGATCGCGAGGAAAATCTCGCGCGAACTGACTTTCGCGCTCGGAAACGGGCGCCGGCCATCTTGTTTTTCATTCATTTCCTGTGTCTGGGCATGGTGTTTAATCCTCTTGATATCTTTCCCATCCTTTGCTTGTTTTCAGTTTTTTTTTTACGATTTTGCTTCTTATCTATCCCTCTCTTTTCCTAGCTGTATATTTTTGTCTTTTCTGCTATTTTTCTTTACTTTTAAACTACTTTTGTAAACTCTTTTCTTTTCTTCTTCCCTATCCTATTCTTTCTTAATTTTCTACTTCTTCCTACCTTACCTGCCCAGACCATGGTCAAGCCAGGCGCCGTGAAGCTGCCCAGGCACTTGAGGGCCGCAGCGGCGGCGGGGAGTAGTGCTGGACCCAGTGGCAGGACAGCAGGCGTGAGATCGAGGGGGGAGCAGGTGACGCGCCGGGAGATATTCAGCCCGGAGGAAGTGGGCGCGCTGGTCTACTTCGTCCAGCGCCGCCTGCCCAGGACCATCGCGGGAGGCGGCAGGATCGCGGCCGGCGGCTATAACATGCGGGAGCGCCGGAAGCGGTGGGAGAAGGTGTGCTGGGCCATATCCCACCTCTACGGGGTCCAGCGCACCTACAGCCAGGTCACCCATCGCTGGACGGACCTCCTGGACCGCGAGCGCGACCTGCTGGACCAGCTCGGCTTGGAGATCCCCGGCCTTGGTGAGTAGTAGTAGCCATTGGCATTTAATCACTCACTACTATGATGTTTTCTCCTGCTCTGTGTTGTTGTATTGCAAATATTTGTTTTTTACATGGAGCAAGCCAATAATGCCGCTGATGACGATTACATTGTAGTTAAATTATATTTCAAAATCTTCTGTGCATTTCAGGTGCACTGCTCTCCTTC
The DNA here is from genome assembly GCF_964263255.1 of Lissotriton vulgaris. Classification (NCBI taxonomy): domain Eukaryota; kingdom Metazoa; phylum Chordata; class Amphibia; order Caudata; family Salamandridae; genus Lissotriton; species Lissotriton vulgaris. The sequence goes on from NC_141697.1 coordinate 521,539,279, forward strand.
TCAGTGGGGTTGCTACTATGCTTATTTGTTTTCTATTTCGTGGTCTCATTGGCCTGAGTAACTATTATGTATGAGTGTACTTAACAGAACTGCGTAATGCTAGACACTAGGGGGCAGATTACATTTACAAGCCCCTTGCGCCACGTTTACGTTGCCTTGCGTGACGCAACAGCGGCGTAAACGTGCCGCATCCCTGCAAGTCATTTACAGCATGACGCATCTAGGGAGATGCGTCACGTTATAAAGCCATGGGCCTGCACCACAATGGGTGCGTTCCTAGTACGCAGGGTGGGCGGTCCAGCGGCTGTGCGCCTCGCAAAATTGCCTGCGTGAAATCTACAAGATTTAACGCAGGCACTTCTGCGACGCTGCTACGTCAATTCAATTCCTTATGTCTGCTCGAAGCAGGCGAAAGGACTGACACAGCATGTAAAGTATTGGGTGGCCCTGAGCATTACTGGAGTTGCATTGCGTTGGCGACGTGACTCCAGCGATGCGCCGCTCTTACGTGACGAGATGCGTCACGCAAGTGCCTACCCTTGCGCCAGGGCGCGCCGCATTGTAAATGAGGCACATCTGCCGTGTCGCAAGGGTAGTTTTGCGTGACGCATTTGATCTGGCGCATCTCTGGAGATGCGCCAGAACGCGTAAGTAAGTATGCCCCTAAGGGGCAGAATTGCAATTACCGTCGCATCCCTGCAAAGTAGCAGGGATGCGCCATTAATTGTGCGGCCCGCTACCACCACCAAACATGGTGCGCCGTATTTGCAATGCGGCGCCCCATGGGCCCAAAACGTCACCGAAGCTTTACTGCTGGAGTTGCGTCGCAACGATGGCGCAGCTCCATCAATGCTCTGGGGTACCCTATCTCCCCAATGCTGGGTCAAGCCGTACGTCTGCTTCAAGCAGGTGCAGGGTTTGTGTGACGCATCATTGTCCTAAAGGTGACTGATTGATATTTTGTAGATTTCCCTCAGCCACTATTAGGATGTGTTCCAGCGCAGGAATGCCCTCCCTTGCGCCGGAACGCCCCCTGATGGCGCAGGGCTTTATAACGGGATGCATCTCCCAAATGCGTCACGTTGTTATAATATTATACGCCGCACCATGGCGCCCTTTTTTGTTTAGCTGCTGCGTCACAAAAGTCACGCAAGAACGGCGCAAAAGAGCCGCAAGGGCTTAAATCTGCCCCTTCCTTTGTAACCCTGACAATAAGAAAAATAGTGGCGGTGGATTGATAGTTTGACTATTTAAATGACTGGTAATGTAGCAGGCAACTGTTAGTGTTGTCACTGATCTGACTGAAATCACAATGGAGTTTGTCTGTCACTTTGCGTCTTGCCTGCGGACTGCTGCCTGCCAGTCCTAGGTGAACGTTTCAGTACTTTGTTTAGTGAGTTACGTGACTTTCGAAGTCACAGGTCCGCATATAAATGAAAAGTAACCATAATCAATATAATTTCGCAGAAATATTTTGTTATTGTTCTTTTGAAATGTTTGATTTGGTTGACATTGACAAGCAACAATCATCCATGTTTTCTGTTCTTTCTTTCATGTTGTACGTCAGCTCCCCCCAGGGGCGAGAGGAGGACACAGGAGCAGCAGGCGGCGGATGCTGTTCATCAACAGGGCCAGGATCGGGCAGGCGAGGGCTCCTCTGCTGGCCCCAGTAAGTTTTCATTTTAGACTAGTACCTATTTTTCCTAGCGTTCCTCATTTGACTTTTTTCAAAATTGTCTTTGCTCTTCTTGTAGACTGTATCTAAATTCTTATCCTGCCTCTACTATGACTCCCTGTGGTATTACTAGATTATTCTTATTAGTCTGTCTGTGTAGCTAACTAAGATTGCACGGTTGGCGAAACTCCCATGATTCTAGTCAGCAATAGCTCTATCAACTTAGTGCAGTCCTCTGGGATTGTCCATAATGTCTTTTGAAGTGTTCTATCTGGACTCATGCTTGCAAAAATTGCAAAACCTTTCGCTCAGTCACTCTAGTCTGGACCAAAAAACACAGATTGTATTTAACTTTAAAAGCTTTATTAAAAGTAAACACATTTATTAAAATGAAGTCATAATAAAACTAAACGTTTAACTGATAATGGAAAAGTGGTTAGTGCTGACGATTAATTGAAGACATTTCTTGTGGTCGAGCCGAGCTCTCACCTGGTTTCAACTTGATCTTGTTGTTAGAAGTCCATCTTCTGTCTGTGTGGAGAAAAATGGTGCGTGTTAAAAAAACAGCCTTCATCAGTTGTGCCAAAAAGTGCAGCAAGACAACCTTCCCTGGAAAAAGGGACATTTTTTTTTAACTTTAACGACAGTCACAAATTACATTGTTTTCACATGTCTTCATTCCTAGACCAAATACTAGTGACTGCTTTATTCTAACATTCTTAAATGTACTTTGTAGGTGGAACATCTGGTGGCGGGGCCAGTGTGGAGGTGGTGGTGCTCGACACCGAGGCGGAGGGCGAATCGGGCGATGCTTCAGGGGAGGAGGCGGCGGCGGCAGCTGTGAGAGTTGAGACGGTGGTGGTGGCGGCCAGAGGTAAGCTCTTATATATTCCTTACTTATTGAGATTGAAGACTAGCTGGGAAGGCAAGAATATGAGATGCATGGCTGGGTGAATGATGAAGCAATGATGGGTGGAAGGACAACAGCCTGGGTGGGTGACACAGAAACTGTATGTGTCCATATACCTGGATCATGCTACTATCTGACTCTTAGATAGCATATGTGTATCTAGAGCAGGGGTACTCCTAGTACGGCCCGCGGGCCGGTGGTGGCCCGGCAAGCCTTCGTTGGCGGTGCGCTGACCTTGCAGACAATCACTGCTCCCCCGGCCCCCACAGAGCAGAGGCTTTTTTGTATTTCACCTGTTAGCGCCCCTGCATCTCCACTCTGACAATCACTGCTCCCCCGGCCCCCACAGAGCAGAGTGGAGATGCAAGGCCACAAAGAGGTGAAATAGAACTAAGCCTCTGCTCTGTGGGGCCGGGCAAGCAGTGATTGTCAGGGTGGAGAAGCAGGGGCGCTAAAACAAACAAAGCCTCAATAATATGTTAATGGTCTTTTAAAGACCTGTTAAGTACTTTGGTGTTGTTGTCTGTGTGTGCGCGTTGAGGAAGCGGTCTCAACCCGGGCTGAAGGCTGACACAGATAGACACACACACAGTGAGATGACAGAGGGAGAGGGAGGGCAGGAGGGAGAGAGAGATGGAGGGAGGGCAGGAGGGACAGCAGGAGGGAGAGAGATGTATGTAAATGCTGGGTCTGGTGGCTCAGTGGATGAGGGCATCTGCTGCAGGGACCTGTGTGCAACCTCATGGTCACAAGTTATCGTTTTGCTTTAGCCCCGCCCCCTCTGACTCCGCCCCCACCAGTGCGGCCCTCGGCCCCAAACTACACTGTAAATGTAGCCCCTGAGAGAAAGTTTGTGAGTACCCATGATCTAGAGAGAGTAGACGGTCAGTGGATGAACTAAGTGTAACTTTGAAGAGCATGTAACACTAACACTGCACCCGCACGTCCGTTCCAGTGTAGGAAAGGCAAGGAAAAGAACTTTTAATTTTGTCCAAATACTACCATAAATAGTAGCAGTAGTTTGTATTGCAAGCACTGCATAGATCCGGTTATTATGGTGGCCACTCCCTACCTCTCTTAATAAGTTTAGTAGTACTCAGTCATTCATGTGTGGATGTATCACTGCCTGTCACTCAATAAAAAGCAAAGCACCTAAAGTCATCCCATATATAAGCAAAAACATCCCATGTGAAGTGATAGATAATCAGATTATTTATCTTCTTCAATTTTCCATTTCTAGTACTCATTTCCACTGTAGGGTGAAAGTTAAATTAATTAAGCAGTAGCCCTTGAGTTGTAACAGAGTATTCTCAGTGCCACCCGTAATAGAAAAGTAAGAGATTCACCACCTGCATGTACTGGACGGGTACAGTAACGCAACGGCAACGCAAGTCTAGGTCACTCCTCATGGCGTGCGTCTCTTTTTCTCGGGTGCAAGTTTACCGCGCTGGCATTATGCCGGCTTGCAGAAAATAACGTACCAATTTTCCAAAACAAGAGACAAGAAGAAGAATAAGACTGGTGTACTTTCATAGTCGACTCCAATGGAAGTCCACAGTGCTCATAGAATTTGTTCCTTAAACTCCCACTAATGTTAGAGCAAGGATGAAGAAGTGTGAGGTTAGATAGATACTGGCCTCAATAGTTATGTAATGCGCTTGCAAGTTGCTAGTTGTACTGCAGCACACATTTCTGCTGAATGATTGAGTTAATCTTAAAGAGCATTGGTTACAGACTATGTCTTTCTTTCTTCATATAGGTTCTCCTTCCAAACGAACAAGGAGGAAGGAGCTGGCTAGAGCGGCCCGGCAACGGAGAATCGAGGCCACTGTTGCGGAATATCGGCGGCTGGTGGCCCTGGAGGACGTGGAAAGTGTGCGGTCGACAACAACGACAACGTCGTCCTCCGTGGCCTCACCGGCTGCCACCGTGACCCAGCACAGTGGTCCACCGAGACTGAGCCGGGCTGCCAAAGGCAAACGCCACCGCCGAGCAGCAAGGCCAACAGCTGCTTCTCACAGGCCTTGCACCTGCAAGGCAGTGAAGGCACGCCTGCGCCGCACCACCCTGATGGTGTCCCGCCTTCAGCAGGAGCTCGCCTTGCTCCGCGAGGAGCATGATGCCCTGGCCCAAAAAGTGAACAGCATCCACCCATAGTGTCCCTTGCCCCTTTTTTAGAGACTTTTGGGGGGTGGGAATTGGGAGTTGGGTTTTTGGGGACTTTTGAAGGACAATCGTTGGGGTTAGGGAGGGTCTTGCGGGAGATTATTTTGTTAGGGATATAAATATACTTTTTCAAACTTTATCTGAGCATACCTGTTTTTTACTGCTTGCCTGGTGGGTGGGGGTTTAACGTTGACTGTTTTCCTGAAAGTTTAGTTCCATTTTCTTCCTTTAAGTGTAAATGCCCAAATGTTTTCAACACTAAGTGCCTCTCACAGACTAAGTGAAGTGAATCCAAGAGTCCTAGGACTTTAGTAGTACTACCTTCAGGCTCTCGTCTCTCGTACTAATACTCCATTATACCCCCAAACCACCAAACGCTTATCTTACCTGTAATTTGTGTTTGAAAGTAGGGCTAGGCCCAGGGCTGGCTCCACGGGAAACACCGAATAACGTTGGCAATCTTGGTCGGATAAAATTTCCTCATAGCGGTGGTAGTAGTGGTGTGACACAGTGGCAGTTGCATGCCTATGAAAAAAAAGAAAATGAAATCTGGTTTGTCCTCCTGAGCAATTCAACGGTACAACTGAGAATATAGCAGGTGACAGAAGTACAGTAGAGCAGTGCCACATTGTAGCCTAACAAATGGTAAAGTATAACTACTAATTCGGTTGAAGTTCTTTCACATTAGCAATGGTTCTTTGTCAAGCAGAGTAAGAATATATCATCGACAACTGTGGAAAGAAAGAATGCGACAGTACAGGGCCTGTGTGGAATTATTGATAACTATATTCAACATAAGGTCTCTGTAGCCAGATACCCGAGAGCCTTGCTGGTCACTATAAATCCATTCACAACAACACTCAATGGGGTTGGTCTGGAAGGTGTCACGCCGTGATCCAGTCGATGCAAATATGGTTCCACCTCCAAATGTCACCAACACCCAGAAGTGTAAACACAGGGTGTTCGAGGCATTAGGCGAGGGAGAAAAATAACAAACTAAAATAAAAAATGTGGGATGGGTAAAGGTAGGGTCAGCAGGGAAAGGATACCTGTAAGAGAAGACAAGACAGGCATCAGTGAAGTGATGTCCTAACATACAAGGGTACTCTCATATAGTCTCACTAAATAGTCTGCAAGTCTCCCGCCTACTCATGGGAAATGTAGTTTCATAGTACGGTAGGCGCTTAGGGGCTGCGTAACCTGACAGAAGGTATAGTAGATAAAAAAGGAGAAATTGCTTTTTTTCTAGGTGTCCCCTCACTCACCAGGGTTGCCCCTTGGTGACTGTGAGAAGTTGGCCTGATATGTAGTGTTTCCAATTCTGGAACCACTGGGTATCAGTCCAAACAAACCCCAAAGATGTCTGGTTGTAAGTCAACCTTGTTAGACAAGCTATCCTAGTGGTAGCATGGACTAAGCAGCCTAAAGGCTAAACTTAAGAGGTCGTGTTAAGCGAGCTGTTTTACCACATACAATCCTGTAATCAAATGAAAGGACACCACACAAGTATATATTGTAAAAATATATGTATTTATTTCTAAATTACTCCCCAGTACTCTTTATGAGGAAAGGGGCACAAGCGTTAAATCAAAAGCACTGTTAAACATATAAAGTTGGCACAATTATGGCTGAGGGCGGGGGGCCACTCAGACCATATACTAAAAAAATGGTATAAGTAACACTTATCGAATATTGGTTAGGCCTAGGGCCTAGAGATTCGCTGGGAGCAGTCAGGACAAGCAATGAAGAAGTCGGGAGTAGCCCACAGGATACGGGTGCAGCACGGAAAGTGCGGCGCGCACCAATGTAAAGTCAATGGTGCGTAAAAGTTAGTTAAAGTGAATTAAATGATACTTCCGCTGAACCTAGGAACACAAAACTTCAGACACAGACCCTAGAGGTGTGTACCAGTGTAAAGACACCGGCGTTGCAAAGTTACCTCACCCACAGGCCGTGGGTGCACAGGGTCGAAGTGGCGTCGGGTTCTGTCACGCAGGTTCTTGGTGCTTGGAGCTGTTGCAGCTGCAGGCGCTGTGAAGCAGAAGTGTCCGGTGCGATCCAAGGGTGGATCGAAGTAGAAAAGTACCTGAAAGCAGAGGGGACAGAGTCTGGGTCACTCAGCTGTGACCAGGGTGGAACCAGGACGGAACCAGGCAATGTCGGGCGCAATCAGGCGGTTGTCGATAGGCTTCTCTCCGCTGTCACGTGGGCTCTGGGGCATCTGCGACGTCCAGGAGCAGGTCACGATCTGTCCCACGTAGGCTCTCGCCGTCAGCACCGTCGGCTTGAAGATTGTAGCAAACAGCACTTGGCAAAAGCAATCCACGCGGAACCGGGAGATTGCTTATCACTCGCACCAGGAGGGTCAGAGTGGGTGCTCCTTTTCACAGGAGCTGGTGCAGATCTGGAGCAACCAGAAAAGCAAGTCGGATTTCAAAGTTCGTCGGCACAGGGGCCACAAGCCAGCTGGCAAGTGACCGGGCCAACGCGTCGAGCACACACAGGCAGAAGGGCCCCACGCAGCACTCGTCGAGTGTGGAGGGGTGAGCTTTGGTGCAAGTGGAGCTCGGGGCTGGGGCTTCTCAAACCCCGGTGTACAGCTTCGAGGGTCACTCGTGGGCTGCACGGTCAGCGTCTCGTGGCCTTTTCAAGATGGCGTGCCCCACGCTTCCGGTCGCCTCCACGGGTCTCAGCTCTGCAGGGACTGTGGATCGGGCAGGTAGAAGGCAGGCAAGCTTGATCTCGTCGATCTCTGTCGCTCGAGTTCCGGCGGGAACTGCAACAAAGCAAGGGTCGAGGGCTGGATGGTGCCTGTTTGCACAGGGTGGTCACTCCTTGACCACAAGGGAGATTCTTCAGTCTTCTCACGTCGTGTAGAAAGTCGAAGGGTCCAGATTTCGTTTCTTATGTTTCTTCAGGATGATCTCAGGTCCGTTGGGACTGCTCCCCCTCTTATTCGAATCTAGGGGGTTGGACATCCTGCTAGGTCCCCTCCTATGGGTGGGACCCAGGAAGGGGGTGGTTACACCCCTCTCCTTTGATCCTGGCCGCGCTGGGACAGGGGCTGGGAGGCCCCAGAACCGGTTTGGCCGGATCCTGCCAGGGGCAGCCTTGTGCTCCCCAGGCAGTGTCTGGTTTCTTTGAAACCTCCCTATTCCAATCCACTATCTCCTGTCTGGGGTGGTTTGACACCGCCCTGTGACAGGAAACTCTTTGTCCAGGCCTCCTCTGCCGGGTTTCGGTCAGCAGCAGGAGGCCAGACCCGTGTCTGTGGCAGGGGCATCCATTTTGTGGATCTGAGGCTCATTTTAAATCAACCGCGTTTCAGTAAAGTAACATGTCTTCTCCCTCTAGAAGGGTGGAATGCTATCCCCGTCGCCAGAACTGGCGAGGGGATAGTATTCCAATTCGTATGACACCTTACACGACATGTTTTGATAAAGCCAAACCAAAGTTGCTATATAACCGCGAGGATTATAATGCGCTTAAGAGTATATGGTATGGCATTATCCCGGATCAGCTTAGGGAGTTGTTCCCGACAGCTGCAGACAGGCTCAGCTCATGCCAGAGCACCATCTCACATAAAACCACGCACTCTGCCTCCAGGATTGATGAGGCCTTCCATAGGAGTGGCTCACAGGTTATATATGTGTCCAGATATAGGTTTAGATATAGGTATACTATATCTAAGCAAGGGGTGATTACACCCACTTGCCCCAGCTGAGTGATCAGCCAGTTGTGTCAATTTAAGAACCAGCCAGGGGTGGCAAAAGCTATGCTTCAGCCCCTGGTAGGCCTTGGTGGCACCTATGCCCTGAGCACCTATAGTGCATGGTACAGGGGCTGACAAGGAGTCCATTTCCAATTGTGGTATGTACCTATAGCACATGTATCATAAATTTAGAGAGAGAACAGCAGGCTGGGGGTCTGATTAGCAGGCCCACAGCCTCAGTAAGTCGAAAACCAGTGAAGCAAAAAGCAAAAATTGGGGTGACCATAGGATAGCAGACCCTACTCTCCTACATAACCCCCCCCCAAACGCAGGGACATTAAACTTAACCTTGACCAGATAAGTCTTCATGTTCTAAGTGGAAGTACCTGGAGAGACCATCTGCATTACCATGGTCAGTCCCTGGGCGGTGCTCCACTGTAAAGTCCATCCCCTGTAGGGAAATGGACCACCTGAGTAGTTTGGGATTTTCACCCTTCATCTGATTTAGCCACAAGAGGGGCTTATGGTCTGTCTGAATTAGGAAGTGAGTACCAAACAAGTATGGCCTCAACTTCTTCAGGGCCCAAACCACAGCAAAGGCCTCCCTCTCAATAGCTGACCAACGTTTCTCCCTGGGGGTCAGCCTTCTGCTAATAAAAGCAATGGGCTGGTCTTGACCATCTTGATTAAGTTGTGAAAGCACAGCTCCCACCCCCAACTCAGAAGCATCTGTCTGTACAATGAACTGTTTGGAGTAGTCAGGACTCTTCAGGATAGGTGCAGAGCACATGGCCTTCTTCAGGTCATCAAATGCCTTTTGACAGCTAACTGTCCACTGAACCTTTTTGGGCATCTTCTTGGATGTCAAGTCATTCAATGGTGTCACAATGGACCCATAGTTCTTTACAAATTTTCTGTAATACCCAGTCAGGCCCAAGAAGGCTCTGACTTGTGTCTGGGTAGTTGGAGGAGCCCAGTCCTGTATGGTCTGGATCTTGCTCTCCAGTGGTTGAACTTGACCCCCACCTACTAGGTGGCCCAAGTACACAACCTTGCCCTGCCCTATCTGGCACTTAGTAGCCTTGATAGTCAGGCCTGCCTTTTGCAGGGCCTCCAGAACTTTCTTCAGGTGGATCAGGTGATCCTCCCAGGTGGAGCTAAAGACAGCAATATCATCTAGATATGCTGCACAAAAGTCATCCAACCCAGCAAGGACTTGGTTCACCAACCTTTGGAAAGTGGCAGGTGCATTCTTCAAGCCAAAGGGCATTACCACAAATTGATAATGTCCACTAGGGGTCGAAAATGCTGTTTTGGCTTTTGACTCCTCAGCTAGTCTGATTTGCCAGTAGCCAGCTGTCAAATCAAATGTGCTCAGAAATTTGGCAGAAGCCAATTTATCAATGAGCTCATCTGCTCTTGGAATGGGATGAGCATCTGTCCTAGTGACAGCATTGAGACCTCTGTAGTCCACACAAAACCTCATTTCTCTCTTCCCATCTTTGGTATGAGGTTTTGGCACAAGGACCACTGGGCTAGCCCATGGGCTCTCTGATGGCTCAATCACTCCAAGCTCCAACATCTTTTGCACCTCAGCCTTTATACAATCCCTGACATGGTCAGGTTGCCTGTAGATCTTATTCTTCACAGGCAGATTGTCACCAGTGTCCACCTCATGGGTGCACCAGTTAGTCTGACTGGGTGTGAGTGAAAACAATTGTCTGTGGGCCTGCAACACCTGTCTGCAGTCCACCTGTTGCTGCTCAGTGAGGCTGCCTGCCAAGGCTACTCCATCAACTGAACCATCATCAGGGTTCTGGGAAAGCAGGTCTGGGAGAGGGTCACTCTCTTCCTCCTGTTCCCCATCTGTGGCCATGAGGAGACTCATGTCCTCCCTGTCAACAAATGCTTTCAATCTGTTCACATGGAGCACCCTGTGGGGGCTCCTAGGGGTACCAAAGTCAACCAAGTAGGTGACTTCTCCCTTCTTTTCAATGATAGGGTAGGGTCCAGTCCATTTGTCCTGGAGAGCTGCTGGCCCCACTGGGTCCAACACCCACACCTTCTGTCCTGGCTGGAACTCAACCATGACAGCCTTTTGGTCATGCCAGGCTTTCTGTAATTCCTGACTTGCCTCAAGGTTTTTGGATGCTCTCTCCATGTATTCAGCCATCCTGGAGCGGAGACCAAGTACATAGTCCACAATGTCTAGTTTAGGCTTTTTGAGAGGTAACTCCCATCCTTCCTTCACCAAACTCAATGGACCTCTTACAGGGTGGCCAAACAAAAGTTCAAAAGGGCTGTAGCCAACCCCCTTCTGTGGGACCTCTCTGTAAGCAAAGAGCAAGCAGGGTAAAAGGATGTCCCATTTCCGCCTAAGCTTCTCTGGTAAACCTTTTATCATTCCCTTTAGGGTCTTGTTGAACCTTTCCACAAGCCCATTGCACTGTGGATGGTAGGGTGTGGTAAACTTATAGTTTACTCCACACTCTTTCCACATTGCTTTTAAGTATCCAGACATAAAGTTGGTACCTCTGTCTGAAAGAACCTCCTTTGGAAAGCCCACTCTTGAGAAAACTGCAATGAGGGCTTTTGCCACCACAGGAGCTGTGGTGGTCCTCAGGGGAATTGCCTCTGGGTACCTGGTGGCATGATCCACTACCACCAGTATAAATCTGTGCCCAGATGCTGTTTGAGGATCCATGGGACCCACAATGTCTATTCCAACTCTTTCAAAGGGTACCCCCACCACAGGTAGTGGTATCAGGGGGGCCTTTGTTGTGCCACCTGACTTACCACTGGCTTGGCAAGTGACACAGGAGCGACAAAACTCCTTGACATTTTCTGACATGTGAGGCCAGTGAAAGTGTGGAACAAGCCTGTCCCAAGTCTTATTCTGGCCTAAGTGTCCTGCAAGGGGAATATCATGGGCCAAGGTAAGAAGGAAGCCCCTAAACTTCAAAGGTATAACCAACCTCCTGGTGGTGCCAGGCTTGGGGTCTCTAGCCTCTGAATAAAGGAGCCCTCCATCCCAATACACCTTATGGGTACCTTGAGCATTCCCTGCAGCCTCAGCAGCAGCTTGCTGTCTGAGGGGTTCAAGTGAAGGGCAATCTAATTGGGCCTGCCCCAGGTCTGCCCTTGAGGGTCCCCCTGTCCCCAGAAACTCAACCTGTTCAGGTTCAAGCTCATCTGAGACAGTCTCCTCTTGGACTGCAGAATCAGTTTCCTGTGAAACTTGATCCTCAACCTGGGGCAAGTGGGAAGGCACAGCCTTAACCCTCTTGCTCCTCCTCTTGGGTTGTGGTTGGTCTATTGTTTCAAGATCCACCACTGGTTCAGGAAGGCACTTCTTAGCCTGAGACCTTGTCACTGCAAGGACATGAGCTGAAATCCCTAGCATTTCTGCATGAGTCCTGTACTCCACTTCTGACCAAACTGAGCTTTCAAGATCATTGCCTAACAGACAGTCTACTGGGAGGTCTGCACTCACAACAACTTTCTTTAGGCCATCTACCCCTCCCCAGGAGAAGTTCACAACAGCCACACTATGGGAAGTAGTGGAGTTGCTTGCATTGGTCACTAGGTAACTTTCACCTAGTACAATCTGTCCAGGGTCCACAAAGCCAGGTGCCACCATTGTGACACTGGCACAAGTGTCCCTGTAGGCCTGAGCCAGTTTCTCATTAATTAAGGGAGTCTGCCTATATTTGCCCAGGTTACTGGGGCTTACTGCAGTGGGCAAAGATATGTCCACATCATATAGGAGAACTGCCTGTGTGGGGATTCTGACTAGGCCAGATTCCACCTCAGTACCCAGGGTCAACCCTACTAAACCCTTTGGCTGTGTACCACCACTGCTGACTGTACTAGGGGGTGCAGTTGCTTTAGGAGCTGCAGTGGTGGGGACTGGATTTTTCTTAGTGCATTCACTGCCCCAGTGTGAAACTGATTTGCAGGTATTACACCAAGGTTTCTTTGGGCCATCATTCTTCTTTTTCTTGTTTCCATTTTGGGAACCCCCCTCCTTATTGCTAGTTTGGGGGCCTGAAGACTTCTGGTCCTTTTCTTTATCTTTCTGATTCCCACCCTTCTGGTCTGTTTTCTTCTGGTCACCTTGGTTCTGGTTTTTCTGCTTAATCCTTGTTCTGACCCATTTGTCTGCCTTCTTTCCCAATTCTTGGGGAGAGGTCAAATCAGAGTCAACAAGGTATTGATGCAACAGCTGGTTCTGACAGTTATTAAGGATCTGTTCTCTCATCATAAGATTGTACAATCCTGTATAGTCTGAAACTTTACTTCCCTGCAGCCAACCCTCCAGAGCCTTAGTGGCACAATCTACAAAATCAGTCCAGTCCTGAGTCTGTGCTTTTTGGGTGTCTCTGAACAACAACCTGTATTGCTCAGTGGTTAGGCCAAACCCTTCAATAAGAGCACTCTTCAGAACAGAGTAGTTTTTGGCATCCTCAGGTCTAACAGTGAGGAGCCTGTCCCTCCCTTTCTCAGAAAAGGAGTACCATAAAATTGCTGCCCACTGATCCTCAGGGACCTGCTGTACCATGCAGGCCCTCTCAAGAGCAGTCATCCATTTGTGGATATCATCCCCTTCCTTGTAGGGGGGCACAATTTTTGTCAGGTTTCTATTGTCATAGGCCCTGTCTTTTTCTTTAGGAATTTTGCTGCCACCAGTGGCATCTAAGCCACTTATTTTTTTCTCCCTTGCCAAGGTAAGTTTAGCTTGTTCCAAAGTAAGCTTAGCTTGAGCCAGGGCTACCTCTTCCCTCTCTATCTGGAGTTGGACAGCCCTCATTCTGGCCCTATGCTCTTTTCTCTGGGAGGAAGTCATCCCTCTTTGAGATTCTCTTGAGGCACTAGAAAGGTGAGAGTCCTCTGATGGAGATCTCTCCCTTCTATTGCCTGGGAGAATTTGGTTATGAGATCTGGGGTGGTGCTGGCCCCCCCCATTCCCATGTAGGTCCAAGTTGGCCTGGTTAAGGCTGGCAACCTGTACCTGGTTTCCCTGCTGATCCTGATCTTCAGGCTCTTCTACATCAGAGCCTTCCTCTTCCTCTTCCTCCTCCACTACATCATCATCTGGAAGATCCTCATTCTCAGGGGAGTTTATCCCTTCCTCTGTTTCTAAGGGAGTCTGACTCACCTTATCTAGGTCATCCTTTTCTAGGAGAGCTATTAGGGAAGGAATGGTAGGGCCTCTGCCCTTTTTTAGCCCCCTGGCTGTGCACAAGGCACTCAGGTCTTTGTGGCTAAGGTTGTCATATCTGGATGTTGTCCCTATAGGATCAACTTCTACAGGAGCAGAACCTGAGGGTCTACCTGTATCAGACATGACTGCTAGTGAGGTGTAAGTGGTGCACTTACCTACACTAAGTGGTTTCCTACTGTACCTTGCTAGTGAGTTGTAGTCAGGGTGTGCTACTCCCTTTTTTCTACAACTACTAAGTTCAGTAGAACTTAATATGCTAAGCTTTTGATTTATATGTACCTAGAGGTACTTGATGTGATCTTTCAATTTGATAAAGATTGCAATGGTAAAACAAACAGCAAGCTCAAATCCGCACCGCTGCACACCAATGTGAGAAGTTGGCCTGATATGTAGTGTTTCCAATTCTGGAACCACTGGGTATCAGTCCAAACAAACCCCAAAGATGTCTGGTTGTAAGTCAACCTTGTTAGACAAGCTATCCTAGTGGTAGCATGGACTAAGCAGCCTAAAGGCTAAACTTAAGAGGTCGTGTTAAGCGAGCTGTTTTACCACATACAATCCTGTAATCAAATGAAAGGACACCACACAAGTATATATTGTAAAAATATATGTATTTATTTCTAAATTACTCCCCAGTACTCTTTATGAGGAAAGGGGCACAAGCGTTAAATCAAAAGCACTGTTAAACATATAAAGTTGGCACAATTATGGCTGAGGGCGGGGGGCCACTCAGACCATATACTAAAAAAATGGTATAAGTAACACTTATCGAATATTGGTTAGGCCTAGGGCCTAGAGATTCGCTGGGAGCAGTCAGGACAAGCAATGAAGAAGTCGGGAGTAGCCCACAGGATACGGGTGCAGCACGGAAAGTGCGGCGCGCACCAATGTAAAGTCAATGGTGCGTAAAAGTTAGTTAAAGTGAATTAAATGATACTTCCGCTGAACCTAGGAACACAAAACTTCAGACACAGACCCTAGAGGTGTGTACCAGTGTAAAGACACCGGCGTTGCAAAGTTACCTCACCCACAGGCCGTGGGTGCACAGGGTCGAAGTGGCGTCGGGTTCTGTCACGCAGGTTCTTGGTGCTTGGAGCTGTTGCAGCTGCAGGCGCTGTGAAGCAGAAGTGTCCGGTGCGATCCAAGGGTGGATCGAAGTAGAAAAGTACCTGAAAGCAGAGGGGACAGAGTCTGGGTCACTCAGCTGTGACCAGGGTGGAACCAGGACGGAACCAGGCAATGTCGGGCGCAATCAGGCGGTTGTCGATAGGCTTCTCTCCGCTGTCACGTGGGCTCTGGGGCATCTGCGACGTCCAGGAGCAGGTCACGATCTGTCCCACGTAGGCTCTCGCCGTCAGCACCGTCGGCTTGAAGATTGTAGCAAACAGCACTTGGCAAAAGCAATCCACGCGGAACCGGGAGATTGCTTATCACTCGCACCAGGAGGGTCAGAGTGGGTGCTCCTTTTCACAGGAGCTGGTGCAGATCTGGAGCAACCAGAAAAGCAAGTCGGATTTCAAAGTTCGTCGGCACAGGGGCCACAAGCCAGCTGGCAAGTGACCGGGCCAACGCGTCGAGCACACACAGGCAGAAGGGCCCCACGCAGCACTCGTCGAGTGTGGAGGGGTGAGCTTTGGTGCAAGTGGAGCTCGGGGCTGGGGCTTCTCAAACCCCGGTGTACAGCTTCGAGGGTCACTCGTGGGCTGCACGGTCAGCGTCTCGTGGCCTTTTCAAGATGGCGTGCCCCACGCTTCCGGTCGCCTCCACGGGTCTCAGCTCTGCAGGGACTGTGGATCGGGCAGGTAGAAGGCAGGCAAGCTTGATCTCGTCGATCTCTGTCGCTCGAGTTCCGGCGGGAACTGCAACAAAGCAAGGGTCGAGGGCTGGATGGTGCCTGTTTGCACAGGGTGGTCACTCCTTGACCACAAGGGAGATTCTTCAGTCTTCTCACGTCGTGTAGAAAGTCGAAGGGTCCAGATTTCGTTTCTTATGTTTCTTCAGGATGATCTCAGGTCCGTTGGGACTGCTCCCCCTCTTATTCGAATCTAGGGGGTTGGACATCCTGCTAGGTCCCCTCCTATGGGTGGGACCCAGGAAGGGGGTGGTTACACCCCTCTCCTTTGATCCTGGCCGCGCTGGGACAGGGGCTGGGAGGCCCCAGAACCGGTTTGGCCGGATCCTGCCAGGGGCAGCCTTGTGCTCCCCAGGCAGTGTCTGGTTTCTTTGAAACCTCCCTATTCCAATCCACTATCTCCTGTCTGGGGTGGTTTGACACCGCCCTGTGACAGGAAACTCTTTGTCCAGGCCTCCTCTGCCGGGTTTCGGTCAGCAGCAGGAGGCCAGACCCGTGTCTGTGGCAGGGGCATCCATTTTGTGGATCTGAGGCTCATTTTAAATCAACCGCGTTTCAGTAAAGTAACATGTCTTCTCCCTCTAGAAGGGTGGAATGCTATCCCCGTCGCCAGAACTGGCGAGGGGATAGTATTCCAATTCGTATGACACCTTACACGACATGTTTTGATAAAGCCAAACCAAAGTTGCTATATAACCGCGAGGATTATAATGCGCTTAAGAGTATATGGTATGGCATTATCCCGGATCAGCTTAGGGAGTTGTTCCCGACAGCTGCAGACAGGCTCAGCTCATGCCAGAGCACCATCTCACATAAAACCACGCACTCTGCCTCCAGGATTGATGAGGCCTTCCATAGGAGTGGCTCACAGGTTATATATGTGTCCAGATATAGGTTTAGATATAGGTATACTATATCTAAGCAAGGGGTGATTACACCCACTTGCCCCAGCTGAGTGATCAGCCAGTTGTGTCAATTTAAGAACCAGCCAGGGGTGGCAAAAGCTATGCTTCAGCCCCTGGTAGGCCTTGGTGGCACCTATGCCCTGAGCACCTATAGTGCATGGTACAGGGGCTGACAAGGAGTCCATTTCCAATTGTGGTATGTACCTATAGCACATGTATCATAAATTTAGAGAGAGAACAGCAGGCTGGGGGTCTGATTAGCAGGCCCACAGCCTCAGTAAGTCGAAAACCAGTGAAGCAAAAAGCAAAAATTGGGGTGACCATAGGATAGCAGACCCTACTCTCCTACAGTGACATGCTTCATCATTGGGGCCATCCCAGTCCTCTACGGCCTGGGGCGTGCTGCGACTTGCGAATTACGTAGGAGCACTTACAAATGACTATGTGTGGTGCAGATAGTGGAGTGGACTAAGTGATGTGTTAAGGGATCAATGTAGAAGCCGAGAGAGAGCAAAGAAATGCAGTCACAGTCAGAGAAAAAGGCAAGGGATACTGTAT
The DNA here is from genome assembly GCF_964263255.1 of Lissotriton vulgaris. Classification (NCBI taxonomy): domain Eukaryota; kingdom Metazoa; phylum Chordata; class Amphibia; order Caudata; family Salamandridae; genus Lissotriton; species Lissotriton vulgaris. Next base: position 521,556,281 of record NC_141697.1, read on the forward strand.
CTATGTGGTTGTAGTGGTCCTGTTGGAAGTGGTAAGTAAGTTGCCCGCAGAAAAAAAATCCTCCTATTAGCGGCACTCCTCCATTGCAGCCGACGCTTCGTCCACCGATGTTGGTCACCAGAAGACACCCTGTCCACTGCCTGCCTGATGCTGAATTGTGGCTCGCTACTGTGAAGCCTGACTCCATCCTTTTTTCCCCATTGCAGAGACTGAAACCCGGCCTGTAATTATTCAACGAAAAACAGGAAGTGATATAATATTACAACACCACTGATAAATAAATATAAGGTATGTAGGCTGTGGAGTGCAAAAAGTCACAATTTGTTTTTCCTAGTAGACAGACAGTACAATGTTTTTGAAAGTGCGTACTCTGAGTCACCTTTTGAAGGATAAGTAAGTATGGGCAAATTAATGTAGCGGATCTTGCCCCTCAAGCTAGGTGTACTGTAAACTGTGTTTTAGAACAAAAATAGATCTTCCTAGCAGTGCTCCCACCCAAAAAACGAGGCCTAGCAGAAAACTGGAGACAAAACTTACTTTGAAAGTAAAAGTAGGCCGAAGTACCCTAATTACCCATTACCCCCCGTGGATTGTATTCAAACCACTTGCAAGCAACCAAGCAAAAGTAGCCATAGCCAGCATCGCTCCAAGACTCGAAATCCCCCCCACTCAAACACATGCAATAGAAATACTGCTAACCCTAACGAACCCTAAGTTAAGAATAGTGGCAAAGGCTTTCTTTAACTATGCCAAATCCCCCCTTTCCCACCATGGATTTTCTTCAAATGACTTGCAACCAAAATTACACATTCTCACGAGTGCTCTAAGACCCCAGAACTCAGTTTGAAAAATCTAGAACACCCCGATACACATGCAATCCTGCTGCTAGGGCTAACCCTAACGAACCCTAAGTTACAAAAAGTGCCAAAACTAAAGGCTTTTCCGCGCGGATTTTGTCCCAACCACTTCTACCCGGTATTAGACCTTCCCAGGAATGCCCCAAGACCCGGCAACCCACCCGCCAAGAAGCATAACACCCCCAAACAGGCCAAAAGCAAAATCTCATACTTGCAATATTTCTGGGCCTTCGGTCCAAACGCGCTGCGTAGCTAGGCCATAAGTCGGGGTTGGCACGACGGATTTCCTGAAAAGCAAATGCAATCAAGATTAGAGTGTCCCAGCAGTGCTCCCAGACCACGAAACTCACCCGCAAACAGACGGAACCCCCCCTAAGAGCACCTCAAAGGCAAGCAAGTCATCAAAAACACAAAAAAAATTCCGCCTGGGATTTGGTCCAAAACACTTTTATCCGGTATTAGAGCTTCCCAGCAATGGCCCCAGAGCCGTCAACCCAGGAGAAAACGAGTAGAAGACCCCCAAACAGCCAAAGAGCAAAAGTACAAAAATGGGGACTTAGTCACTTTTTCACAAATTTCCCAAATCACTCCGCGCGCGCTCTGCAGCTAGGCCCTAAGTCCCCTCAGCCACCATGGATTTGCTTCAAACCTCTTGCAAAGTAAAGTATATATAGCCAGCAGTGCTCCCACACCACGAAACTCACCCGCAAACACCAGGAAGCCCCCCAAACAGGCCCCCGAAAACGCTACATAGAGCAAAATGTCTGAAATAGCCCAAAAAAAATCGGCCTGGATTTTGTCCCAACCACTTCTACCCGGTATTAGACCTTCCCAGGAATGCCCCAAGACCCGGCAACCCACCCGCCAAGAAGCATAACACCCCCAAACAGGCCAAAAGCAAAATCTCATACTTGCAATATTTCTGGGCCTTCGGTCCAAACGCGCTGCGTAGCTAGGCCATAAGTCGGGGTTGGCACGACGGATTTCCTGAAAAGCAAATGCAATCAAGATTAGAGTGTCCCAGCAGTGCTCCCAGACCACGAAACTCACCCGCAAACACCAGGAAGCCCCCCAAACAGGCCCCCGAAAACGCTACATAGAGCAAAATGTCTGAAATAGCCCAAAAAAAATCGGCCTGGATTTTGTCCCAACCACTTCTACCCGGTATTAGACCTTCCCAGGAATGCCCCAAGACCCGGCAACCCACCCGCCAAGAAGCATAACACCCCCAAACAGGCCAAAAGCAAAATCTCATACTTGCAATATTTCTGGGCCTTCGGTCCAAACGCGCTGCGTAGCTAGGCCATAAGTCGGGGTTGGCACGACGGATTTCCTGAAAAGCAAATGCAATCAAGATTAGAGTGTCCCAGCAGTGCTCCCAGACCACGAAACTCACCCGCAAACACCAGGAAGCCCCCCAAACAGGCCCCCGAAAACGCTACATAGAGCAAAATGTCTGAAATAGCCCAAAAAAAATCGGCCTGGATTTTGTCCCAACCACTTCTACCCGGTATTAGACCTTCCCAGGAATGCCCCAAGACCCGGCAACCCACCCGCCAAGAAGCATAACACCCCCAAACAGGCCAAAAGCAAAATCTCATACTTGCAATATTTCTGGGCCTTCGGTCCAAACGCGCTGCGTAGCTAGGCCATAAGTCGGGGTTGGCACGACGGATTTCCTGAAAAGCAAATGCAATCAAGATTAGAGTGTCCCAGCAGTGCTCCCAGACCACGAAACTCACCCGCAAACACCAGGAAGCCCCCCAAACAGGCCCCCGAAAACGCTACATAGAGCAAAATGTCTGAAATAGCCCAAAAAAAATCGGCCTGGATTTTGTCCCAACCACTTCTACCCGGTATTAGACCTTCCCAGGAATGCCCCAAGACCCGGCAACCCACCCGCCAAGAAGCATAACACCCCCAAACAGGCCAAAAGCAAAATCTCATACTTGCAATATTTCTGGGCCTTCGGTCCAAACGCGCTGCGTAGCTAGGCCATAAGTCGGGGTTGGCACGACGGATTTCCTGAAAAGCAAATGCAATCAAGATTAGAGTGTCCCAGCAGTGCTCCCAGACCACGAAACTCACCCGCAAACACCAGGAAGCCCCCCAAACAGGCCCCCGAAAACGCTACATAGAGCAAAATGTCTGAAATAGCCCAAAAAAAATCGGCCTGGATTTTGTCCCAACCACTTCTACCCGGTATTAGACCTTCCCAGGAATGCCCCAAGACCCGGCAACCCACCCGCCAAGAAGCATAACACCCCCAAACAGGCCAAAAGCAAAATCTCATACTTGCAATATTTCTGGGCCTTCGGTCCAAACGCGCTGCGTAGCTAGGCCATAAGTCGGGGTTGGCACGACGGATTTCCTGAAAAGCAAATGCAATCAAGATTAGAGTGTCCCAGCAATGCTCTCAGACCATGAAACTCACCCACAAACAGACGGAACCCCCCCTAAGAGCACCTCAAAGGCAAGCAAGTCATCAAAAACACAAAAAAATTTCCGCCTCGGATTTGGCACAAACCACTTTTAGTGCTTCCCAGCAATGGCCCCAGACCCGTCAACTCACCTGCAAAGAGGTAGAACAACACCCCCACAAGTGCTGAGTCTTTCTTCATTGGGCGTAAACCAGCCCTCTGCTTTGATGGAAATAGGAGTCTGGAGGAGGAGGATAGAGGAGCATGTTCTTCTGAACTTGTGAACCTGAGGAATGCAGACTGCGGCACCTTCAAATAAATTAGCAAACAAGTGAAGACAGTTCTGCTGATGGGCTTGTCTTTGTGATAATCTGATTAAAGTTTGAATTATATTAACTGTGCACAACAAAGAAAGACAGACACACAGGAATAAAAGTGAATAAGGATGAAAAAGAAAGTTATTGATTCGTTGTCTCATTTTCAGGGCTCGAAGTCGGAATCACGGTCCAGGAATAAGAATAAGGCTTCGTCATCATACTCTGCGAATTCAGCCCGGGTGAGGTCAGTGCCACCTGACAGAGTAGAAATTCCCTCATCTATGGTGCTGGCCACCTCCTCTTCATCCGGCACGCTCTCTCGTACTCTTATATCTGGTGGTATGAGGTGCTGATTCATCTTGATCATTGTTAACCTCTCCACATTTTTGGGCGAGAGGCGGCTCCGTTTGGGAGTTACAATCCCACCAGCCGCACTGAAAACCCGTTCAGAAGACACACTTGCGAGTGGGCAAGACAAGTAGTTTAAAGCCAGGTTGGTGAGCTGTGGCCACAATTCTTTTTTCCCATGCCAATACGCCAATGGGTCAGAATTAACATAGACCTCTGTGGAGTCATTCAGATAGTCCTTCACCATCGACTCAAGGTCCTCCTCCAAGGTTCCTCCACTTTGCGTAGCTCTTGCTGTGCCTCTGGCCTTTTGAGAACCAAACCCACGCAGAGCTAGCCAATCCTCTTCAGCCTCCAATGTTTCTGCTGTCTTTCGTGCAGATGATGCGGTTGCCGGTGTCTTTAACGGCTGAGAGGTCACTTGTGCCACAGCCACAGGTGCAGAAGTGGATTGTTTTGACTGGGGATGGCCTGCTGATGTACTGCCATTTCCTTCAATTTCCAGCCGTTCTGTTTCAAACTTCTTGGCTGACAAGGCTAGCCAACGTTTGTACTTTGTAACATCTTCATCAGCAAAAGCAAAGAATGCTCTGCCTGCCAGCGCCTTTTTGTAGCGTGGATCCAGAATAGTAGCACAAATGTAATGCTGTTCTGAGTGGATCTTTTGAAGACGTTCATCACCTTGTAGGAGCTCTAATAATTTCTCAGCCAGAAGCAAAGAGTCTTTCTTTTTGTCATCTTTTCGAAACACAGAACACACCTCCTTCAGTTGGTCCTCCAGCATGTACAACAATGGGATAGCTTTTCCCAAATTAGAGTCCTCCTTGCTGACTGCACGTGTGAAGACCTCAAAAGGACGAAGCATGCGTGTTAGGCTTTCAACTATGTTCCATTGCGGCCCACCCATCCTCAGCTCCTCTATACCCTCTTTCAAGAAATATTGATCGAGTTGCGTATACTGCTCATACAGACGCTCAAGCATGTAGAAGGTTGAGTTCCAACGTGTTACCACCTCCTGGATGAGTGCTTTCACTGGCATTTGACTTTGATATAGCATGCTCCTCAGCTGCTTGCGGGCCTTAAAAGAATGCCTGAAATGCTTGCAAATTTTTCGGCAGTTGTCCAATACAATGTACGCTGCACTGTGTTTATTACCCAAGAATTTTTGGACAACCAGGTTTATACAGTGCGCCAAACACGGCACTCTGAAATAGTAACCGTCCCTCATGGCCTTAACTATATTGGAGCCATTGTCTGTGGAAACATAACCAACCTTGCGTTTTAGTGGGGACAGACAGTTAAGGACCTTTGTGTTAAAGACATCCAAAATGTTTTCTGCTGTGTGACGTTTCTCCAAACCAAACATGGCTAGTGTTGCATGTTTCCGAGCACCTTTAAAAACAATGTTAGTGTCAACACCTGAGTTTAGCTTTGCTTTAGCCCCTGAAAAAGAGACCCAGTGTGCAGTGATGCACATGTAATCAGCGCCTGCGCCACTGGTCCACATGTCTGTTGTCAGATGTATAGTGTGAACAGCACTCTTCTCCAAAGCTGCCCCAATCAACTTCAGAACATCTTCATGTAGTGCTGGAACCGCAACTCGGGCAAAATAGAACCGGCTAGGAACCTTCCATTTAGGGCAGAGCACTGTCACTAATTCTAGAAAACCAACCCCTTCTACAAAAGAAAAAGGGAGAAGGTCCAGAGCTAGCATTTTAGCCAGCTTAGTGTTATACAGACGGGTCATTGGGTGGTTGCGTTCATATTGCGCTTCTGTAAACAACATCTTTTTAATGTTGCCCTGGACCAATGATTTACGGGATGATGATGATCTCTTCGACCCAGTTACGCTCGCTGATGAACTTTTCCGCATTGATGTCTCACTCTCTCCCACACTCTTAGTGTGGCTCCCATGGGGTGTGCTGCTGACATGGGAACTGGGTGTAAGTGAAGTGTTTGAATCGTCTTCTTCTACCTCCTCGTCATCAGCAGATGACAAATCAACGTTTTCATTACGTGCAATTCCGGCTTTCTTGACCGCCTCTAGGTGCGGAAACCATTCAACAGGGTGCCTTCTCTCAAGATGACCTCTCTGGCCTCCGGTACCATAGTTAGAACCAAGCTTACCACGACTATATCGAAGCTTACAAAGGCTACAAATGGCTACGTTTTCCTTTTTTGGGCAAACACTAAAGAAGTCCCAAACTGGAGACTTGAAATGTCTTCGGGGGCCGCCGCCGGAGGAGGCGTCGATACTGGTGGTGGTGGTCCTGCTGCTAATGACAGATGAAGTGGAGGATGTGGATTGCCGAACTTCAGTACGTTTTGCACTTTCACCACCACGAATTGAGGTCGAGGACGAGGTGGGTACCTTCTTGCGAGGAAGAAATATGGAAGCGGTAGGTTTTGGTGTACTACTTAACTCCAAATCTAATGATTCCATTTCCATTGCCTCCTCGCCGACATCATCATCACGCTCAGCAGCTTCTCGGGATAGGGTCAAAATGTCTCTTTGCTGCATGCCCGGTGGGGCTGCAGTGACCTTTGTGATGACTGCCTCGTCGTCATCGTGAGAGGCTTCATCACCAGCAGTATCTGTCACTTCTTGTTGAGCCTCATCACACTCCATAGGTTTGAGTTTTTGGACGACCTTCCTTTTACGCTTAGGTACCGGTGGCAGATCATGGTGTGCCTCTGCCTCACTGTCAGACCGCAGTTGTCGTGGTTCCCAAGACAGATCACTTGCATCAGAACGAGGTGGGCTTGAAGAAGATGTAGACACCCCCCTTGATCTTTTCCTTGCTAGGGATGTGGAAGACAATGAATGATCATCAGGAGGAGTGGCTTCCAATGATACCTCAGCTTCATTGTCGATTTCCAAATGTGCCCCTACTTCGGGAGGAACAACTATTGTGGGCACTTGTGAACGTCCATGCACCTTTGCTTGCGCATCTCCTTTTGCTGCCTCTCCTTCCACATGTACTTGGGCGTGTACTTGCACATGGTGTTGTTGTTGCGGCTGTGGTTGTTCAACACTTGTCAGATGAGTTACAACAACCTGTGTTGATTCAGGGACATTGCTGCTACTTTCTTGCGATGAGCCAACATCACTGGTCGATGGTGATTGGAGAAGTACACTGACTGCCTCTGAAGCACTCAAGGGCTTTGACTTAAGTTGGCGTGGTGGTGGAGGCACTGAACCCAATGGAGCAGGGGTGCTGCTCTCAGGTTGGTCCCCAGCAGATCCTGCTGCTGCAGGCGTACTTTTTTTTTTGCTCCCAAAAAAAGTGGTGGGTGGCACACCAGCCTCCTTGGTAACTTGCTTCTTCTGCTCCTTACTAGCAACTTTCTTGCTAGAGGAGCTACGGAGACCTTTCTTTGGGGCCATCTTCTTCAGAGCAGGTCAGACAGCAGGCCGCAGTTGCACGAATTGTAGAGTTGTCTGAGGCCAGACGTGACGTCGCGTGACGTTATGCTGCACACACACACCGCTGCAGGACTTCTTCCTGGCACTGGTGGTTCTCTTGAGTCTTGTGCACCTAAAAAAAATGGAAGACAGAGGAACATCAGTTCAGTTATAGAGCACAAAAAAATCGAAAAACACTGCAAAATCAGCACAATCCCAATACATCCATGCCCTCCATAATGTTTAAATTCAAGACAACCCACAGAAAGACTAGGCCCATGCAAGACTCACTACCCCTGGGCATAAATAAAGGTTGAAAAGTAGGCAAAATGGTTGGAGGCCTAACAACAAAGCCTGCATTCAAAATGGCCACTTGCCTGCCAAGCACATGGCCAGTGCCTGTAGCTGCACTCAAAATGGCCACCAGCCACATGGCATGTCCCTCCCCATGAACACCCCCAAAAATCGAAAAACACTGCAAAATCAGCACAATCCCATTCCATCCATGATGTTTAAATTCAAGACAGCCCACAGAAAGACTAGGCCCCATGCACCACTCACTACCCCTGGTCAAGGCCCCAACAACAGGTCAAAAATCGAAAAACACAAAATTTTACAAAAAAAAAAAATCGAAAAACACAGAAAAATCAGCACAATCCCAATTCATCTATGGCCTCCATGATGTTTAAATTCAAGACAACCCACAGAAATACTAGGCCCATGCAAGACTCACTACCCCTGGCATAAATAAAGGTTGAAAAGTAGGCAAAATGGTTGGAGGCCTAACAACAAAGCCTGCATTCAAAATGGCCACTTGCCTGCCAGCACATGGCAAGTGCCTGTAGCTGCACTCAAAATGGCCACCAGCCACATGGCATGTCCCTCCCCATGAACACCCCCAAAAATCGAAAAACACTGCAAAATCAGCACAATCCCATTCCATCCATGGCCTCCATGATGTTTAAATTCAAGACAACCCACAGAAATACTAGGCCCATGCAAGACTCACTACCCCTGGCATAAATAAAGGTTGAAAAGTAGGCAAAATGGTTGGAGGCCTAACAACAAAGCCTGCATTCAAAATGGCCACTTGCCTGCCAGCACATGGCCAGTGCCTGTAGCTGCACTCAAAATGGCCACCAGCCACATGGCATGTCCCTCCCCATGAACACCCCCAAAAATCGAAAAACACTGCAAAATCAGCACAATCCCATTCCATCCATGATGTTTAAATTCAAGACAGCCCACAGAAAGACTAGGCCCCATGCACCACTCACTACCCCTGGTCAAGGCCCCAACAACAGGTCAAAAATCGAAAAACACAAAATTTTACAAAAAAAAAAAATCGAAAAACACAGAAAAATCAGCACAATCCCAATTCATCTATGGCCTCCATGATGTTTAAATTCAAGACAACCCACAGAAATACTAGGCCCATGCAAGACTCACTACCCCTGGCATAAATAAAGGTTGAAAAGTAGGCAAAATGGTTGGAGGCCTAACAACAAAGCCTGCATTCAAAATGGCCACTTGCCTGCCAGCACATGGCAAGTGCCTGTAGCTGCACTCAAAATGGCCACCAGCCACATGGCATGTCCCTCCCCATGAACACCCCCAAAAATCGAAAAACACTGCAAAATCAGCACAATCCCATTCCATCCATGATGTTTAAATTCAAGACAGCCCACAGAAAGACTAGGCCCCATGCACCACTCACTACCCCTGGTCAAGGCCCCAACAACAGGTCAAAAATCGAAAAACACAAAATTTTACAAAAAAAAAAAATCGAAAAACACAGAAAAATCAGCACAATCCCAATTCATCTATGGCCTCCATGATGTTTAAATTCAAGACAACCCACAGAAATACTAGGCCCATGCAAGACTCACTACCCCTGGCATAAATAAAGGTTGAAAAGTAGGCAAAATGGTTGGAGGCCTAACAACAAAGCCTGCATTCAAAATGGCCACTTGCCTGCCAGCACATGGCAAGTGCCTGTAGCTGCACTCAAAATGGCCACCAGCCACATGGCATGTCCCTCCCCATGAACACCCCCAAAAATCGAAAAACACTGCAAAATCAGCACAATCCCATTCCATCCATGATGTTTAAATTCAAGACAGCCCACAGAAAGACTAGGCCCCATGCACCACTCACTACCCCTGGTCAAGGCCCCAACAACAGGTCAAAAATCGAAAAACACAAAATTTTACAAAAAAAAAAAATCGAAAAACACAGAAAAATCAGCACAATCCCAATTCATCTATGGCCTCCATGATGTTTAAATTCAAGACAACCCACAGAAAGAATCAGTCCACCCACCACTGAGTACCCCTGGGAAAAGGCCCCAAAACAGCAAAAAAATCGAAAATCCCAAAATTTTAGTTGCAGCAACTGTAATGCCCCAAACAAACTTACTTGTAAAATTTCTAATCCAACAGTGACCCAAAGAAAGTCAAAAAGGCCTCAAATCCAAAGATCCAGCAGCATCCACAAAAGGTAATCCTTCCAGGTCCACATCCGAATGAAAAGTGACCAGGAGATGGACAAAGCACTGGGAGGAGCCTGCTGAACAGGAACAGGAAGTTGAAGACTATGGGGCACTTCCTTCCTCCCACCCCCCTGCCCCCCTCCCCAAAATGGACTCCTCGCTAAAAAAGTGCAGGCAAATGTCAAACTAAGGAGTTATTCACATAAAAATCATCATTTCTAGAAGGTTTATGCTGCTTGCTGGTGGATTTCTTGTGCAGAATTGCAAATTTATATTTTCGCGCGCCGCATCTCAAATCTCGCAATTTGCGAAGTACCGCGAGACGTGATCTCGCCGTACTCGCGTTGACAAACTCTCGCTGGCAAGCCGCGATGACGTAATCGCGCTCGCCAATTCCCGCGGGATCACACAGCAAGATCCAAAATGGCGCAGCACTCGCAAACTATCGAAAAAAACAACTCGGCAAACGATGATAAACGCCGCGCGCCGCAAAAATTGTATCACCAACGCCGCGCGCCGCCAAAAAAATCCGCTGCGTGCGAATTTGCGGATTTTGCGGGAAATCCGCAAATCTCGCGGATTGCGGATTTCCCGAAAATCCGCAAAATCCGCGAGCGGAACGGATTTTCCGCCCACGCTTAGATAGCCTATGGGGGGTGCAAAAACTGGAACTCAACCCCGTTAAAAAAAGGACAGAGGTCGTTATCCAGATCAATACTATCCGCTATGAAAGGGGATTTAGGGCTCTCAATGGCAGGACATTGCAAGATAGGCTTGGGGTAATACATTTAACAATGGGCGCAGTAAAAGTAGGATTGATTATATCCTTTGTAGTTTGAAGCTCTGGCACACGATTATTGATATGATGGTCAAGGATCGTATGGAAAGCGATCATAACCTCCTGTGTGTTACTCATGACTGGTGGAAGTCGGAGCAACCACGGGTAGATGGGGTTGAGCTTTGTACCCCAAATATTGTCCCTACTAATGAAATTCGCCGGCTTAACTGGACACATGTAATAACAAAGCTCCGGAGTTGATCCGAGGCGTGTAATTGAGCAACACGATAGCCTTTTCATGCACAGTTGTGCCCATTTCTTTATGCCTATTAAAACTAAGAATTTAGCTGTCTCTAAACCATTTCGGTGGTATAATAACGATTGAATTGCTCTTGGTAATGCTATTAGGGGTGGGGAATTGGATGCTGTCCGCTTAGCTAGACAGGAATATAAAAGAGCTATCCACAAAGCCAAATGCCTATGGGATGAGCTTCGATGGAAGGACCTTAAAAAAGCGAATGACAAGAATAATACTAGATTATTCTGGAACATTGTCAAGTGGTGTAGAGGGGTCCAGTCAGATCAGCCCCAAAACCACGTCACCCAAGAAGGGTGGGTTAATTATTTTAGACAACAATATGCGCATAACCAATCAGAGAATCAAATGGTAGATCCTAGATATGTTTTTTTATAAAGATGAGGCTTCTACCGACAATGATGTTTTAACAGCTCTTAATGCAGTGGCTGGAGGCAGAGAGCCGGGACCAGATGGTGTCCCCGCCAATGTTTTTCTTCATGATAAGACACAACAGGGTAGATATATTCTGTTGATGGCAAATGCAACGGCCCAGGGTGCCCCGATCCCGGTTTCCTGGAAAGGGGCAGTGATAATTCCAGTGTACAAAAAGGGTGATAAAACTCAACAGGGAAATTACAGACCTATCAGTTTGATAGATACAATTCAAAAGGTAGTTGGGAGGATAACCCTGAATAAAATGTTAGACTGGATAGAGGAGAGCAGTATATTGGCCACCTTCCCAGCAGGTTTTCGCAAATACATTAGTACCCTTGATCAAGTCTTCCGTTTTATCCTTCTTTATTGAAAGACTGTGATACTGGGCAAAGGCAGCCTTTATGCTGCCCGTGTTGACTTACGTGCAGCTTTTGACCTTGTACCCGTTCACATTTATGGGTGACACTGAGGGAACTAGGTCTTTCCGATGAGATTTTAACACTGGTAATGAGGCTGCACGAAGCAAATTATGCTAAAATCCAATGGAGTGGCAGGGCAGGGTCACCACCCAATTCCCAGTTGAACGTGGTGTGTGGCAAGGTTGTGCCATGGCCCCAACACTATTTTCTTTGTACATTAATGGAATAGTAGACCGCTTGTTGACAGTAAACACAGATGCCTCTTCTCTAAAAATTCCGATTTTAATGTTTGCGGATGACACATTAATCATATCCAAAACTCCTAATGGCCTCCAGCGTGCTTTAGTAATTTTTGAAGAGTTTTGTGCTGCTCGAGGCCTGGAAGTTAATGTGGCAATAACACAATTTATGGCTTTTAATCCACATCGAAGTTTTAAAGGGAAAGTGTTTATGAATGGTCAACCACTTGAAATGGTCAAAGCTTTCACCTATTTGGGCATTCACTTAGAAAAGGATCTCAAGTGGGATTATCACATAGATATAGCTGCTCTAAAACACCGGCAATCTACAGGAGCTTTAAGCTTGGAGCACAAAAAGTCGTTAACAAAACCAATTAAGTCTGTTCTCCAAGTTTACGTATCAAAAGCTGTTAGCTCCGTGCTCCATGGCGCGGAATTATGGGGGTTTGGGAAAGTTGCTCCACTAACCCTCTCTGAAAATCAGTTCCTTCGTAGTATTACTAGTCTCCCCCAGAGTAACCCCCTAAAGCCGCTTAGATATGATTTGGGAAGGAAAGCTATTGCAGATGTCGCCAAGCTGCAACCTATTTTATACTGGTGCAGGTTGTGGACGACACCTGAACTTTCATGATACATGCAGGGTTTCTTGATGTTATAAAATCTGATGGCTTTCATAAAATTTGCTGGCTAAGGGATGTTAGAAATAGCCTGGTTGCTTTGGGTATCCAAATGCTGTGGGAAAACCCAGTAGAAGCCTCATTCCCATCTAAAAATATCTTAAAGGAGAAATATTGGGAATGTGCTGCTTATAATGTTAGGAGCAACAATGATTCATCTACCATGGCAGAGATTTTTCTAGGGACAAAACTTACTCCCAGGCTTGAATCCTATTGGGATATTATTACCAAGCCTAGCGATAGGAAGCTCTATTTTCAGCTTAGGGCAGGATCATTACCCCTGAAGTCACTGACCTCCAGGTGGACTGATGCAAGCAATAATAACTGCCCGTCTTTTAGGAGTCACAAGGAAACAGTTGCCCATCTGCTCTTCGCCTGCCCTGTATATGCAACCCCTAGGCGAGTTTGGCTTAACCCAATGTGCAAATTACTGGGTACAAATAGAAGTGCTGAAGCATAAAGGCTCATACGCACCAGTACTCTGCCATTTATTTCAATAGTGGTAGCCAAATATCTAGGGTGGGTGTGGGTGTTAAGGCAGAATTCAAATTTGGGGTAATTTCTTGTGGATAGCAATTCTAACTTATTTGGTATGAGCATGAAGTATGATTGACTAACTAGAATTTGTTTGTATACGTTTTTATTGTTATTGTAAATGAGTTTTAACCTACTCTAATTAGCTGAAATGAATTTCTATTTCTTCCATTTGCTTAGATTTTTTTTAACCTAATTTTCTTAAATAAGTAAATTTTAATTAACTAACTTTCTGATCCTGTATGTATCAAGGATGCTTGTTTTCTGCTTTTATGAGTATATCTGGAATAAAGCTACTTTTGACTTGACTTGACTTATATTTGTCACTCAGTTCAAATTCAGCTCTTGTCAGGCAGGAGGTGCAAATGTCAGTGAAAAAAACACCTGTACTGACAGTGTATTCTGGAATGTATGTGCCTAACCGCACCTATGAAATCTGGACCTTGTGCCCTTTTTGCCAATTTCGCGGTCCGCGAATCGTGCAACATTGCCAAACAATCCGCAATTCGCAAGTTCACAATTTTTTTTGCTTGTTCGCGCTTCAAAAATACAATCTTGCGTGCACTGCGTTGACTTACCTTGATACTGAGTTTGCCGAGTTGTTTTCCTCCTGCGAACAAGATGGCCGCGCCCAAAAACGACCGCATGGGTAAGTTCGCGGTAGCCGCACTGAAAAAAAAACAACAAACACGCAAAAAAAGAAATCCGCAAGTTCGCACAAATTCGCGGATTTTGCGGACCGCGAATTCGCTTTCACACCAATTTGTGTACCGTGAATTCGCAAATTTCACCCATACTTATACATTATGCTTGTCTGTATCAACAAGGTCTATTTTCCACCTGTGAGCATGGACATATCATAGGACCTAGCATCTCTTCTTTAACTTGAGTGAGATTCTCTGAGCATTGTTGTCAGCCTGTAGTCTGGGTCACCGTCTGACCCAGAAGATTGACATAAATGTAATGTTGCCCCACAATTCTGATCTTTCAACAATTTGTGGCTTCAAAATTGCCATTACAACTAGAAGCTGAAAGACAGCCAGCTAGCTGAAGGTGTCCCAAATTGCGTGGGTCTATTGACAACTACAATAACAGGCTTCGTTTCTGTGTGACACTCTGGGGTATATTTACAAAAAAAGTTGAAGCACAGAGCTGCGCCAAAAATCAGCAGTGTCACGCTCCATCACTTTTAAAATGCAGGGATGCGCCGTATGCACAAGAATACGGCACAGCCATATGTTTCTCCCGGGGCTGGAGTTAAAAAAGCTGCCTAGCACCAGTTCAATCACCCTGACGCCATGTTGCAAGGGTGCCTGTGCTGCAGGGGTGATTGTTTATATTCAGGAAGAGAAACCTACCTGCACATAAACAATCTTTCATGGCGATTTTCTCTTTATATGTGTTCTGCAGATTGCAACACACATGGAAAGAGCTCAAAACGAGGACACATTGATAATTCCTCCTCATATCACCATGCTAAGACCAAGTATTCCCTGGCGTTATTCTTTGGTGCTGCCTCAGCCTTGTAAATCTGAGGCAGTGTCAAAAAGCAATAGGTATTGCAATGGAAAGCCCACTGCAGCCCCCATTACATACCCCTTTTCCGCAGAGGACTGCGGGGCAAGAGGCATATTTACAAGGTGGCATTAAGCCAAGTTAAGTGGCTTAGCACCACGCTGTAAATATGGAAAATGGTGCTACACGACCAGAGCGCCAAAACAAGTGACTTACAGGTGGTGAATGGGGCTTGTAAATATGCCCCTCTGTCTCTAGGGCCCTGATTATGAGTCAGAAGATGCACGATTCCAGGTGCCCAATCACAAGGGTTCCAGCGTTCTCACACCGGGTTTACCGGGCTGAAGCATTAGTTCATGGACATATATTGGTCAGAGATTCCTGCGTGTAAAATTACTTGAGACTTCGGCTGCAACAACAGTGTGGCCTCTGATCCCAGTCTGAACTTTTTCTCTATCTACCCTCTGCCAGAACTAGTCTTCCTTTTTATCTCTCCTCCCTAACCGTCTCCTTCCACAACTGCACCACACAGAATCACCTGCAAGCATTTACCAATTTCCAATGCAGATGGTAATTGTGTGCATTAAACCCCTCAAAACAGAGACTAGGTACTAGTGCATGGTAGCTCCATGTCCATAAAGTTAATCCCCATTCCAATGGGTTTAACTCCTGATAGTAAGGTGCTGGGAATTACATATAAGGAATTTGCACTCTGCTAGTACCATGCAACTCGTAATCAGAGCCTGGATGTGATACTCTACTCCGGCTTATACCAACCGTCTTGTCACTCCCTTTCTGGTACCGGCCTTCTCAGTATGAGACAGGCCACTCACCCAAGTAAAACCTACCCTTTGTGTGAAAGTCTCCTCCCTGTGAAGGTATCCACAATCTTGTTCCAGTTTTCCCACCCATGTAACAACAACCACCTCCAAATATAAGCCTCCTTCACTGATGCCATACCCACGTGCTTATGACTCTCAAATCAGAAAGTCATATTCTCGCCACCTCCAGTCTCACTCACCAAACGTTGTAACAGTCTCCTCCGCAAGTGACAGTCTGACACTGCCTGTAGCAGTCTCCCAATGCCTGTGACAAACATTACCTGCACGTAACAACCTCATCCTTCCTATGACATTCTCTTTTGCAGGGCACTACAAAAGCTGATGCCCAATGGCAGTATTCTTCGCCCACCACTGGTACTGAGTTAGTACTCAACACCTAACATCATACAAATTGAGATTGCCACACAGCATCACCAATCCCCCTTCCAACTGGACCTGAGCCTATTACCTTTGGTTCAGATATGCGCCTTTGAATGAACAGAATGCCGTCACTCACAATGACTCTAGCCAATGGCTGAAGTTGGCTGATCCATAAAAGGATGAAAGGGTTTTGTTTTGACTTAATACTGGGTGCTCCCTTGTGTCTGGACAAAGCTATACCTCTCTGAAGAGCTCTAATTAGAGCGAAACACTGTGTCAGGGGTTGCTTTTACTAATTTCAGGTTGGCTTGAGTTAGTATTTCACTAATTCAAAGCTGTAATATTGTGCCTGGAGTGATAAATGGCTTTTGTAATTTTACAGCTCGGCAAGGACAGCACTGTACTAGTCCTATGCTTAAAGACTTTGCTGTATAAATTGCAAAAGTCTTTGTAATTTTCTATCTCGGCGTGGCTAGCACTGTGCTAATTCTATGCTTAAAAACTTTGATAGAAAACCAGACATTTGAGGTGAGTAGATCTAGAGTGTCGCTGGTGTTGAGAGTGCTCTAATAGGGGCTGCTTTCCACCTAAACTTGAGAACTACCCAGAGTTCTCTCCTTCTTTTTTGTATAATTTATGCGTCACTCTATGCCTGAAAGGGTTTTGTTTTGACTTAATACTGGGTGCTCCATTGTGTCTGGACAAAGCTATACCTCTCGGAAGAGCTCAAATTAGAGCGAAACACTGTGTCAGGGGTTGCTTTTAGACATTTCAGGTTGGCTTGAGTTGGTATTTCACTAATTCAAAGCTGTAATATTGTGCCTGGAGTGATAAATGGCTTTTGTAATTTTACAGCTCGGCAAGGACAGCACTGTACTAGTCCTATGCTTAAAGACTTTGCTGTATAAATTGCAAAAGACTTTGTCATTTTCTATCTCGGCGTGGATAGCACTGTGCTAATACTATGCTTAAAAACTTTGATAGAAAAACGGACATTTGAGGTGAGCAGATCTAGAGTGTCGCTGGTGTTGAGAGTGCTCTAATAGGGGCTGCTTTCCACCTAAACTTGAGAACTACCCAGAGTTCTCTTCTTCTTTTTTGCATAATTTATGCGTCACTCTATGCCTGAAAGGGTTTTGTTTTGACTTAATACTGGGTGCTCCCTTGTGTCTGGACAAAGCTATACCTCCCCGAAGAGCTCTAATTAGAGCGAAACACTGTGTCAGGGGTTGCTTTTACTAATTTCAAGTTGGCTTGAGTTGGTATTTCACTAATTCAAAGCTGTAATATTGTGCCTGGAGTGATAAATGGCTTTTGTAATTTTACAGCTCGGCAAGGACAGCACTGTACTAGTCCTATGCTTAAAGACTTTGCTGTATAAATTGCAAAAGTCTTTGTAATTTTCTATCTCGGCGTGGATAGCACTGTGCTAATCCTATGCTTAAAAACTTTGATAGAAAACCAGACATTTGAGGTGAGCAGATCTAGAGTGTCGCTGGTGTTGAGAGTGCTCTAATAGGGGCTGCTTTCCACCTAAACTTGAGAACTACCCAGAGTTCTCTCCTTCTTTTTTGCATAATTTATGCGTCACTCTATGCCTGAAAGGGTTTTGTTTTGACTTAATACTGGGTGCTCCCTTGTGTCTGGACAAAGCTATACCTCTCGGAAGAGCTCAAATTAGAGCGAAACACTGTGTCAGGGGTTGCTTTTAGACATTTCAGGTTGGCTTGAGTTGGTATTTCACTAATTCAAAGCTGTAATATTGAGCCTGGAGTGATAAATGGCTTTTGTAATTTTACAGCTCGGCAAGGACAGCACTGTACTAGTCCTATGCTTAAAGACTTTGCTGTATAAATTGCAAAAGACTTTGTCATTTTCTATCTTGGCGTGGATAGCACTGTGCTAATACTATGCTTAAAAACTTTGATAGAAAAACGGACATTTGAGGTGAGCAGATCTAGAGTGTCGCTGGTGTTGAGAGTGCTCTAATAGGGGCTGCTTTCCACCTAAACTTGAGAACTACCCAGAGTTCTCTTCTTCTTTTTTGCATAATTTATGCGTCACTCTATGCCTGAAAGGGTTTTGTTTTGACTTAATACTGGGTGCTCCCTTGTGTCTGGACAAAGCTATACCTCCCTGAAGAGCTCTAATTAGAGCGAAACACTGTGTCAGGGGTTGCTTTTACTCATTTCAGGTTGGCTTGAGTTGGTATTTCACTAATTCAAAGCTGTAATATTGTGCCTGGAGTGATAAATGGCTTTTGTAATTTTACAGCTCGGCAAGGACAGCACTGTACTAGTCCTATGCTTAAAGACTTTGCTGTATAAATTGCAAAAGACTTTGTCATTTTCTATCTCGGCGTGGATAGCACTGTGCTAATACTATGCTTAAAAACTTTGATAGAAAAACGGACATTTGAGGTGAGCAGATCTAGAGTGTCGCTGGTGTTGAGAGTGCTCTAATAGGGGCTGCTTTCCACCTAAACTTGAGAACTACCCAGAGTTTTCTTCTTCTTTTTTGCATAATTTATGCGTCACTCTATGCCTGAAAGGGTTTTGTTTTGACTTAATACTGGGTGCTCCCTTGTGTCAGGACAAAGCTACACCTCCCTGAAGAGCTCTAATTAGAGCGAAACACTGTGTCAGGGGTTGCTTTTACTAATTTCAGGTTGGCTTGAGTTGGTATTTCACTAATTCAAAGCTGTAATATTGTGCCTGGAGTGATAAATGGCTTTTGTAATTTTACAGCTCGGCAAGGACAGCACTGTACTAGTCCTATGCTTAAAGACTTTGCTGTATAAATTGCAAAAGTCTTTGTAATTTTCTATCTCGGCGTGGATAGCACTGTGCTAATCCTATGCTTAAAAACTTTGATAGAAAACCAGACATTTGAGGTGAGCAGATCTAGAGTGTCGCTGGTGTTGAGAGTGCTCTAATAGGGGCTGCTTTCCACCTAAACTTGAGAACTACCCAGAGTTCTCTCCTTCTTTTTTGCATAATTTATGCGTCACTCTATGCCTGAAAGGGTTTTGTTTTGACTTAATACTGGGTGCTCCCTTGTGTCTGGACAAAGCTATACCTCTCGGAAGAGCTCAAATTAGAGCGAAATACTGTGTCAGGGGTTGCTTTTAGACATTTCAGGTTGGCTTGAGTTGCTATTTCACTAATTCAAAGCTGTAATATTGTGCCTGGAGTGATAAATGGCTTTTGTAATTTTACAGCTCGGCAAGGACAGCACTGTACTAGTCCTATGCTTAAAGACTTTGCTGTATAAATTGCAAAAGACTTTGTCATTTTCTATCTCGGCGTGGATAGCACTGTGCTAATACTATGCTTAAAAACTTTGATAGAAAAACGGACATTTGAGGTGAGCAGATCTAGAGTGTCACTGGTGTTGAGAGTGCTCTAATAGGGGCTGCTTTCCACCTAAACTTGAGAACTACCCAGAGTTCTCTTCTTCTTTTTTGCATAATTTATGCGTCACTCTATGCCTGAAAGGGTTTTGATTTGACTTAATACTGGGTGCTCCCTTGTGTCTGGACAAAGCTATACCTCCCTGAAGAGCTCTAATTAGAGCGAAACACTGTGTCAGGGGTTGCTTTTACTCATTTCAGGTTGGCTTGAGTTGGTATTTCACTAATTCAAAGCTGTAATATTGTGCCTGGAGTGATAAATGGCTTTTGTAATTTTACAGCTCGGCAAGGACAGCACTGTACTAGTCCTATGCTTAAAGACTTTGCTGTATAAATTGCAAAAGACTTTGTCATTTTCTATCTCGGCGTGGATAGCACTGTGCTAATCCTATGCTTAAAAACTTTGATAGAAAAACAGACATTTGAGGTGAGCAGATCTAGAGTGTTGCTGGTGTTGAGAGTGCTCTAATAGGGGTTGCTTTCCACATAAACGTGAGAACTACCCAGAGTTCTCTCCTTCTTTTTTGCATAATTTGTGCGTCACTCTATGCCTGAAAGGGTTTTGTTTTGACTTAATACTGGGTGCTCCCTTGTTTTTGGACAAAGCTATACCTCTCTGAAGAGCTCTTATTAGAGCGAAACACTGTGTCAGGGGTTGCTTTTACTCATTTCAGGTTGGCTTGAGTTGGCGGGGTTGTATACCATCATTTCAAGATGGAGGGTATCCATCTTCTTCGAGATCTTCTTCAAGAAGGGGACTGGATTGTCCGTTTGGATCTGAAATATGCCTATCTGTCTGTGCCGATCTAAGCTCCCCACCGTCGTTTCCTTCAGTTTCAATGGTTGGGGAAATGGTTCGAGTACACTGTATTCCCCTTCGGTCTTTCTTCCGCTCCATGGTGCTTTACGAAGCTCATGAGACCAGTGATGGAATCTTTGCGGGCCCGGGGAGTCCGTTTGATTGTGTATCTGGATGAAATTCTTTTGATGGCTCATTGCCCCTTTCTTCTACAACTTCATTTAGAATGGTCCATAGAACTATTGCAATCTCTGGGGTTTCTTATCAATCCTCTGAAGTCAGACTTTCAACCCTCACAGAAGATGGATTTCCTCAGGTTCCGCATTGATTCAACAACCTGTCAGCTTCTTCTTCCAGGTCAGAAGATCAGAGCGATCAAATGAGAATTGCGCATGGTCTTGTCCAAGCAAATGGTGTCTTTGCGGACAGTGGCTCGGATTGTGGGTCTATTGTCCTCTTCAATCCAAGCCATATTTCCGGGTCCCTTACATTATCACGCTCTTCAGCGACTCAAGATCAGACATCTTCAGAAGGGCCTTTGTTACTCCGATCTCATTCCCCTTTCAGAGGATGCTCGTTGGGAGATGTTATGGTGGCTGGACCACATGGAGTCTTGGAACGGTCGAGCGCTGTTCGGGAATACTCCAGACATAATTATCGAGTCCGATGCGAGTCTTTGGGGATGGGGAGCCAGATGCGGTTCTCTGACGACAGGGGGCCATTGGTCCCGGGAGGAATTATCCCTCCACATCAATTGTCGAGAGCTTCTTGCGGGCTCTTTTGCGATCCGCTGTCTTTCCCCTCAAGCGACGAACTGTTGCATTCTCCTCTGCATGGACAACATCTCAGCGGTGAGGTATGTCAACAACCTTGGGGGCACGAAATCCAAACGCCTTTCGGAGATAGCCAAGGACTTTTGGCATCTTTGTTTGCAACGCCAGATCACGATTATTGCCGAGTACCTTCCGGGTTGCGACAATCTTGTTGCGGATTGGAACTCTCGTCACCTCCGGGATTACAGCGACTGGCGTCTCCACTTTTGGGTGTTTCGGACCTTGGTCCGATTTTGGGGCCAATGCCACTTGGATCTCTTTGCCTCTCACCTGAACAGACAGCTTCCCCTGTTTTACAGTTGGCGCCCGGATCCGGAGGCCCTAGCCACGGATGCCTTTCTCCAGTCTTGGCCTCCTCTCCTGTGCTATGCGTTTCCTCCCTTCATGATGATTCCCAGGGTTCTGGCCCGCACAAGGCGTTTTCTCTCGGATCTGATTCTCATCACTCCTCTTTGGAGGGCTCAGGCGTGGTTTCCAGTTCTTCTGGAGATGAGTTGCTCTTCGCCCCTCCTTCTCCCCAACAGGTGGAACCTGTTGCTGGACCCTCTTCTGCGGCCCCACCCTCTCATTCTATCGGGTCATCTCCGTCTTGTGGCGTGGCGGATTTTGGGGGACGCTGGCAAATCGTAGGCCTTTCTTCTGACGCTGCCCGATTTATCGGCGAAGCTTGGGCCCCCAACACCCACAAACGTTATGCGTCAGCTTGGAAACAGTGGTGTGATTGGTATACTCAAAGGTCAGTGGATCCCTCTTCGACAGATGTCCCCTTAGTTCTGAATTTTCTTGCTTCTCTTGCTTCTTCTGGTTTGGCATACAGAACGGTAAATAACTTTCGTTCTGCTATTTCGGCTGGTCATATTCCAGTGGATACTAAACCTATTGGGGAACATCCTTTGGCTTCCAAATTACTCCTCGCCCTAAGTATGTTACATTATGGGATATCTCTGTGGTTTATTTCTCTTGAATTCTTTGCCTGTTAATTCATTACTTTCTAGGAAACAATTGTCCGCCAAATTGACAATGTTGCTATGCCTCTTGTCCTGCAAGCGCGTGTCAGATGTTTGTGCTCTGGATCTTGCCGGGCGCACTTTCTCACCGGAAGGTGTTTCTTTTTCCATTTCTCGCTGTACTAAAAGTAACACATTTACTGTGTCTTATCCCTCTTTTCCACACAATCCCAAGCTGTGTGTAGTACAGTGCATTAAGGATTATGAGGTGAGTACTGCACCTTTCCAACATGATTTGCAGGGTCAACTGCTTATAGCCTTGCAAAGACCTTTTAAGCCTGTCTCTCCCGCTACCTTGGCACGTTGGGTACGCTGGCTCATGTTAGAAGCGGGCATTGACGTTTCTGTCTTTGGGGTCCATTCTGATCGGGGAGCTATGGCTTCAAAGGCTTTTTCCTTGGGGGTTGGCCTCCAGGATATCATGAAGGCCGCTGATTGGTCTTCCGAATCTGTTTTCAAAACATATTATTTTAAACCTATTGTTGATGTTGCTTCTGTTGTGGTGGATAAGTTTTGAACAAGCATAATCGGAGCCTCCGTCCTGACATAGAATTTAAAATTTGCTAACATTCGTGCCAAGAATTTTCAATTCTATTAAGGACAGGAGGCGAGGATTATCCCACCCTTATTGACAGTCTATGCATTGTATTGATGTATGCATATTTGCTATTCTGTAATGTTCTTTATTCTATGACTTTCTTCCCGCCCTATTTTGAATTTTGTACTCCTTCCTTTTGGAATGGCCTTTACGGCTCTGTTTTTATTTCCTCCAGGCTCCGACCTTAAATGAGATGTGCTGCGAGTTTCTACTCTTCGTGGGTCTACTTTTGTTCCTGTGGCTTTGGGAGGTGCCTTCGTCCCTTCCTCTGGATGATGACTTCTCCTTTGGACGTTCTTAATGGATTTTGTGTCTTCTGTTGTTCTTTATGGTTCTGGACAAAGAAAGAGGAAGTTGGAACCTCTATGACTCATTATATACCTTCTATGTACTCTATGGTTACCCAGTGCTTATGGGTAGTGTAGTTTTTTGTTTTCTTTACTGTGTTTTGATTGGCTGCTGTGTCCAGTAAAGAAATTGAGAAAAGCATAATCGGAGCCTCCGTCCTGACATAGAATTACTCATTGTTGTAGTGTCTTCATTTGGAGAGAGCCTCCAATTTTGGGGGTGGGGGAACTGGCACTGTGAGTGGAACATCCTTATTGGACGGCTGCGTGCGGCGCAGCCTGTGTGGGTCACTCGGCGCTCAACAAAGAATATTCATGCAGGCAGGAAATTGCATTCTAAATTGCAGCTCCCACCCCCACCTGACTAACCATGTGATCTCAGGCAGATTGCATCAGCTCGGTGCTGGCTGTCAAATACACAGAAACAGAATTGGGAAAAAATAAATGTAGACACTCATTAAAATGAACTATTGATGTGTCCAGTGGGTGGGGCCAAGAGCGAAACACTTCTATCGGGTATACATTTATTTACTTACGATGCGTTTTTATATAGTGTGCACTTTCCCCAGAGATTACAATAGAAAGAAGTACTTTACTTAATGAATTCTGAGTAACAAAGTAGTAGAAGTTACATTAGTATATCTACTACAGTTACTCCAGGTGAGAGTTACAGATTTACAAATTACGTATCCACTCGAGATTACATATTTAAGAAAAGCAGGAGCCATTAGGGTTGGGCAAATACATATTTCTTATATACAGATTTGAGGTGGAGGGTCGTAGTAGCTCTCGCGAATATCACGTAGCAGTCAAGTTCATGACATTTTGCCCTTGATCGTAGTTTTAAATTCCCCAAATGTTCACTCCCCCTGCACCTGCCGCAACCAATATATTGTAATTAACAGCTAGTACGATACCATGACCCTCAGAAGCACGTAACACGTTACACAAAATAATGGCCAAACACAGTATGTCCATTTCCTTGTTTATTACTATTTTCCGATATTTAAAGCTATACCCTTATATGCTTACATTCTGCACAATACTTCTACATTCTTGAGTGCGTGCACATGCACAGAATAAAAGAAGCAGACATGCACACACAGAGCATCTGCAAATTTCCTATAAAACATCTTCTGAGAGTCTCGAATCTCTCTCTCTTTCTCTCGCTTTTCTCACATACACAAACGCTCACACACAGTACCAGTAGGTAACAATAAACAATCTTTCTATTACGTTGTTCATACTCCATGTGGCGCACGCCCATTTTGCAAATAAACAGTTTGTTTTATGAAGCTTCCTGCCAAGTACCTTTGATGTAGGCACACCCCGAGGTGAGCGCACCTTCAAATCAACAGGGAGAGCCCCTCCATGGGTCTGTTCTGGCTCTACGAACTTGTGCATGAGGCGAGCTGACAATTCTTGACGTTCAACAAACATCACTTCAATTATGGATCGCTGCAAAAATCAGAAAACACATTCTAAAAAGTAGACGCAACTCTTTAACACATGGAAACATTTCACTTGAGCACACGGGGTTACATCCCTGCGTCGAGAAGTATGGATAATGAGTGGTGCGCGCGCGCCAGAGCAAAACATCTGTTTTGAGTTATCGCGCACGCGTCTGGGCATGATAATTCAAAACAGATGGTGCCTTTGTGGGTAAACATAAGCAATAGGCTGTGGGCGGAGCAAAGGCAGGACATGTACCCGTCTTTGCCCAATTGCGTGCTGTCTTTCTTAGAAAGACCCACGCTAAGGTGATTACCTGTATCCAAAAACAAACCACACGCACAAGCGTGTGGTCAGATTTTTGAAGCCCCCTTACAAAAAGTCTGGCAGAGCAGCACATACGTTCTGGCTCAGGCGAGACCTAAAAACGCTCTTCCTATGGAAACCACATCCTAACTATAACTACCCACTATCCACCGCCAGTTGGTAATAAATATATATATTTTTCAGTAAAATTAAAAGGTCTTTGCTGACACCAGCCTTGAACAACAGTGTCAAGGGATGGGTCGTTCATGTCTTGCCTGCCGACATGGGTCTGCACTTTCAAAATGCCAAAACTAGGCCACAAGCATTTATCAGGACCTATTGTCCCTATTGTCACTGGTGAACTTTAGGTGCAGTGGTGAACACCAGAAAGTATACAACAATTGCCAACTTACATGCAGAGGTCATTTGAAGTATTTTCGGTGTTTCCACATATTATCTGTAGAAATAAATGCACGTACATGTATATAGTTTCATTATTTTCCTATATAAAGAAACTGCAAAAATGGGACCTTACTCATCAATGTACGTGGCTCTCAAGCGTAGCAAAACGTGGCATGTTAACTATATGCAGCCTGAGGAGGATCCGAAAGATGTGGAAAGTCTTTGACTTGTGCTTAGATTCTTTGTTCCTATGGTTTGAAATAAAAATTACTGGCTGATAGACTCTGTATTTTGCCAGTATCGATCTGTGCAGTAGATAGTAGAGGAGGGCGATAAACTCCACTTCACCAGTGCAGTTCAAAAAGGTTTGGCCACTCTGCATTCTGCTTGGAAAGCGGAGTTCTGGTAAAACTCCACCAACCACCGCACTGCAGAGTTTTTTCTTGCATGCAGGTCAAAAACGTAATGCTGTTGAGGGCAAGCCTGAATTTGCATCCCCTAGTAAGATTTTCGGGCATTAGAACGCCTTGTGACAAGATTTCTCAATGCGGGCGGTCGTCGCAGGTTGCAACTATTCACATTGAGAAAGCAGCAGCTCAAATAGAAAATCTACTCAAGAAGCAGAAAGAAGCAGTGCCCACTGGCATACTGCGTGGTGCCATTCGTGCTGATTTTACAGCATGGAACAAGCTCCTGGTGCTAAAATTCAGCAGTAGCAGTGCAATGTGCAAAATTCTGCCTGCTTGCAGAATCTTGTGGAGTTCTTATGTAAGAACACAGAATTGCACTTTGCGAGTTCTGCACACCCCTAGTAAATTGCTAAATCTGCACCGTCTGCTAAACTACCCCTTCTGTGTCCCAAACAGATGCCTCTCTGTATTTAACCAGTGACCAATCCACCCTAGGTGACACAATGGCCTAGATTTCCCTGAACCACAGTTTCTCCCAAACTATTTTCTCCTGTCCTAAACTGCCCACAACCTCAGCAAAGTGGCTCCCTCTCTGAGCCAAACCTCTTGAGAATGCTTGTCCACCTCCACTCAGTGCCAACATGCCCTTTTTTATGAGTACAATGCACCAAACCTGTGCTGGTGATGCCTGATGAATAATACCACTATGATGGTGCCAGGTTCCAGACTGCTTCTAAATGGTGGTGCCTTTCAGAATGTGGCTGGTGCCAAAATGCCTAGTCCCTCATGGTGCCTTATCCCAAACTACCCCCTCCAAATAGGCACTTTTTGGCAATAGCTGGAGCATCCCTTCAGGTGATGCCAGGGCAATTATTGTCTCTCAGTTATTCGGTGACCTGCTGTCTACATGAACGGCTACATTTCAAGGCCCTTCCCTAACGCACTACAGATGGGTGAAGCAACGCTCCCCTTCTCAGTGCTGAAATGGCGCCCATGTTGGAAACACTGCAACAGCCTTTCAGAGCAGGTAATGGCTGCCCCTCAAATCAGAAAATCTTAGCCAACGACACCGAGGCAGTGCATTTAAAATTCTTACTTACTTACCCAAATTTGCTTTCTTGAATCCAAAGCCAGATGGGCTCTTGAAAAAGGTACACTTTTCACCACAAGCCAACAGCTCGGAAAGACCTGGAGACCTGGAGCATAGTTAATCCCATGTGTCCGTCAGCGCCATGTTTCTTCAAGTCTTTTATAGGCACGGGTCTGTTTCAAAATCTCCATGGGCCAATCCTCACCAGTATTTTCTGTACCTTTCCAACGCATCACTATTCCCATAACCTAACACACAGCCCATCCTCGGTTGCAGAGCCCAAGGGAGCAGTTTTTCCATCCATTGAGCTAATATAACACTTATCCACTTAATAGAGATTTACAATCTAGGTTTTTATTTCAATCAGAGGTTTTATGTCTTCCCGTTTTTATACATTTTACTGATGTCTATAATAGAGAAGTTACTTCTTGCCTCTTCAAAGATGGCAAAGAGGACGAATGCCCAAGTGATATCACTTCCTGGGATTTCATTATGTATTATGGAGTTTTCCAAAGGGCTGGACATCACCCAGCCCACTTCAGAGCGCTTGAACAGAAAGGCAGATAACACACAGAGAGCTCTGAAAGGACGAAATGTAGAGTCCAGCCGGACGAAATATTGTATTGTATTGTATTTGCATTTATATAGCGCTTACAACCCCCGACGAGGCGTTGAAGTGTTTTTCCACACGTAGCACACTACTCTGGAACCCATAACGGATTAGTGTTGAATTAGTATAGTTAAATATAAAAGTAATTTGAGTGGTGGATATGTTAGTTATTTGGATTCAGAAGGATAGCGGAGGGAAAGAAGGGGGAAACATTTTTCATTTATACAGCGCTTGTTACACCTGATGGGGTACTGAAGCGCTTTTTTGGCGAGTAGATCGCTACTCCGGAACCCATGAAGGATTAGTGGTGAATTAGTATAGTGAAATATGAAAGTATGATATTCTTCGACTGCTCCCAGGATGGTGACAGACTTAATTCAAAGTCTATTTGAATGGTGGTATTGAGGAGTTTTCTTAAATGGAGGTAACAAGCTTCTTTTTGAAGTCAATGACTAATGTCCCTTCTTATGGAGATTAGCGAGACCACACATTTCCCTCGTCTATCTGGGGGTACCATAAATCTTGGGATCGGCATGGTGGGCACCAGCCTTTCTCCCATGAAGCCACGACGCCTGCCAATGGCAACTGCGGTAGCTAGAGTGTACATTTTTAAATGCTCATATTATATTCGGAAATACAATGTTATTTGAACTTATCACAATGATGGGCTCTAGAACAGTGGTTCGTTATTGATGTCTTTGTGAAAACGTTTGCTTGCAATGAATTGTTCTACATTTATTTAAACAAAGTTATTTGACTGAATTGCATTGTTCAAGAAATGTGGAAAGCAATAATTCATTGCATACATGATGTTTGCACGAAAAGGCTTGTGAGAAAGAATGAAGTCCCCATACCTACTGCCTATTGGTCAGTCTTCTATATATATGAGGAAGCATCGATTGGCCAACAACCAAAACAGCCTTGTTAAGTGTGGGCCAGAGAGCATACCGCTGCAAGCCATTCTGGGTTTCCTGGTGTCTTCAGGCCTGGAATTACCATGTCTGCAAACCTCAGAGCGACAATTCCAGACCCAGTGGATGCTGCAGGCAGATGGTGAACCCAGCCCCCACCCTTGCTCTCATCACTATCTGTGGACAGTTGCAAAAACTCTTCGCTTTACCCCGCTTACCACTGTTCCCTTAAGCACTGGCCTCTTAAATCCGTCACACATATTCACCTTTTGAGCCAAATAGGGGGTAAATGCATGGAGATTTGGGCACATTATTTTCCACACAAGGAGGGAAAACAGGTGGTATTGGACCAGCCGCGGCCCATGCAGGTAAGAGCGGTGGGGCCCGTGGGTGGGTTTCAATGGACAATGACGAGGGGAAATTAATTATTTCTTTAATTCTTCCTTTTCATTTTTCGTCGAAATCCCCCCTCACCGGGACCCACCGCCCCACCACTCTTACCTGCATGGGCTGCGGCTATATTGATCCAAAACTCCCAGGTCCACATGCAATTCTGCATTTTGGGGACGTAATTTGTGAATCCCCAGTTATAAGTACCGGAATATTAGCCAAAATCAGTGATTCTGCCCCCCCCGGTATACCTACACCTATGCCCTGGAAACCCATAATCAGGCCCTAACCTGCAGCATGGCATGTGGACTAACAGGAAACTTGATATAGCAATCAGCCGGGCTGTGTCAGGTTCCAAGCCATCCACATACGACATGCTGATGCTACTGATGTTTGGGGTTCCCAACCATAATAGAACTGTGCATCAACGCAAAAATGGTACCACAAAAAGGAGGGAGGTAGTGTGTCGTCTTCGCTTTTCTTCCTTCAGTCCCCCCAAAGCAGCAAATCCTCATGGTCCGCCCGGCCCCCAACATAGATCAGATGTCATGAAAATGAAAGCATATTGGGGCATATTACCAAGGGCCATTATCGCCGCTTTAGCAGGACTTTTTCCCGCTAAAGCGGCGATAATTTTATTACCAAGCTGTTGCTAACACCAGTTAGTGACAGCTTGTAGGCAATAGCGGACATTTTGGGGCCCGCTTTGCATGTCAGCGATAATTATCGCTAATGACATGCAAAGTGAGCGTGCTAAAATGTCAGCGACTGAAAACAGTTGCTGCAATAGCTATCGCCTATGATCAACACAGGCGTAGTTTTGGAAATATTCGCGCTAAGCGCGAATATCTCCAAAAGCTAACGCCTGCCCTGACCAGTTCTTAGCCATGTTATCCAATGAGAGGTGTCATGGTAATGCCTGAATATCGCTAAATTGACAGCGATATTCACGCATTTCACCTATTTTATATCGCTTCTGAGATAAACCTTGCTAATAGCAAGGTATCTCAGCGATAAAAACAGGTGAAGGGCGGCGATAGAAATATTCCCGCTAAGCCAACATAGCGATAATTATCGCTAGTTGTTGGTAATATGCCCCATTGTTTTTTTGGTCCCTTGGGTGGCTGCTCGTTACGGGGAGTAGCTAAACCACCGCTAACTACCCTCATAACTTCCACCTGTCAGTAGAATGCCACCATGCCCAGATGACCAGTCCTGCCAATAGGAACCTTACCTTCTCCTTGTTAGGAAGGACCATGGCATGGCCGGCTCATCACTGTGGGCTTGTAGAGAAACATGTTTCAGTGCATGTTTTCTCATGGACAACAAAATCCATTTTTGAGAAAAAAGAATATTACATGTTGTCCCAAAAGAATGTCCCAATAGAAATATTGTCCTGACCCAGCCCTGTAGAAGCCCCAATGTATCCTTAGGTGAACCCCTTCTTTGCTAATTCCCCATTGCTTTATGACCCTCTGCTCTTGAACAGAGCTCAGTTGCCTTGCAGCTTTGATTACAGCGGGGTTAGCACTGCATGTCATAGACGTATAATACTTTCATACACAGGGCTTTAGGGCAGTGCGACCGGTAAGGCCGCACTGGGCCCTGACCTGGAGGGGGCGCTGTTTTTAACTGTTACTCAAGATTTAAAAGCACCAGCTGCAGAGTTCCATGTGCATCCATCTTTCAGGGAGCTATAAAAACGTCATGATAACTCTTGTGATTAATGTTCTTGCTAGAGAGAGAGAGATTAGAGTTTTGTCTAGTGGTAGTTTTGACTCGCCATAAAGTAGGGCAGAGAGGTAATATGTCTACTGCAAGGAACAGATCTGTATTTTATGTGGAGATCTGAGTGGATTAGAAAAGCCAGGCTTTACCAGCGCTTTAAAACAAATGAAATGCATCTGAGAGAGGGGCTATTGAGAGATGAGGGGCATTTTTGCCAGTTGGGGGTGGTGGAGGCGCCAAAAATTATTGTCAACACTGAGCACCACCAGCAATAAAGCTGGCTCTTTTCACACATATTCATGATTCATAAATTAAGAAACAGGAGACAACTATTACACTGTTGAGGAGAATGTATGTTTTAGATCAGTGTGGGATGAAAACAACCGTTACTGCACCTGAAAATTCTTGTACTTTCACAAATATTCATAATGTGTTTTCCACTAACCAAATATCTGTCA
This sequence comes from Lissotriton vulgaris, assembly GCF_964263255.1. Taxonomy (NCBI): domain Eukaryota; kingdom Metazoa; phylum Chordata; class Amphibia; order Caudata; family Salamandridae; genus Lissotriton; species Lissotriton vulgaris. The sequence continues at coordinate 521,586,970 of NC_141697.1, forward strand.
GCCTTCCCAGATAACACCAAGGATAAATAAATAACAAGTGCTAATCACATAACACCAAAGGCAGTGCTGCATTATTGACTCAGATCATGTGCTTTCAGCTCACATTTGCTAGAGCAATTCCCATGTTGGTTAATTTAAGATGGGCACAAAATAGTCATTTCCCTTGATCCATAACCAAAGGTGATGCTAATGATGGGACAGATTACGAGTATACTCATGTCCACCACATCTGACACCCAACCATAATCACCTGCTCTTTATGACTTCCCTAAAAAACATTATTTTCAAACACAATTCGGCCATACCAAACACAATAAGTTATCTTCGTCCTCCCACAGAGACGTCTCTCAAAACCAGATCATTGTCCCATCTCTCTTCTCTAGCCACCATCTAACACGACTGCTCCAAACCTCTCAAACATCACAAGACTGACATCTTCACCTACTCAATGCTCTTGTCTCTACACAAAATCTACCAGCTGCTCTACTGTGTGTTCCACATGGTGTAATTGCACGTACCTCCCTCAACAACTGTCCTGCATAGTAATACCTCACACATCATATGAAAACTGGTAAAAAGCAGCTATAAATACGATGTGAATACATGAAAAGGAGGGAAAATACATCTTGGGTAATGGTAGAAAACCATCGCAAGGATGGATCAATTGGTGGAGAAAGGTGGGACTAGGATTTGAAGGACATCTCACATCTTTAAAAAGACTTCTGGAGGGGAAACCCCCCAACGCATGCACAAACATAATAATGCTGCTCTACTAATCTTTGACAGATATGCTTCTTCATAGCTGCTACAAAGACTTATAGTACTGGAAATGAATAATCAATTCAATGCGATCATTTTAACGGAAAGACAGTGCAGGTTGGGTTAAGGGGTTATGTTTACAGATTTTAAAAAACATAAAGGGTATTACATTTCAGAATATTAAATCCTTATGCCAAGTGGCGTAGGTAGGCCTTATGCCGCCCTGCCGCGGCCCCTGCGTTTGGCGCTCGCGGCAGTCAAATGAAAGAGCGCGGGTGGTGGCGATTCCTGCCCAAAACTCCTGCCGCCACCCTTGTTACTCACAACCCAGATCTTCCACAAGAGGTTTTCGGATGGGCAGAGAAATGGATCTAGGAATCCAGATAAACGGGGGAGCGCCCTGTCATTTTTAGGAACTCCGTAAAAAAATACCTGGTATAAGTACTTTCAGATAAGTAGTCACTTAGGTCAGATTTATCAAATATTCACACAATGTGACACAACAAGCCACCGTGCTGCACTGTGCTGCATGTAAGGGAGAGGGTAGGAATGTGCAGTATTTAACATTATATGGCACATTCCTGCTCTCTCCCCGTGCTGGCGCACAAACTGCTGCCATGCACCCACACAGGAACTCGTGCAACATGGTGCAAGGCTGCCTGTGTTGTAGGCTGGATTGTTTTTGTAAAGACACACCTTCCTCCATAAAAACTATTTTCTGAGGCTTTTTCCTCTTTCTTTGTGTGCTGCAGAATGCAGCACATGTAGAAAGAGGAAAAAGATAGTGAAATAAACATATTTCTTCTTGTTACACCTCTCCTGGGGAGGTGTAGCATTTATATACATTCCCAGGTGTACCACGAAAGGTAAATCTGTGAATGTGCCAAAATCCTTGGGTGGATGAGTGGGAACACCCACTCTCCACCCATGGAACGCCTCCCTAGGGCAGAGTAACGCGCAAGGCAGCATATTGTACTGCCTTGTGTTACTTCAGATTTACCCAGCACCGCAGGGCCTCTCAAGGTGGCCTTGCATGGCTCAGTAAATCTAACTTTAGTGTTGCTTTCCCCTTGTGCCACTTTGCGTGACGCAAAGGCAAAGGAAGACGGTGATACTTCGGCCCCTTAATGAATAAATCAGTGGGAGACAAGTACTTTATTTTCACAGAGGCATTTTTTCGTTCATCAGGAAAATGACATATAGTTAGAATTTAGTTAGAATATAGTTAGAATTTATGCTCAATATTTCAATCGATAAAATGTAAATCATGACAAAACTAAGACAGCTTGGGAAATGAATGTGGGAGATTCATCTCCCCATTAGCTCTAATCTCAAAATAAATTGTAGTAATATGAAAAATAATTCACTTACTAGAAAATAGAAAATAAATGAAAGATAGAAACAAATGCACATAGGTCAATGGTAAAAAACAATTACAAAGCTTGAAAAAAAGAAAATGGTGTAGAGAGGGTGGAACAGAATGGGGGAGGGGCCACAACATTGTGTCTAACAACTTTCAAAATACTTCTGGACAGAAAACCTTATCACATCTACACACAATGAAATCATACTGATCTACTAGTGTTTGACAAACATGTTTTAATTAATGGACTTGCTTTTTGTTCAATGTGGTTAAAGTTTATAGCTCAATTATTTTATCTGTCCAATATTCTTGCTCTTGTTTTATCCTACATGCTTGTAATTCTGGGAAAACCTCTTTTTAGATCGTTCGCAAATTTCTGAAACTTCCAGTTAGAATTTTCTGTCAGAAACTTGTGTTGTAACCTAAAAAAAAACCATGACCTGAATTTTAGTTTTCCACAATTTTGAGACCAAACTTAATGGGTCATTAGGATCACGGACGGACTTGAGTCCGTCTGCGACCCCAGAGTAGGAGGGAACGTCCGCATGGGCTGCAGCGTTCCCTCCGTGCAGATTAGGATGTGACCGCCAGGGTGGCGGTCACATCCTCTATGTTTAACATTGCGACGGGTGCAGCTTCAAGCTGCACCCACCGCAATGTTAAAAATGCATGCACCGCATTTACGTGCACAAAGTGGCAGTCACCGCGCGGTGCCTGCTGCTTTGTGCACGCAAATGCAGGGGGATACCATAGGTACCCCCCATGTGCACCCCCCGCCCCCTTCACCCAGGGGGCCTGCAAAGGGCCCCCGAAGTAAAGGTCTGTATGCTTTTCCACGGCGGAAAAGCAGCCGCGGAAAAGCATACACTTTACACCATCCTAATATGGCTGGCGGTGTCTGATAGACACCGCCAGCCATGTTAAACCTTTTCCACCGCGGTCGGAAGGCGACCGCGGCGGAAAGGCTGTGGACGGATTTCAAGACCCACCGCCATCCTAATATGGCGGTGGGTCTTTCGAGGCTCCGCAGCGGTTTTCCCACATCCTCTGGGCTGGCGGTGGCTTCCGCCGGCCCGGAGGATGCGGGAAAACCGCTATCATAATCGGCCCCATAATTTTGAGAGGGGGAGCAAGATAGAGGAGGGGTCGTAGGAATCAAAGAGTGTGGGCATGTTTAAGATAGATGGAGAAATAAAGAAAGTGACAGCAGTGGAGGAAACATAGGGAAAGTAAAAAACTAAACATGAGGTAGGACAGTGGGAAAGGAAAAATAAGATTCCCATATCTGCCTCACCTAATTCCTCTAGAAAAGAGGAATGGGGCAAGGAAGCTAAACCTTCTAAATACAGTCAATGATATAGAAGAATGAATGCATGCTGGATCAGGTCTGTGATCATGTAAACGCATTAAGACCTGACCCCGAAGTCTAGAAATATGTATGGGTGGAGAATGGTCCTCTACAAGGAGCTGAGTGAGGTTTCATCCACCTAGTCCTTCTTGAGACTACATCCACTCTGATCTAAGATGGAAGACATGACATGAGGCACTGAATCAGCCCTTTCAAACCCATCCAACCATTCTCCTTGAGGTAGGGCTAGTATAAGAATGGAGTCTCTGGGCTCCACCAGTTAAGGGCAGGAGAGTGACTAATCTCAGTTAAACTTGGAGTGGGTCTGGGTGCTTGAACAGTCATTTTCCAATTCATATTTAGTATCATTTCACATTGTAAATTTTAAATTACGTTTATCACACAACTCTGACAACAGTGGCCCTCCAAACTCACCTTACCACCCTCCGCCTAAAGCAATTCTAGCCATCAGTACCATAGTTGCACATACCACTTTTCTGACTGTTGAAGAAAAAAGATAAATAGCAATGAAGTTCACCCTCTAAACACCCCACTAGGCAATCTATCCATAACCGGTTGGAGTGAGGTTTCCTTTTCTCCATTCCAGTCTAGTGCAATGTCAAATGTTGGCATTCTGTACTGCCTTTGGCATTTTTGTTTCTGTTTACAGGAATGACGTCATATGACCGCGACCTGATAATATTCGGTGAACTACAGCATGGAAGTACACATACATTACTAACCATCTGCCCAATTAATAAGTAGTGAGCAAGAGCATTTGTGTAGCATATAGTTACAGTCTTAATTTCTTCAAATGCAATACAATTACCAAAATGAATATCATTACCACAAATTATCGCATCTACTTGGGTCATGCAGGGTCCCCCAAGGATCTGCCATGAGTCCCACGCTTTTGACTATGTATGTGGCTCCTCTGACTAAGTTGATTTGTTACTTCGGTCATTTTTTTTCCTTAGTGCCATGCAGATGATACACAACATACTTTAAGACTGAATGGTGGCTCCAAACACAGCTTGTTGCAACTTCTGCATGTGTTTACATAAATGACAACTGCCTGACGCACGAGGCGTACAACAGAGTGGTGGTGATTAAAGACTGAACCAAATCACCCTTCAAGTTTCTTGGTCATATCAGTGCAGGGATTGTTCTTTTTCTAAAGGGGACTACACAGCGTCTAGAATGCACCATTTAAGTACCCGTTTAAGTAACACAATTATTTTTCAGCTTGCTATGGAGCTGTTGGCATGCTAATTATGTGTGAAATGGCCTAAAAGGGTGTCCTGGTGTCAAGAAGGTGGAACATCGTGTCTCTGTACGTGGATGCTGCCCTAATCTATCTCCACGAGACCGGTACCAACTTACGGAGTCTCATTGGTCTACTAGATGAGTTTGGCAAAATATAGAACTTCAATTGCAAATCGGACAAATCCTCCGACTGTGGCCCATGGGTAGGATCTCGATATTGAAGATGATAATCATTCACAGACAGCTGCACCTTTTCACAGCACTCCCTGTGGTACTCAAGAGAGGCTTCTTTTGAGAGCTCCAGTCTCACTGATGTGGGGCTCTGGTATGCACCAGGTTGTGATGTAGACACGGTATGTTGAGGTTCCTGTGGTGGAAGGCGGATTTGGTTCCCCCACCTAGGATCCCTATTATGCAGCTGCTCAGATGCAGAGGCTCAATAGTGATCATATTCTGGAGCCGGGGGACCAATGTGCAAGGGGAGGGGGAGTGTTGAGATGGTTCGAGGGACAGGGTACTGGGTCAAGGATTGAAGGGAGGAATATCCTCAATAAGGCGGCTAAAGGTTTGTTGGAAAACATACTTGCCCTTGAGGGGGGTAGACGGACTCCCTTTGACCCGAATCTTCCCTACTGGGTGTTGAGTGGCTGCTCGTAGTTGAAGTCAGTGCACAATGTAAAACCCTGAACTCCACATATGGGGGACCCGTTGGTTGACAGTATGATCCAAGCCTTTGATGATTTCCTGGGAACTTAGGGACTGGACCGTGGGGATTTTCTGGTGTAGTTGACATTGTCCCATCCATTTCTTTTGACATGGGACCATACTCGCACTGCTCCAGAGACATCTCCCGCAATACAACTGCCTCTGACACATGGTCACGGCAGAAAGGAAGCAACATATCTATATGGTGCATTACAGCAGCATAAACGTATTTCGAATGAACACACTTAAAGAATGGTGGGATACCCATAGAGGACACAAACTCTCAGATGCCATCTGGAGACAGTGTTTACAAACTGTAAAGAGCATTTCTAAAAATGCCATAGCAAAAACACACACAAATCAGGTATCAGCACCAAACGTATTTTACATCTAAACGGATTGGGTGTATGTACACAGGTGCATCCCACGTGTGCCCACATTGAGCCGATTTCTACCATATGGTGTGGATATGCCCTGATCCAGCGGGTCTAAAGAAATTTAGTCTCATATATAAAACTCTACACCAGGATACTCACCATTATTTATAAACGAATTACTTGGCCCATTCTTAGCATAGACCTACTGACTCATATGACTTAATTATTTAAATCTAACACATTTATTAATTAAGTCATATATAAAGGCAATGGATTAACTAATGGTAACGCAAAGAAACAATCAAGACCAGCTTGTCATTTCAAAATCTATTTTATTAATTTTATTTCATAAAGAAAGCTCAAACTTTTATTAGCAATTTTATTTTCAAAATCATTAATCATTAGTGGCACAGAAGGTCATGTAATTTCAATGAACCAACATCAGCATGAGAATAGCTCAAACAGTTATTTATTTAATTCTGCATAGCCTAACTCCCTAACTTAGCTAAAGAAGAGAGCTGAAAAATAAACAAAATTATAGAGTCTTACATGAAATGAAAATCGGGCAGCGTCTCTGGAGCACAGGATCAATCGAACAGTGCTCTTAGCAAGGGGGCAATTCTTATAGTATTTTCTAAAACTAACTAAAAGAATACAAATATTCGAGCAGAACTGAATCTTATTGGCTGACAGATGTCTTTCAATGTAGTCATCATCCGTCTTTCACATAGCCAAAGTCACTTTCAAAAGTACTATTGTTCATGAGTATCACACCGGCAGCTTCCGAAGAAAGTAACATTTAACTAAACAAAACTTACTTCGTCCGCTCATGCTTTTCCGTCTTTCCGCTGCCGAACGACAAGTACGGCCTTGACCAAGGAACACATTGAACCAAATGTCCTACTTCCACACAGCCTTTGTTTGCAAGCCTCTCTCCAAGAATCAATGTAGAAAGATATAATTCTTTTTCATTCCTGCGTAGCTGTGCAAAGATCACTCTGGTCAGGCTTTTCTGTTATCCATTTTAGAAGTAGGCCTCAAGCCTTTTGCATGCAATGCAATGAGGGTGTCTAGTATGTAAAGAAACACAAGACAATAATTAATTCAAGAAATGATAATTAATTCTGTTACCCACCCTCACCACTAAGATTAACCCATTAGCTATGTTACCTAGTTCTGCATACAAACAAATAAACAAACACATACACATGAGACGACAATACATAAACAAAAGCACATTTAAAGAATGCACATGCTATTATTTCCAAAACGGCTGCAATTAGTAAATGACAAACAAGAGACAAAGTAAATATATTATTCAAAGCAAAATGACAAACATAACAAGAGCACAAATGATTAAACCCACGTGTTCATGATGGTGCATATTAATCTAGGTTGAATCAGTAATCGTATAAATCATGCAACACACATTAGTAAAAATAAAATTCACAGGAGTTTCATTTGTCACAAACTTTTTAGAAATAAATCTGAAAGTCCACTTTATCAACTCCCTCCTCTGGTGATTTTAAAAATCACCAAACAAAACCCACAAAATTTATACGAAATTTTTACTTTTAAAAATGTCATATAATGAGTTCTCTCAGTATTAGTAAATCTAAACTCCTGTCTCATCAGTCTGTCTCTGTCTGGGTCTATCATTTTGAGTCCTACGGAACTCATCCATTTCAATCTCCTTCTCTTGAGCCTTTTTAAGCTTGTAAATTCTCCTCTTTTCCCTCATGTGCTTCTTTCTTTTGTGAATCATGCAACTGATTTTCAACAGAAGTGTCACTATAACAATAACTATCACAGGGTAGAGTACTTTGCCATTAATTGAACTGCCAATGTCAGCGAACCATTCCTTAATTGCCTTAAATCTTTTTGCCAAACGTTCAGAAAAACTGTCATCTTCCATAGGTTCTATTTCAGTGTGAAATTCTGTAATATTCTTAATTCAAGATTCAATATTCTGGCTTTTATCTGGGATATATGTGCAGCAGTGCTGAACATGCAAAATCCCAAAGACTCCTCCTTCTTTTGCTAAAAGGATATCAAGGGCAAGCCGGTTTTGCATAACCATGCTTCTGGTAGCAATAAGCTCTTTGTTGACCAACTGGAAACCACTTGCTGTGTCAGTGGACAATCTATCAACAATTGTGGAAACTTTTCTAATCTTTATTGCATTTAGGGTAATTCCCACCATAGGAATTATTGCACCAAATATATCTCCCATGATTTCTGAAAAACTTTCCCTTCTCATTCTATTCAGGTGTTTGCCAATTTCAAATGATCCTTCATTATTTCTGTCAACATGAAAGATTTTTGGGAAAACAAGACCAAGGTAACATGTGCCATACCAATGATCTGGAAGACTGAAATATGCCTTATTTCCACAGACAAAATAAATTCCAGGAAAAATTGGGTCTTTGCCACTTTTAAATCCCCAACCCCCAATAATTCGATAAGTATCTTCACATTGACTTGCACCAACAAAATAATTATCATATAGCTATTATCTCTTATGATACAAAGTTTTCCGCTAACTGGTTAATCAATATGGATGGCAGCAAATCTGTTTTCTCCATTAAGTTTTTCGTCCTCAATCTGCCAAAACTTTGACTTGGTCTGTTTCAACATTTCATTCCTCTTATAAATTGCCCTCCTCTCCTCAACCTGATCAAGAAAAGATTTTTCTTCATCTCTCATTTTGCAAGTTAAATTATTCTTAAATGCGTACTCATAGGTTAATTCATTAGTAACCAGAAAGAATTCTCTCATTTGTTTAGCAGGCTTAACTTTGTTCAGACTGCTCACAACCTTCAAATTTGCAAAAATCTCGTCATAGTCTGAATAATAATATTCCAGATAACCAGTTTGATAAAACAAGCTTGATATGACACTACAAGTAATCCCATATATTAGAGGAAGCATATTATACTTAACCCCTTAAGAAACTGAAGTAGGAAGCTTAACACACACGTAACAGTCTTTAACATCCATGACTCTAACATATTCTGAAAGAAGTCTGGAAAACGAGTTAGTAGAAAAATCCCCAACTGATCTGTCCTGATGGACATCTGGTTTGTGTTCAATGACTTTATTCGTTTTACCTACTACATCATGATTAACTTGTTTTGATTCAGCTTTACTTGTTATGTTTACTCTATAATGCTCTTTATCAATTCCAAAGGGAAAATACTGCTAAAATTAGCCAAACTAAAATAATCATAATAACACAAAAAAAAGACATTTTACAGCATCTTCTAAAAATAGCACGTCTAGAGTTATCAGCATTAGGCATTTTACTCAATTAAACAAAAAATTTTAAAATATGTAAAAATGTAAATGTAAAAATATACCCTCCTCTTAATTTTTTTTTTAAGAGAACCTTCAAACAGCTTTTCTTCAACCTTGCGTCCGTAAAAAGTATTCAGCTAACACAATTTCTTCAACCTTGTGTCACCTAACACAATTTCTTCAGCCTTATGCCAGAAATGAAATCAATCTATTCTTAACTGTAATCTAAACTTCAATCATTGTCACTGTTTCTTCGAAGTCTTCCTGACTACTGCTGCTTATTTCAACTATCGGTGGAATAATTATGTAGGCCCACTCTGGAGATTTATACTTTTGATTAGGTTTCAATGGCCTTTTACTTTGCCTGTTTACCACTTCGATCTTCTTTCCAACTTGATCTTGATTGTCTGTTTCACCTTTTTGACTTGAAATCTCATTTACTTGATCTTTCGACCTTTTAATTAATTTGAATTTTAAATCTTCTTTAGGCCAACCATCACCTTTTCTCAGGAGTTTCTTTTTCGGCTCTACCTCATTATTCTCAGCTTTCCAAGCCCTTTTTCTGAATCTTCTTAATTCTGATTCTTCATCACTGTCTTCTGACTGAGTCAGTTTCAGAGATTTCAATACTGTGTCTAGGAACTTCTTTACTCGGCAGTTTCACTCCGTTAGGAACCACGTCTCTGTAGCTGGTACTTGGTAATTCGTCTTCTTCTTCTGGAATTACTTCTAGCTTCCCAGTATCAGAATTTCCATTCCTGCTTTCAGAGCTTTCAATCTGCTTTTCAATACTCTCCTGCTCTCGAATCTCTTCCGACACAGTTTCTTCTTCAGGTCTTTTTTCTAGAACATCTTCATCATTATCCGAATCAACGACAACGATGTCTAGATCTTTCTCATTAGATGCTTGTTTTGCTTCTGATTTCTCCAGATGTCGACTTCTGTGTCGATCTTCAGAATCTGGATTTTCAGGATTTTCTTCTTCTTCAGAATCCGAATCTGATGTGGTCTCGTCACTGTCTTCAGGATTTTCTGGTGCAGGTACACGAATGGTATGACTAGGATGCAGCCATCTTTTCAAGCCCTTGCATTTCACAGCATTAGTTGTTACCAGAATTACTTGCCTTGCTTTCTGCCACCTGGGTACCAAACAGTTCCTTCTTCGATGAACTTTTATTCTCACCCAGTCTCCCGGCAAAAGATCATGAGCTTGTTCCTTTTCTTTTGAAATCACATCTGTTCCCACCTGATGGAATACAGAGGTTACCACATCAGAGAGTTGCTACAATAGTCTAAAATTGCACTGTCATTTATTGCTAGCAACTTTCCAACTGGAACATGAGCCTGTCTCATTACTCTCCCCATAAGTATATCATGAGGGCTAAGACCTGTTTTCTTATCTGGAGTGCTTCTCAATGACATCAAAACAAGTGGAAGAGCATCTGTCCACTTAATTCCATTAGCTAGACACATTTTTGAAATTCTATTTTTAATTGTTCCATTAACTTGTTCAACAACACCTGATGCTTCTGGTCTGTATGCACAGTTCAGTTTCTGTTTGATGCCAAATGCTTCACAAATCAGTTCAATTAATCTGTTTTCAAAATGTCTTCCACGATCACTTTCAATAGTCACTGGAAAACCGTATCTAGGTATGATTTCCCTCAAAAGCAATTTTGCCACAGTGATTGAATCATTGTGACGAGTTGGGAAAGCTTCAACCCATCTTGAAAACAAACAGACAATTACCAACACATATCTGAGCTTATTATGTTGAGGCATGTCAATGAAATCCATCTGCAATCTGGTGAATGGACCACCCTCCCGACCTATGGTTCCTATGCTCACCACAGTCTTCCTCTTTAGATTGATTTGCTGACAGATCAAACAACGTTGGCAAAGTGACTCTGCAATGACCCTGAATTTTGGATTATACCAAGTCTCTCTGAGTTGTCTAATCATTGTATCTCTCCGTAAGTGACCTGGTCCATGGTACATCCGTGCCATGTCAGCAATCATACAATTAGGCATAACAGGTCTTCCATCTTTGTAAACCCAAATTCCATCTTCCTCTTGCTGTCTGCAATCTTCCTTGAGCCAAGTATTTTTCTCCTCATCTTCAGCCTCATCTTGTAAATCTTTTACTCCCTGCCATGTTTCTATCACAGATATTAGCATGAGAGAATTCATTACATGCTCATTGTTCTTTTCCCGATTAAGTGAAAGATTGTTCTTTGCGCAGTAACGTGCAGTCTCATCTGCAAAAGCGTTTCCTTTAGTGATGTAATCTTGACCCATTTTATGAGCACCACATTTAACTACTGCTATTTTCTCTGGCAACTGAATTCCATCAATTAATCTTTTAATTAATTTTGCATTCCTGATTGGAGTCCCTGCAGATGTTAAATAACCTCTTTGAGACCAGAGCTGTCCATAATCATGGACCACTCCATATCCATACTGACTATCAGTCACTATGGTAACCTTTTTCCCTTCAGCTCTTTCACAGGCACGAATTAAAGCAACCAATTCTGCTATTTGTGCAGAACGAATTACTTCAAGAGTTGAACCTTCAATTATTTCAGAAACTGTACAAATTGCATATGCTGCTCTTAAGATGCCTTCATCTGTTCCTAAACAAGAGCCATCTACAAAATAAACAATGTTTGATTCTGATAAAGGTACATCTTTAATGTCCTTCCTGGGTTTAGTGCAGTATTCTAGAACATCCAGACATTGATGTTCAACATCATCATCATCAGGAGTTACATCTGGCAAAAGTGTGGCTGGATTGAGATTCAAACATCTCGCAATAGATACATTATCTGATCCCAGAATAACTTGTTCATATTTCGTTAATCTATTGCTAGACAGATGCTGTGTTTTACTTCTTGTAAGAAGTGTTTCAACAGAATGAGGTACATATACCTTCACAGGAAATCCCATTATGATTCCTTCCCTTTGCTCAAGGCTTACACTTGTTGCAGCCACTGCTTTTAAGCAACCTGGCAAAGCTTTTGCAACAGGATCTAGGACAGCTGAAAAATAAGCTATGGGTTTTCTCATGTTTCCATGCTTCTGTATGAGAACTGATAAAGCACAACCTTCTCTTTCACTGCAATACAGCTCAAAATATTTGTCATAATCTGGCATACCTAGTGCAGGTGCTTCACAAAGGCTTTTCTTTAACTTTTCAAAAGCCTCTAGTTATTTTTTCATCAAAACAAATGGATCCTTAATGTCTGCCTTTGTTAATCTTTGTAATGGTTTTGCAATAACTGAAAACCCACAAATCCATTGGCGACAATAACCAACCATTCCTAGAAACATTATGATCTGTCTCTGTATTGTTGGTGGCTGAATTGCTCGAATCATTTTTATTCTCTCAATTGTCCCTTGTCTGATGCCTTTTGCAATCCTGTGACCTAGGTATTTAACCTCTTGCTTGCAAAACTGAAGTTTTGCAGGCGACACTTTATGCCCTTCATCTGCCAAACAATTCAGAAGTGTAATAGTGTCAGTCACACAGTTTTCTCTGGTTTTACATGCGACAAGTAGGTCATCAATATATTGAACTAATGTTGACTCTCCAGGCAATTTTAGATCTTCCAGGGACCTTTTTAACAACTGATTAAAAATGGAAGGACACTCTGTATACCCCTGAGGAATACGACACCATGCTAATATTCGATTCTGGAACCGAAATGCAAACATTTGCTGGTGGTCTGGATGCAATGGAACTGTAAAGAATGCATTGCACAGGTCAATGACCGTGTACCATTCTGCATCATGTGGGATCTGACATAGAATTACTGCTGGATTTTGTACAATTGGACAACAAGGAACAACTATTTTATTAATTCTTCTCAGGTCCTGAACTATTCTATATGTTCCATTTGGCTTTTTAATACCCATAATCGGTGAATTACATGGGCTGCTCTCAATTTCTTTTAAAACTCCTTGCTTAATGAACTTTTCAATAACAGGTATTACACCTTCAATTGTTTCAGGTTTCATTTTGTACTGAGGAACATTTGGAAAATCTATTCCCTGCCTCACAGTAATTTTAACTGGGTCAACATGTTTCATTAAACCCATTTCATCACCTGTCAAATCCCAAATGTTTGGATTAACTGTTTCTTTCAGCTCTTCTGGCAAATTATTTTTATCAAAAGCTGGAAACATTTTATTTTCTTTATCAACCATTAATAATTCAAGTTATACAGCCCATCTTCTTCTAGAGTCTGTAGCTCAATACCTTCTGGCGAACAGTATATTTTGCAATTCATCTTACACAACAGATCCCTACCTAATAGATGAACAGGACTGCCGTCACAGGCAACAAATCTGTGTTTGTCTTTGTAGTTTCCTATTTCTACATTTACAGGATTTGTCAAAGTAGTTTTAATATGCTGGTTAGCTACACCAACAACTTGGATCGTATCACCCGAGAGAGGAAGATTTTCAATTTCCACTGATCTAACAGCAGAACGGGTAGCACCAGTATCCACAAGAAAAGTGATATCTTTATCATTCACTTTACCATTTACAAATGGACCTGACTGATCTACCTCAAGAGTGGCTCCAATTACACACTCTTCTTCCCCTCTCAGGCACCGTCATGAAAAATCTTCTGAATCACTGCTCTCAGTTACTTTAAACCAAAATTGTTGAGAAACATTTGACACATTTTGTGATCTTTTTACCTGTCCAGCTCCGCAGAAAACTGTTTGCGGATTGTATCTTAGTGAATTGCTGCAATTTGGCAAAGGTGGCTGTGGAATTTGGCCTTGCTGTATGAATTGATTCTGTTGCTGATTCACTAACTGTCGCTGTAGCTGTTGCTGCTGACTTATTTCATTTAACTGTCACTGAAGCTGTTGCTGTTGCTGCTGATTTATAGCATTCTGCATCTGTGGATTTAATGATGAATTCTTTAAATTTCTGGGCGGATTTTTACACTCTCACTTCCAGTGTCCAATTTCCCCGCAATTAAAACAGGGTAATTTTTGTTTCAATTCCTCAATGTTTATATTAAATTTTGGCTTATTCGTAAAATTTCCCTTAAACTTGCCAGGATTCTGATTCTGCTAAATAAATTTATTCTCCAAAGCTACTATCTGTTGCTCGGCTACCTTCACTTGTGCCCACATTGCTTTTTCCTTGAGTTTCTTCTGTTTAGCATCTAATTCATCACTGCAATATTTTGCCTTTCTCAGGATGTCATCAACTGAAAGAGCTTGCCAGCCTACAATTCCTGTCCTAATCATGTCCCCTATTTCAGGTCTCAGGCCATAAACAAATCTATAAATAAAGTGGCTCATGTCACTTTCACTTAATTTTTCATAGCCACTGTATTGTTTAAATCCCAGAAGCAATCTTTCATAATAAGAGTGAACTGATTCTTTTGGCTCCTAATTAGTTCTGTCAAGTTTAACCCAATCCACTTCTTTTGCAGGAATTTTGTCTTTTAACCAAACAATTACTTTGTCATAATAATCCATGACAGTGTCGGAAGGAGCGCCTGTTACTCTATGCCTTTGTGGTTCTTCTTTCGACCAACCCACAGAAATTTTGCATTCTGTCCAGAGATCTGACGGGACAACAATGTCAAAGAAACCATCGAGATGAATCCACAGAACTTTGGAAACCTTAATAAACCTGTCTACCTGACGATACCATTCCACTGGTTTTTCTCTGAGTCTGGGAAAATCATTTGTAAATAATATTATATCCTGTCTTGTCCAAGGAACATGAACATAACCTCCACCTGCTATTTCTCTCATTGGAAATTCACCAAAAACTTCTCCCCTGTCCTTTTCTTCTTCTCTTTTCTTTGTCCATTTAACTCTCCATTTACTTAAGTCACCTAATCTTTTCAGGAACACAATTAATTCTTTAATGTGAGTTATTCTTCCTGTAGTATTAAGATTTTCTATGTCCCTTTCAGAAAAATTCACTCTGTAATGCTTTTGTAATTGTTTTTGACGAGTTAAATCTATTTCCAATTCAGCAGCCACCTCTTCAAACTGATCATATTTATTTTTTGTTTTCCACTGAATGCTTTTACATATAAAAAGCAACTCATCATCCTGATATTGTTTCAAACAATCAGTACCAATTGTGCCAATAATGAATTCCTCTAAGTCTGCTTTTAATTTAGCAATATCAAGTTGTCTTAATTCAGGAATTTGTGTTAACGAATTTTGATTTAAAGTTAAATTTGGCATTGTTTTATCTTTATGAATTTCTGTTAATTCAGAATAAAATTTTCAGCCACTTTCCGAATTTCCACATTCAAAGGATTTGATATTAGCGACTGCCTTGTTTTATTTTCATCAAAAACTGGCATAACAATTGTCACATACTGATTTATATTTATTATATTGTTTTGTAACCTATGAAATTGCCTATCTTTGGACTCCAATAAAAAAATTATGACACAAAAAAAACTGGCATAACAGGACCAATTGTAACTGGTATTGTCACTGCTTCCATGCCTTTTGTCAATTGTTGAATTAATTCTCCTTTTGCCTTCAAATAATCTGTTATATTTGGAACATCAGACAGAGTCTTTTTATCATTTTTCTGAACATTATTTCTTAAATTCGAATTTTCTCTTGGGGACCTTGTTTTGCTTCTCGACCTTTCTCTATCGGGTAATCTCATGAACCTGGGTGACTCTTCAACTTCCTCCCTAGGTGCAGAAGGAGAAACGCCTGAAAAATTTCTTGGAGTTGAATGTGAACAACCTGGTTGCTGATACGGCGGAGGACTGTTTAACATGTCTTCCAAAACTGCATCAAATTCTTGATCTAATTCGCCTTTCTCTTGAGAACTCTTTTGATCGGATTCTAAAATCATTTCTAATACAGGATATAATCCTTCCTGCATATCTCCTTTCCTCCAACACCGTATTTTTTCCTGATGAGTTTCTTTATATAAACTCCTCGGTGTTCCCCAATTTTCTCGCTCAAGCTCCATCATTTCAATTTCCCATTCAACTAATGCTTCAAATTGAGTGGGTCTGGGTCTTGGTGAAAGAGCCATCATTTTATCTCTCAAATTTCTTAAAACTTTAACATTAAATGACCCATCCTCCAGCCAGGCTAAAACTCCATCATCCCTTGCATATTGCATCCAATTTTCAAACCAGAGAACAGTATGATAACCGTATTCTCCTTCCATATATGCTGCGGGTGTTTTATACTTATGAAGGCAATTTTCCACCTCGCGTTTTAATTTTCTTGTCAGGAGTGAATACATTTTGAATTTTCTGAACCAATGAAGGCTTTTTCTTTTCTTTATACCAATATCTCATGATTTAAAATGAGTTTGTAAGCTTCGAAAATGATCGTAAATAATGTCTTTGTTGCTCCGCTACTCTGACCAATCCGTGCGCGAAACTCACCAACAAGCCAATGAGGTTAAGCTACGTCACCACCTTGCTCAACCAATGAGAACCTAATTTTTCAGAAACAACCAATCAGCTAACAGCTCAACTTGATTACGTGAGCCAATCAGTGCCCTCACTATGATGTATGTCAGCCAATCACAGCGCGAACCCTGTGACGTACACTGCCGCTGCAGAGAAGCTGCACTTGTCAGTGTCACTCCGTAATCTTACCCCTCCCTTACAAAATATTTTCACAGCGCCATTTTTAACAATCCCTTTCGGAAATATTCAGTTAATAACTACATAAAACAAACCATTTGTCCGATTCGCTAAAAAAGTGATAGTGTTACCAAGCATTCAGAAATTTCACTCGCATGAAATAGACAACGCTATTTTCATTTAAAAACAATTTTTCAGCATTCATACAAAAGAAAACCTAACCACATACATGAATTCTCCAGTCGGACTTTAACCAACCAAATGAATCCCTACTTACGTCAGTAAGAAAAAGCTATCTTACCCTTCACACAGGTTCGGAAAATCCTACTACTCTTTTTACACTAAGTTTTAAAATGGGCTCCAAGTCCCTATACTTCAATGCCACAATTTCATAGTTAATCCTCACTATTCATGCAATCTGTCATATCTAAATCCCTAAACTTGTGTCGCACGACCACAACACTTAGTGATAATTCTGTACCACTATTATGAAACGGAACAAATGAACTGTGTAACTTCACCTGTCACACTACTCTGCCGGCCGGCTCATAGGTTTTTCACACTGCTGGAAAAACCCAATAACAAACATATAACATCCAGACAAAACTTAACATGTGTTGCACATGCATCCTATGTATTTACCATGTGACATGTATGTTACCATAGTAACCGAACTCTGCTACCAGATAATTGATCCAGCGGGTCTAAAGAAATTTAGTCTCATATATAAAACTCTACACCAGGATACTCACCATTATTTATAAACTAATTACTTTGCCCATTCTTAGCATAGACCTACTGAATCATATGACTTAATTATTTAAATCTAACACATTTATTAATTAAGTCATATATAAAGACAATGGATTAACTAATGGTAACACAAAGAAATGATCAAGACCAGCTTGTCATTTCAAAATCTATTTTATTAATTTTATTTCATAAAGAAAGCTCAAAATTTTATTAGCAATTTTATTTTCAAAATCATTAATCATTAGTGGCACAGAAGGTCATGTAATTTCAATGAACCAACATCAGCATGAGAATAGCTCAAACAGTTATTTATTTAATTTTGCATAGCCTAACTCCCAAACTTAGCTAAAGAAGAGAGCTGAAAAATAAACAAAATTATAGAGTCTTACGTGAAAGGAAAATCGGGCATCGTCTCTGGAGCACAGGATCGATCGAACAGTGCTCTTAGCAAGGGGGCAATTCTTATAGTATTTTCCTATCTAAAACTAACTAAAAGAATACAAATATTCGAGCAGAACTGAATCTTATTGGCTGTCAGATGTCTTTCGATGTAGTCATCATCCGTCTTTCACATAGCCAGAGTCACTTTCAAAAGTACTATTGTTCATGAGTATGATACCCGCAGCTTCCGAAGAAAGTAACATTTAACTAAACGAAACTTCCTTCGTCCGCTCATGCTTTTCCGTCTTTCCACTGCCGAACGACAAGTACGGCCTTGACCAAGGAACACATTGAATCAAATGTCCTACTTCCACACAGCCTTTGTTTGCAAGCCTCTCTCCAAGAATCAATGTAGAAAGATATAATTCTTTTTCATTCCTGCGTAGCTGTGCAAAGCTCACTCTGGTCAGGCTTTTCTGTCATCCATTTTAGAAGTAGGCCTCAAGCCTTTTGCATGCAATGCAATGAGGGTGTCTAGTATGCAAAGAAACACAAGACAATAATTAATTAAAGAAATGATAATTATTCTGTTACCTATCCTCACCACTAAGATTAACCCATTAGCTATGTTACCTAGTTCTGCATACAAACAAATAAACAAACACATACACATGAGACAACAATAGATAAACAAAAGCACATTTAAAGAATGCACATGCTATTATTTCCAAAACGGCTGCAATTAGTAAATGACAAACAAAAGACAAAGTAAATATATTATTCAATGCAAAATGACAAACATAACAGGAGCACAAATGATTAAACCCACGTGTTCATGATGGTGCATATTAATCTAGGTTGAGTCAGTAATCGTATAAATCATGCAACACACATTCATAAAAATAAAAATCACGAGAGTTTCATTTGTCACGAACTTTTTAGAAATAAATCTGTAAATCCGCTCCATCAGCCCAATAACTGATATCACAGGCACACCGATATGCAAGAGGGCCATGCATTGCCTCAGAGGCCTAAAGAAGTGCACAAAAGCAACCAAATACACAAACAAGTTGATATACCCTGCCCTGATACTCACCAAACAGTGCCATTGCTATGACTTGGAAATCTACAGCAGCACACTTGTAGGAGTATGGCTCAAAGATCTAAAGACATGGGTTTATGCAGAAATAGATGAGCTATATATTGCTGGGAGCCCTTGTTTTGTAAAGTGAGATGTATACTTGGAAAAGGTGGAAGCAAAGCCAGTAGAATGTCCGCCTTGATGGCAAACTTAGTTCTCGGCCTGAAGTTTTTGGTGGGAGGTATGGCCCTTCCAGGTCCTCTTCCTCACCCCATCCCCTCTTCGCCCTCTCCCACTCTGTACAGGGATGGCCTGAACATGTCCCTGTCTGCCCTCTCCCCCCTAGTTGCTATCCTAGTGACTTTCTCAACGCATACACCCCGGCTCATACACAGACCTTCGCACCTTCCTTTACTATCTGTTGTTTGAGTATTCAGTAGTCCATTCTTTGTCACTTGCCAAGAGTAAAGCTGTATGTGTTCATATATTTATACTAAATTATACGTTTATATAACAATTGTTTGTATTCAATTATTATTGATACTCTCCTCTTGAAAAGGTGTGTGTCCTTTATAAAAACTAATGGATAAATACTGCATACGAAGGGGGGGGGGGGGGTAGTGCTAAAGGGAGGTAAGGGTGATTTTAAGGTTTAGGGGTGTATAGAAGTAAAGGGATCTTAGGTAATTATAGGGTTTAATGATGGGTAGGGTTAAGGAGAGAGTAGTGGTAAACGAAGGTAAGGGTAATATAAAAGTTTAAAGGTAGGTAGAAGTAAAGAGAAGTAAACCCATTGAAATTAACTTTGAGATAGAAAAGCGACAAAGTCTTTTAGCATTTTCCGACAATTTCTTTAAGGATAGGCTCAGCAATGATTACACACATGTGTCCAGAGCTACTTTTACTTATCCCAAGTGGGCTTGGATGGTATTTTATCAATCAAAAGCTGCATTACTAGGCCTGGAAAAGTAAAATGCCTTTGTTGCTTTTCTAGCTTGGCGTGGATAGTGTTGGGCTTATCCTATGCTTACAATTCTTCTAGAAGAATAAATATTTTAGGTGAGCATATTTAGAGTAGGCATGGGCGGAAAATCCGTTCCGCTCGCGGATTTTGCGGATTTTCGGGAAATCCGCAATCCGCGAGATTCGCGAATCTCCCGCAAAATCCGCAAATCCGCGAGCAGCGGATTTTGCTCGCACTGCTCGCACTGTTCGCGTGAGTTCGCGTGAGTTCGCGCCCCGCGAATAAGTGCAAAATTGCAGAAATACGATCTTAGCAAAACTGAAAGTAACTACTTACCAGGTTCAAAAGTTCAGGCTCATCATTAGTAGCCATTTCCTGTAGTGCTTCCTGAGGGGCCCCTCCAGAGTTCAGTTGCCAGTTGAAACTATTATGTGACCCGGCTCTGAACCTCAGAATAGTTACACATATGCCACAAAGGTCCTGAATTACAGCTAAGGGAGACAAGCAGGAGCCAGGCTGGAAGTTAAAATCCATTAATCAGCCCCTAATTCATTATTGTCAGTTGGGGCAGGGCAGGTGTTGTAACTAATTTTGCAACAATGAAAGCACTTAGCAAGTGCAAAAGATCACTAATCAGGGCGCACTAAGGAAGCAGGTGCCAGCTAAAAAAATATTATGTGACACATTAATCAGCCCCAAATTAATTCAGGTCACTTGAGGCAGGGAAGGTGTGCTTTGCTTTGCCGAAAATAATGTACACTGGACAACCAGAGGGTGTGGTGATGAAACAGAGGGTGGCATGGGTGGGCCAGAGGGTGGCATGAGTAGTCAGAGAGTGGCAGTGGTGACAGAGAGTGGCAGTGATGAAGAAGAGTGTCCCAAACAGGCTGGACACGTAGAAACAACAAGTTCGTGAAACTTGCGACCCGACAGGTAAGTTCGCAATTTGCGAAAGTGTACAAAACCCTCGCGAACTGGCAGAAACACGGGCGAACACAAAAAAAAAAAATCCGCAAATTCGTGGGAATTCGCGGATTTTGCGGATTGCGAATCCGCAAATCCGCAAAATTCGCGAACGCGAGATCCGCAAAATTCGCTCATGCTTAATTTAGAGTGTCAATGATGTAGACGTCTCGCCTATTGAGAAGCTGCTCTCCATCCAAAGTCAGGGTTTCCTACTCCTCGTTTTAACAAATATTTGGGGCACTCTAAGCATCAAAGGGCATTGCTTGGACATACACTGTGTGTTCATTTGTGTCTGGACGAAACTGTGCTTCTCTGATGAGCTCTACCAAGAGTGAAACACATGTGTTAAGAGCTGCTTTTACGTATTCCAAGTTAGTTTTGATGGGATTTTATCAATTTAAAGCTGTAATGATGGTCCTATGCTTAATTACATGCAACAAAATGGCAAAGGCTTTGTCGCTTTTTTTGCGCAGCATCGATGGCATTGATCTTATCTTATGTTTAAATATTCTATAAGAAAAAGATCTTTGTGGTGAGCATATCTAGAGAGCAGATTATCTATGTCTTCTTAATGTAAATGAAGATGTCAATTGTGCATGGCCTGGACTAACCGCCACTGAGCGCCCAACCCCCTACAGGCACCAAACCCCAAAGCTGCACATGGCTGATGATGTCATGTAACAATATAAAGGTTGTCATTTTAAGTAAGGCGGACCTACGGGCTTTATTAAAAGGTCAGAATATATAAAAAGTGTGGAAAATATATATAATCAAGTGTATATTTCATAAATTCACAAATTGCAATGTTTAATAATAGTGATTATTAAAAATGTTTTAATTAAAGCATTATTTTACAAAAATCACAAAATATGTCTTTGAACCTTTAAAAAAACATTTCTAATGACACAAAGTGCAGCTATAGAACCCACGGTAAAGGGGGCCTCTGCACTCCACTTGTTGTGTTCCCTGACTGGAAGAATGCAGGCAAGGAGTTCAATTGGTACTCCCTGCCCACACACTCCCAGGCAGGGAACAGCAGTATCCTGGGAAATGAGGACCACAGCACACTGCTTTAATTGGGCCTTGAGGGATGGGGTCCCTGGGACCAGTCGATTGCCAGACGCCTCCCCCATAAAAAAGGGCTATGGGGTCGATTCCGAAACCGTTCGGAAAGCACACCGACCGAGGTGGTTCAGGAATGCTTTCTTTACGACTCAGATCAGGGGAGTCCAACCAAATGAGTATGATGCATCCATATGCATCTGGATACGATTCAGTCGGACTCCCATTGACTTCAATGGGAGCCTGTGTTCCGAACGTGAACACAGGCTCCCATTGAAGAAAGGGGTGGGTGGGGAAAACCTTGCATCCTGTGGCGGGCAGCCGATGGAGCCTGCCACACTGTGCACTGTTGGAAAGGGGGACCTATGTGTACCCCCACAGGCCCACTTTGGGGATCCCCAGGTGATGGGGGGCCTGCTACGTGCCCCCAAAAGACTGTTTCCAGCAGCCATTTCATTGCAGGCAAACTGATTCAGAAAGGCTGCCCGAATTGGTCATCGTACTTGCTCATTCGGAAACCAAGTCCATAGAGCTGTACGAATTGGCTCCGGAAAGGTCCGACCTGTCCGAATGCCTTTCAGAATCAATTCGGTCAGCCCGAACAGTTTCCAGGCATCATACTCGGTAGTTCGGAACTGGGAATGAGTCGGTCAGAAACAAGGGCTCAGGATGGGATTCAGCAAACCCCAATCCGATTTGGAGCCCTTCCGAACGACATCGAAATCGACCCTTAAGTGTTGGACTAAGGAGAAGTTAGATTTACTATTACTGCACATCGCAGCACACATGAAAACAGCAAAAACTAGGAGAGAGTAAACATTTCTTCTCTCTTCGCCAGGTTTAGATCAGGTTTCCCCAGGTCTTAATTCTGGTGCTGCCTGCTATTTAAGCCTCCCTTGAAAATAGGAGGCACAGTCAGAATCAATGAGTGTTGAGGTGGAATGCCCATTGCAACACCCAATGCCCTCTCCTTTAATGCTAAGCATAATGTGAAAGGGGGCCTTATTTGCAAGGCAGCATTAAGCCACGTTAAGTGGCTTAACGCTGCCTTGTAAATAAGGCAAAGCCCCTATCGCCACAGGAACGTACAAAAAAGTAACGTTCCCTTGGCGATATGGGCTTGTAAATAAGGCCCCATATCTCCAAATCATAACTCCTGCCTCTCTGACTACTTCATCTCTCTTGGCCCATTTTACTTCCACCACCAAAGCTCTAATTTCTACTGCACCATTCATTCCCTACCTGGCTTTACTACCTTCTCATTCTCATTCTACCTCTGTACCCTTTAACATAGCCCTTTGGCTGCTTTCCTTCTTTTTTTTGTTACTTATTACTTAACTTTCCTTCTCTATTATATTCTCCTACCTCTCTCTCTCTCTCTTCACCATACCTTCTAATATTCAACTCACTCACTCTCTTTACCTCACCTCTCTTTCTATCTACTTTCTCCTTTTATCCTTTCCAGTTCCCTGTCTTTACCTCTCTCTCTAGCTCGCCACACTTTTCTACACCTATGTTAACCTCAATTCTTCCTCTCTACCTCATCACTGTTTCTCTACTTCTCCACTTTTCTATGACTCATCTCTCATTCTTCTCTTCACCTCTCTCTATCTCTCTCCCTCTCTCTACTTTTTTCACTTACCTGCTACTCTCTTTACCAGACCTATCTTTCAATACCACACATCTCGTTTTTCCCTCCTCTCCTTCTTTCCATTTTCTTTCTACCTGGCATCTTTCTTTATTTCTCTCACTTCCTCACCTCTCTAAGGGCTATATGTATCATCATGACCATTTGCGATTTCTAAATAGCGATTTTTAAGGAATCGCTATTTAGAAATCACAAAATGGTATGTATGTAGGAAATCGCTTCTTTTTAGCGATTCCTTAACATTCCTAAATTGTGATTAGCAAATTGCTAATCGTAAATTGCCCATTCATTTCTATAGGCCAGGAGGCCCGTAGGAATGAAGGGGAAATTTGCGATTAGCAATTTGCTAATTGCAATTTAGGAATATTTTCAAGGGTGCAGGGGTGTCACAAGAACACCCTGCTGCACCCCTGAAAATGACATGTGTGGGCATATGGCACACATACATGCCCTTAGGGCATGTATGACCGTCATATGGCACTTTTGGATTTTGAATAAATTGCTTTTGTAAAAGAATTCGCAACTTCCACCAACTAGAAGTTGGTGGTAATTTGCGAATCCTTATGGGTATTTTTGAATTAATTTTCCTTTGATACATTGCATTTAAGGAATCGCACAATTTGCGATTCCTTAAGTGCAATCGCAAAATAAGAAATGGCAAATTTTGCGATTCCTTATTTTGCTGTCAAAATGTTTCATACATACCATTTAGCTAATTAGCATTGGCAAAGGCCGAAATTCTGTGAATTTCGTCCTTTGCGAATGCTAATTTGCTTCATACATATGGCCCTAACTATCTAATAAACTTCATCTAGTTCTCTGTGCCTTTACCTCCCTCTAACTAACCTATGGATTTATTTCTTCTCTTTCTTCCTCAACCTCTCAATGTATTCCACCCCACTTTCTACTCCCCCTACCCTCTTTGAAGCTCTTTCTACTTCACATTTTCCCTAGTTCCTGCTCTCTCATTCTACCCCTCTATCTTTCTTTTTGGCTACCTCACCTTTCTCTCCATGTAAAATATATTTAAATAATTAACCAATTATTTTTTATATATTTGATATTTAATTACGTTTCAATGTTTATTTTGTAATAATTGTATATATTTGTTTTACTGAAATACTGTATTATATTTGATGAAAAAAGGTAAATTATGTGTTTATTTAACTAGTATTTTGTTGAAGTTTTTTATAGAATAAGTAAAATAATTATGAAATTTTGTGTGTATTGTATAGGTTTTATGTTATGTAATAGTTTTTATATATATATTACCTACTGGCGGTCGCCAGTAGGTATATATAGTTAGGATTTTTTCTCTATGGGATTTTTGAAAATTCTATGTCTAATAACTTTGGCGTTTGTGGACGGAATTGGCTGAAATTTTCAGGAAAATGGAACATTTTGTTTCTGAGCAGCCCCTGACAATTTGGGGGGGTTTCATCAAGGGGGGGACTGAGAAAAAAGGGGGGTCCCAAAACGCGTTTTTCCCATGTTAATTTCCATAGGGCGGTTGGCCTCACTTTTAGTTCGAACGGCTGAATGGATTTGCACGAAACTTGGCAAAATTGTAGGGACTGTTAGCCCGATGTGCCTTTGCTAGGTCTCAATATATGTGCTCCAGTGGATTTTGAGTAATTTAGGTTAAAAAAAAGATATATATCTGGGCGGAGCCTAACCACACATCTGATCTGATTGGCTGTCAGCACTTCATCCAAGAAGTGTTGGCAGCCATCTTGGGACCAATATACATGATAGCACCTCATTAAAAAGCATTGTAGTTAATAGAGGGTTTTAGGACTTTAGTTACATTATAAATCATTTGTTGATGGTACCATACTCGTTTTAGGAATTGTGGTGGGTTCTAAGGTGATTTTACCATGTGAAAAAACCTTCTGCTGTGATATCATGAATATTGTTTGAAAGAAAACTAATATCTCATGATTTTCCCACAGTGGTTTGGAAGGGGATCTATAAGCTAAACTGAAAGCATATTTTCTGTAAATTCACATTATCTTTCTCAGTCATGTGAAAATGAAGTCTGACATTCTCAGTAAAACATGTACATCCAACAAGGACAGAGACTGTCAGTTGATTCCTTTGTGTTCTACTGCAGCCTCCTAGAGTGTTCTAAAGAACAACTAGAGCGCTAACAGTCCTACTTATTACAAAGGTATGGCACACCTGAAGCCATCTTGATTGGAATAAAGTGGTAACTCTTAAAACATTTAATTTAAAAAGAAACAACATGAGGGGCTATATTTTGCCATAGAAAGTATGATTAGTGCTGCAGAATGAAAAATTAGGGCACATTTTGAGTGACTTCTCAAATCCTTTTCTATTTCATTAAAACATTCTGACATGCAGTCTCCCAAAATGGCCACCAGAGACAAAAGAGCCCAAATGTAGCCCAAATATCACCCAGATGTAGCCCAAGTATAGCCCAATGACAGAATGTCCCAGAGTGTTCTAAAGAACAACTAGAGCGCTAACAGTCCTACTTATTACAAAGGTATAGCACACCTGGAGCCATCGTGATGGGAATAAAGTGGTAACTCTTAAAACATTTAATTTAAAAAGGAACAAAATGAGGGGGTATATTATGCAATAGAAGGTATTATTAGTGCTGCAGAAAGAAAAATAGGGCACATTTTGAGTGACTTTTCAAATCCTCTTCTATTTCATTAAAAAATTCTGACATGCAGTCTCCCAAAATGGCCACCAGAGACAAAAGAGCCCAAATGTAGCCCAAATATCACCCAGATGTAGCCCAAGTATAGCCCAATGACAGAATGTCCCAGAGTGTTCTAAAGAACAACTAGAGCGCTAACAGTCCTACTTATTACAAAGGTATGGCACACCTGAAGCCATCTTGATTGGAATAAAGTGGTAACTCTTAAAACATTTAATTTAAAAAGGAACAAAATGAGGGGGTATATTTTGCCATATGAATTATGATTAGTGCTGCAGAAAGAAAAATTAGGGCACATTTTGAGTGACTTCTCAAACCCTCTTCAATTTCATTAAAAAATTCTGACATACAGTCTCCCAAGATGGCCACCAGAGACAAAAGAGCCTAAATGTAGCCCAAATATCACCCAGATGTACCCCAAGTATAGCCCAAAGACAGAATGTCCCAGAGTGTTCTAAAGAACAACTAGAGCGCTAACAGTCTTACTTATGACAAAAGTATGGCACACCACAAGCCATCTTGATTGGAATGAAGTGGTAAGTCTGAAAACACTCAATTTAAAAAGGAACAACATGAGGGGGTTAATTTTGCCATAGAAAGTATGATTAGTGCTTCAGAAAGAAAAATTAGGGATCATTTTGAGTGACTTCTCAAATCCTCTTCTATTTCATTAAAAAAATTCTGACATGCAGACTGAAACATGCACTTTGAATACCAGCAGCAGACGTCCCTGGTGAGCAGTAGCTTTACTACAGTGATCTAATGTGCAACTAGAGTGCTAACATTCAGAATTTATGGCAAATGTGTGACACATCTGAATGCCTTCTTGATGGAACCAAAGTAAACAAGCATTGAAAATGCAATAGATCTCGCCCTCGTTTAATTTAAAGCCATTCTGTTTGTAATGAGGTGGCTTTTTAGCTTTGCTTTTATTAGTGTTTTTTCAACTTTCATGTAAATAACATGCATCTGTATGCATATAAGTATATGTATGCATGCATTTATGTTTGTATTTATATAGATATACAGATGATATATGTTTATATATGTATGTATATATATATATTCACTGAAAAAACCATAGGATATAGACCATATATAGTTAGGAATTAGCATTTACAAAACCTTGAAAATTCACTGAAAAAACCATAGGTTATAGACCATATATAGTTAGGAATTCGCATTTACAAAACCTTGAAAATTCACTGAAAAAACCATAGGTTATCGACCATATATAGTTAGGAATTCGCATTTACAAAACCTTATTTTACTCACACAAAACCATTGAAATTCCATATATAGTTAGTTGCACTAACTATATATCACTCACCCGCAATCCACTGCTGATGATGTCACATATTACATCATTCATGACATGGTCAGTGACATCACTGATGACATCACTGATGACATCTCAGTTTATCAATCATAATCATCTCAGTTTATAATCATAATCATCTCAGTTTAGTAATCATAAGGTTTTGTAAATGCGAATTCCTAACTATATATGGTCTATAACCTATGGTTTTTTCAGTGAATTTTCAAGGTTTTGTAAATGCGAATTCCTAACTATATATGGTCTATAACCTATGGTTTTTTCAGTGAATATATATATATATATATATATATATATATATAGATATATATATATATATCCACCACCACTCCCGCTTCTTGACAAGAAATATATATATATATATATATATATATATATATATATATATATATATACATGCTGCCTAGCACAAAATAAAGAACAATTTTGCACAATACCGTGGTCCGTATCCGTTTGTCTGGGAGAGACACCGTTGACGCCGCGGATGAAGAGTATATATAAATATATATATATTCACTGAAAAAAACATAGGTTATAGACCATATATAGTTAGGAATTAGCATTTACAAAACCTTATTTTACTCACACAAAACCATTGAAATTCGCATATATAGTTAGTTGCACTAACTATATATCGCGCACCCGCAATCCACTGCTGATCATGTCACATATTACATCATTCATGACATGGTCAGTGACATCACTGATGACATCACTGATGACATCTCAAATGACATCACTGATGACATCACTGATGACAACATCCAGTGACTGTATGTTTCTGTAGAGTTAAAATATGTCTTACATATTGAAGAATGAGTAGAAGTTGAGTAAAATAAGGTTTTGTAAATGCTAATTCCTAACTATATATGGTCTATAACCTATGGTTTTTTCAGTGAATTTTCAAGGTTTTGTAAATGCTAATTCCTAACTATATATGGTCTATAACCTATGGTTTTTTTCAGTGAATTTCAATGGTTTTTTAATAGCAAATATCAAAAGCTGTAAGATGTATTCTTCTTTTAAAGGAAAAATATATTTTATATGCATTCAATATATATATATATATATATATATATATATATATATATATAATATAAATTAAATAAATAAATAAATAAATTTTTTGAGGGTAAGAATTTATCAACTATCATGCTGAAGAAGAGTGTGGGAAAAAAACAAAGAGGAGGACTAAGAGGAAAGAACAATCAGTTCAAAAATACAATTGCTTTAAAGCATGAAGTGCTTTTCCACACATTTACATTTAAATAACCCATATTAGAACATACAAAATATCTACAGAGGAGACGGTGTACATTGAATTTTAGACTCTTCATTGGTACCTACATGTTGGTACTTACATTACCCACACAACACAACAGCTCTATTCAGAGCTACCCTACCTCAAAGCACTCTAAAATATTATTTTAATATTTCCCTTCGTTTTCCCCTTGTTACGCTTTCCGGAACGCTACCCGGTGCACGGACCGGGCGCTAACCGTGCGAAAATTTGAAAAAAAGGTGGGTTTTTTTACATATATGGGCCTCCTCAACCACCCTCAGAAAACCTAGGGGGTCAGGATATGTCTCCCGTGCCCCCTTATACCCATTCCCAACATTGTTTATCCTCCATCTTGTGACTAAATTTGTCCGAAACACAAGATGGCGGACTCCCGTTACGCTACTGGTGAGCTACCTGGTTCGCGTACCGGGTAGCGCTTCCACAACGAAAAAAAAAATGTATTTTATTTTTTTGCCCCGCGGGGTCCTTTAATAGCCCCCACATCAATCCTAGGGGGTCAGGAGGGGTCTACCTTGCACCCTTTCATTCATTTCCCCCTTCGTTTATTTCCACCTCTTGTCTCTCGATCCTACCGAGAGACAAGATGGCGGCCGCTCCGGACTGTTTAGAATGTTGACAGTCACCGGAGAGCCAATCCGCTTCTCCTCGCGAAGTTCGGTTACGTGTCTGGTACGCGAACCGGGGCGCTAACCGGGACGCTGTTACAGATATATATATTTTTTTGAACGCTAATTTCTCTAAATCCACTGGAGTACATATCTTGAGACCTAGCAAAGGCACATCGGGCAAACAGTCTCTACAATTTTGCCAAGTTTCATAGAAATCCATTCAGCCGTTCGAGCTAAAAGTGAGTCCAACCGCCCTATGGAAAACTCAATGTTAAAAACATGTTTTGGGACCCCCCTTTATTCTCGGCCCCCGCTTGACGAAACCCCCCCAAACTTTCAGGGGACGCTCAGAAACAAAAATGTGCCATTTTCCTGAAAATTTCAGCCAATTCCGTACATCAACGCCAAAGTTATTCAACATAGAATTTTCAGAAATCCCTATTCAAAAAAATCCTAACTATATATACCTACTGGCGACCGCCAGTAGGTAATATGTATATATATATGTGTGTGTGTGTGTATATATATATATATATATATATATATATATATATATATATATATATATATATATATATATTCACAAACAAATTCCCCAAGCATTTAAAGATTGTTTCTTCGGTTTTTATTTGCATCACGTGTCCCTGCAGCAACCACACCCAAAAAGTGCTGCTGCAATACCTCCTGGGACATGTATGCTCCACATT
Organism: Lissotriton vulgaris; assembly: GCF_964263255.1. NCBI lineage: Eukaryota > Metazoa > Chordata > Amphibia > Caudata > Salamandridae > Lissotriton > Lissotriton vulgaris. The sequence goes on from NC_141697.1 coordinate 521,617,198, forward strand.
ACAGGCAAAAATATTTTATAGTAAATTCAATGTCTGTTTACCGATTTGAGCACATTAATGTCCTTAAGTAGGATGGGGGGTCTTCACTGGCGAGTTTCGTTTGCATTTGGAGAAAGGTGCTGTCAGAGTTTGAACAGTTCCGCTCCCAGCCTCTCCTTTAGTTTCCGGAGATGGTGCCTCTTCCAGGGCAGGGACTGGCCGTGTCGTAAGATATTCACAAACAAATGCCCCAAGCATTTAAAGAGCAACTCGACCTCTCTCCTGCCATCCAGCAATATGATGCATCTCGCCAGTATTTTCCCTCTGTTTAAGACTTGCCGACGCGTTTCAAGGCACTGTGGCCCCTTCTTCCTCGGCAGCTCATGAACACCATTGAAGCCTGCAGAGATTGTTTCTCCGGTTTTTATTTGCATCACGTGTCCCTGCAGCAACCACACCCAAAAAGTGATGCTGCAATACCTCCTGGGACATGTAAGCTCCACGTTACAGGCAAAACTATTTTATAGTAAATTCAATGTCTGGTTACCGATTTGAGCACATTAATGTCCTTAAGTAGGATGGGGGGTCTTCACTGGCAAGTTTCGTTCGCAATTGGAGAAAGGTGCTGTCAGAGTTTGAACAGTTCCGCTCCCAGCCTGTCCTTTAGTTTCCGGAGATGGTGCCTCTTCCACGGCAGGGACTGGCCGTGTCGTAAGATATTCACAAACAAATGCCCCAAGCATTTAAAGAGCAACTCGGCCTCTCTCCTGCCATCCAGCAATATGATGCATCTCGCCAGTATTTTCCCTCTGCTTAAGACTTGCCGACGAGTTTCAAGGCACTGTGGCCCCTTCTTCCTGGGCAGCTCATGAACACCATTGAAGCCTGCAGAGATTGTTTCTTCGGTTTTTATTTGCATCACGTGTCCCTGCAGCAACCACACCCAAAAAGTGCTGCTGCAATACCTCCTGGGACATGTATGCTCCACATTACAGGCAAAAATATTTTATAGTAAATTCAATGTCTGTTTACCGATTTGAGCACATTAATGTCCTTAAGTAGGATAGGGGGTCTTCACTGGCGAGTTTCGTTTGCATTTGGAGAAAGGTGCTGTCAGAGTTTGAACAGTTCCGCTCCCAGCCTCTCCTTTAGTTTCCGGAGATGGTGCCTCTTCCAGGGCAGGGACTGGCCGTGTCGTAAGATATTCACAAACAAATGCCCCAAGCCTTTAAAGAGCAACTCGACCTCTCTCCTGCCATCCAGCAATATGATGCATCTCCCCAGTATTTTCCCTCTGTTTAAGACTTGCCGACGCGTTTCAAGGCACTGTGGCCCCTTCTTCCTCGGCAGCTCATGAACACCATTGAAGCCTGCAGAGATTGTTTCTCCGGTTTTTATTTGCATCACGTGTCCCTGCAGCAACCACACCCAAAAAGTGATGCTGCAATACCTCCTGGGACATGTAAGCTCCACGTTACAGGCAAAACTATTTTATAGTAAATTCAATGTCTGTTTACCGATTTGAGCACATTAATGTCCTTAAGTAGGATGGGGGTCTTCACTGGCGAGTTTCGTTCGCAATTGGAGAAAGGTGCTGTCAGAGTTTGAACAGTTCCGCTCCCAGCCTGTCCTTTAGTTTCCGGAGATGGTGCCTCTTCCACGGCAGGGACTGGCCGTGTCGTAAGATATTCACAAACAAATGCCCCAAGCATTTAAAGAGCAACTCGGCCTCTCTCCTGCCATCCAGCAATATGATGCATCTCGCCAGTATTTTCCCTCTGTTTAAGACTTGCCGACGAGTTTCAAGGCACTGTGGCCCCTTCTTCCTGGGCAGCTCATGAACACCATTGAAGCCTGCAGAGATTGTTTCTTCGGTTTTTATTTGCATCACGTGTCCCTGCAGCAACCACACCCAAAAAGTGATGCTGCAATACCTCCTGGGACATGTATGCTCCACATTACAGGCAAAACTATTTTATAGTAAATTCAACGTCTGTTTACCAATTTGAGCACATTCATGTCCTTAAGTAGGATGGGGGGTCTTCACTGGTGAGTTTCGTTCGCATTGGGAGAAAGGTGCTGTCAGAGTTTGAACAGTTCCGCTCCCGGCCTTTCCTTTAGTTTCCAGAGATGGTGCCTCTTCCACGGCAGGGACTGGCCGTGTCGTAAGATATTCACAAACAAATGCCCCAAGCATTTAAAGAGCAACTCGACCTCTCTCCTGCCATCCAGCAATATGATGCATCTCGCCAGTATTTTCCCTGTTAAAAACTTGCCGACGCGTTTCAAGGCACTGTGGCCCCTTCTTCCTGGGCAGCTCATGAACACCATTGAAGCCTGCAGAGATTGTTTCTTCGGTTTTTATTTGCATCACGTGTCCCTGCAGCAACCACACCCAAAAACTGATGCTGCAATACCTCCTGAGACATGTATGCTCCACATTACAGGCAAAACTATTTTATAGTAAATTCAATGTCTGTTTACCGATTTGAGCACATTAATGTCCTTAAGTAGGTTGGGGGGTCTTCACTGGCGAGTTTCGTTCGCATTTGGAGAAAGGTGCTGTCAGAGTTTGAACAGTTCCGCTCCCAGCCTCTCCTTTAAGTTCCGGAGATGGTGCCTCTTCCACGGCAGGGACTGGCCGTGTCGTAAGATATTCAGAAACAAATGCCCCAAGCATTTAAAGAGCAACTCGACCTCTCTCCTGCCATCCATCAATATGATGCACCTCGCCAGTATTTTCCCTCTGTTTAAGACTTGCCGACCCGTTTCAAGGCACTGTGGCCCCTTCTTCCTGGGCAGCTCATGAACACCATTGAAGCCTGTAGAGATTGTTTCTTGCCAGGGCTTGAACTTCTTCCTGAAGTCCGGCAGGGAGGGTGCTGTTCGGAGGTGTCTGGGCTGGTCATTCCAAGATTTGGCCATGATGTGGGAGAAGGAGCAACCTGCTGCAGATCCCTCAGATGCTGGTGTGTGTGCGAGGGTGAGTGAAGAGGAGCAAAGGTGTCTTGTGGGCAGATGGAAGTTTAGTTTATGGCTGAAGAAAGACGGTACTTGATTGTGTAGAGCTTTGACCGCGTGTGTGAGGATCTTGACCTTGCATCTCTTCTGAATGAGGAGCCAGTGGAGGTTTCCGAGTTGGGAGGGATGTGGGTCCATTTGTTGCCTCTTTAGTGTCAAGCACCTACCGCTAAATGGCTAAACTAAAGTGGGTACCGTAAATGTCCCCCACTTTAGTGTCCAAACTTTTCCCTAAATGGCTTAGAATGGAGTGGGAATAGCAAAAACCTTCCTCAATATGGTTTACATTGGAGTGGAAATAATAATTGTCCTCCTTTGAGTGTTCAGAATCTTTGTCTAAATGGCTTAGGTTGAAGTGGAAATAGTAAATGTCACAACTTTCGTGTCCAAACCCTTCTTATATGTGGCTTACAATGGAGTGGGAATAGAAATCGGTCCCGACAAGTTGGTCGGAACCGATGCAGACATGGAGTTCGTCGGATTGCTTTCTCACCGACATCGTAATGAGGCCCAGTATGTTATATTATAGTGTTATTAATACATGCACAACTTTAATTGTTGCATTTTTCACATACATCATTGAAAATTAGTTTTTACATAGCATAGTAAATGACACAATTTTGTAGTTTAAAATTTTTCTTTATTTACATCTTTATACTAACTTTAATGTATCTTTACATTTTACATATACATATGTATATTTGAAACAAAACAAATTATTCTTACGTTTTTAACATTATTTTTGATATTTTTCACACAGAAAACATATTATATTTTTATAACATTGTTTCACACACCGTTTAGCAAAAACATAAAACGTGTTACATATCATTTTATATTGTTTTATATATTGCTTTTTTCATATGTTTCTAAATTTCAATCTTGTTATATACATTGTTTTACATTGTTTCACATTTTTGTATTCTTCAACATTTGTAATATATATATTATTTTTTTTATGATCTGTTTGATATCCTTTTTGAAGAATATTATAAATAGTATTATATTATATTATATATTTTGTTATAGTACTCTTTATTCTTTTTTCTCAATACATGTATTTATAGTTTTTAAATAGTTTGTTATATTGTTACCTTTTTTAGATTTTTTAATCATTTTTAGTGAAAGTCCAATTGTTTTGTACAGGAAGATAGTATTTTTTTGTTTTCATTTTGCGGCAATTAGATTTGGTGGGAACTAGTCGGGGTTACCTGCTGCTAATTGTTGGAGGAGGAAAGGCCTTTAAAAGTATTTTAAAAGGATTTAGGTGGTGACAGGTGTAGATAGAGTTAGTAAAAGTGAGTTATAGCGGTAGTTTTGATTTTTAGGATTAGTTAATTGTAAATTGTATCCTGTTGTTCATTTGTGTTGTGCATTAGGCCTTCTTAGATTACAGTAGTAGTACAGTTGTTTTTGATATTGTCATATTTTAAGTTGAGTAGATTACATCTGTAATGTTATGCTTATGTTGTATATATGTATCAAGGAAACAAGTGGTCCTTAGCATATAAGAATAAGAGTAAACAAAGATATTATATAGACCACAGTGGGCTGCTACATAGTTCACAGTCCCTTGTCCAGTCGGACAGGGAATTTGTATTGAGTTGGTAGGTTGTTTGATGTAAAGATACAGCACATAACCAAAACAATAGGGTTACAGTAGGGCACAGTCCTGTGCTGTACGTAGGGAGGAAGTGAAAGGAACAGTAAGTGAAAGAAATATCCGGCAAACGGGGTGAGCTTGCAGGTCACTGATGTGAATTCAAATAGACAGTGTATCCTGGAGTTAATCATACATACAATAATACAGTGGGGTCACATGTATGGATTACTCAAAAAGGAATCGACGTTTCGATCCCAAGCTCGGTTATAAGGGGATCATCTTCAGGACTTGTAAATAATTTTGCCTGAATAAAGCTTTTTGACCGCCTGTTAGAAAAAGGCAAGGGAGAAAACAAAAACATACGTGCAGTCAATTTAGACATAAAAATGGTAATGGTCAGCACTAGCTTATCAATTACAGTATTCGGAATCGCAGTGAAGGGTGTAGCCATAAGGCGTGGGCATTCGGTGCAATCCTTTTGAAAATCATACTGCTGTAGAGATAAACAATGTGTGAGCATTCACATGTTTTAACGACTTTTTGTGGCGGCAGCAGTTTTTGGCTAGGATTGGCACGTGCAGGGGATCCAGGCTCTAATATTCTACGCAGAGGTGGTGAGCCATGATGCCGTGGTAAGGAAGTGAAACGGAGTGAATGTGAAGGTTCAGTGGAGGGGCATGGGGGGATAGTTGCCGTAATTTAGGTGCATAAATCGACCCTGATGATAGATTTGTGAGCAGTAGCTGGGAGGACCTACCAAGTATGCGTCCGTGATTGAAGTCTCTTCAATTGGAATGGCCTCAATGCTAGAACTGCAATGCATTGCCCTGTTGGGAATGAGGGATTATTTTAATAATCATTATATTGACAACAAAAGGGTTGAGGGAAGGGGTTAGGCCAAGGTATCTCATTTTACCATGATCTGAGGTGTTCCTCTGGTATGGGGCTATTTTAAAGGCGATGCTTGTGAGCACTGTACAGATACCGCAGTCCGGTATGCAGTAATGGCGTCACTGTTGATACAAAAATGATACATAAATGACTGAGTCAGTCATGGAAAAGGGGAAACTTTTGGTATAATACGTGAGGTGAAAGTTTCGCATTAACCTTTGATTTGCTTGAAAATTGGTAAAAGGCACATCAGAGTCGATGCTTCCGTGCACTATGCAAGTGCCACGGTTCGGTACACGTTAATTGCGTCGCTGTTGGTACAAAATGGACTGTATCAGTCATGAACAGGGGGAAAAAAGGGGTTTACTATGTGAGGTAACAATCACGCATTACCGTATGGTTTAAAGGATGGTAACTTGGTAAATTGCGTCCTCGACAAATGCGCTATTTCAGAGGAATGACTGGTGCCTTATACTTATGACTTCTTGGGCTGCATGATGCCGGGGGGCATGGCTGTGGGAGTGGTTTAAAAGGCAGAATTAAAATTGGGATTTTGAGGAGTAATGGCAGGGGGCACAATGGGGCAGAAGCTGCTTTACTGTGAGGTTTTTGTTTGGAATGATGAAGTTCCGAATTCAGCCGTGGTTGTAGGCGCCGTCTAGGTCACGGTCTAAGAGGTGAATAATCTCTGTGGGGGTAAGGGGCCGAAATTAGTCAGGAATTAAGAGAAAGTGAGCAAGCGAGAGTTAAACGTTACTTTACCGTAATGCTTTCTTCCTATCAGGAGAAATCCAGTGATTCGGCATAATCAATGGCGCCGTGTGAGCGTTGCGGCCAGAATGGTGACTGGTCCGCTACGGGGCAAGAATAGGCAAAAAGGTGGTTAGGGAGCGAGTTAGCATTGTGCTGGTTCCAAGGGCAGCGGTGTGGCGAACTTACCTGGGAAATTGAGGATACTGTGGGTAAGCCGGTAACATGCTGTGTCTGGCAGGATCGCTTCCGTGTTGTGGAACATGGAGCTAGTTATTGGGTATACGGAAGTCACATGTAAAGGGACTAGTGCGGTCCCGAGCGGATTCACTTTTTCGGGCGGCCATTTTGGGATGGTCAAAGATAGCGCTATGACTAGGAGGATAATATTACAAATTAAACTTATGAGGATGAGCTTCATATACCCCCGAGTGAAGGATGCTGCTGCATGTATTTAGAGCTGGGGCATGACATTAGTAAATGGAATAGGAGTGCAGTTAAAAGTCCTCAAATTGTGATCATGTGCAGGAAACAAGGTGACAGCAACTCACAGTTACATGTAAAATTCGTAAACTTTCAACACAGAAATACATCAAGATTACAAAGGAAAGAAAAAACCTTTGAAATGATGCAACTATGTTTGAAGCCAAGTTTGTGATTTTTGTGACAGCCTGTAGTAGGGAAGTAACGCCAATGTTTTGTCCAGTATAGGCGCTTACAAGAGGGTTGTCCAATCCTCACTTCTGTTCAGTTCTGTGTGGATAGTGTTGAATTGAATGATTGTCTTTAGTTCCTCTCGGTTGAGTAGTTGGGCCAGGTTGCTTCCTCTTTGTGAGAGTTTCACAGTCTTTAGGATTGTCCATTTAATATCATCAGCAGTGTGTTTCAGTTCTGCAAAATGTTCGACAAGAGGTGCGTTAGGAGTCCCACATCTGATGCGACTTCGGTGCTGGCATATGCGAGTCTTTGCTTTTTGAGTGGTCTGGCCAACGTACATTTTTGGGCAAGGGCACAGGATAGCGTAGATGACATTATGGCTATTACAATTAGTAAAACTTTTCATTGCCACTGTCACACCATTATGGCTGAAATTCCGTGCCTCAATCGTGAACTCACACACTGTGCAACAGCCACACTTAACGTGCCCCAGGATAGGTGGGAGGTCCCAGTTGGATTCAATTGTTGTCATGGTAGCTTTCACTTCCTCCCTACGTATGGCACAGGACTGTGTCCTACTGTAACCCTATTGTTTTGGTTATGTGCTGTATCTTTACATCAAACAACCTACCAAATCAATAAAAATTCCCTGTCCGGCTGGACAAGGGACTGTGAACTATATAGCAGCCCACTGTGGTCTATATAATATCTTTGTTTACTCTTATTCTTATCTGCTAAGGACCACTTGTTTCCTTGATATATACTTGATACCCATGGTCATTTACTGGGTTCCCCTTGTCTTTCTTCAAAGATATGTTGTATATATGAACATAAGAGTTTGTGTGGGTGGGTATTCTCTGTTTCTTTACTGGTTTATGAACCGGAAGTTAACTGATGGATCTGTGGCTTTGCGTTTATTTTTTCAAAGATGTATTTGGTTTCTTGTAAACCAATGACTTTATTTTTAATTTCCTTTTATTTTTCGTGTGTCCTGAAGCCGCCTTTTTTTCACATTTTCATTTTTTTTATTATTCCTTATGATTTTGAACTAGATTGATGGATTTACCTTGGACAATTACATTTTTGCATTTTTGGGGCTTTTTGGACTAGTATTTATCTTTTTGGTGGACTATTGTTTTGTTACCGTGGACATGGGCAGAAATCTACAGCTGCAAAACAGTACATTTATTTAGTTTTTTATTTGTGGGTGGGAAGTGTTATATTTTAATATCTATCAAAGTTCGCTGTAATTGCAATGTATTACTTTATATTTGTTTGATTTACTTAGGTTTATTTTGTACTAAAACCATGCAATAGTTGACAGTGGAACCCTGCAGCAGCTAGCACCTAACCTGCTATCCCCAAATTATGTAAGAAAAGGGAAGTCCCCCAAATTCGTGTGCACACAGTGTAAACATCCACTGTCACTGTGCGGTCCTCAAATGGACTTAACAAAGTTTGACAAAAAAGAGCAATTGGTGCACCATCATATGAACAATATCACAAATTACAAAGTCTGTGTCCAAAGTTGTTCTTCAAGTCCTCCTTTTTATTTAATCACAATTTGACATGAACATATCATAAGCCGTGTTGAGTAGACCAGCCAAAGCATTTCATCCAAAACATTGGACTTCTTCAAGGAATATGCGTAGTCATCACACATATGGCATCATTGTACCCATGGCAAATATAGAAGATCAGCAGATAGTCATATAACTGGAAACGGGACAAATGGATCACTCTGTATATGGTACAAAATAAATATAAGTAGCTATGTCCTAGTAACAGATGCCGGACTTCCACAGTGCATCAAATTATAGTGAGCCGCCTGGTCACACACAACTAAGGTGGGCCAAAGCAGATAAAGTCAACAGTTTAGCACCATGATACGTGCTGGGAATGAAAATTCTCCTCGCAGCACGTATCATGGGAAAAATATTGAGTTTGTATTTTAAACACTTATTTGGCTAGTTTGTACAGGTTGAGACTGTTTAGATTTATTTTTATACTTTTAAAGTTTAACTTGTTTGTATGAGTGGTTTGATTTTACTTATTTTTTTATGTGCCTTTTTCTAGGTGTTTAATTTGTATTTTCCTGGTGGCTGTGTGGTTTGCAGATGGTTGCAGATGGTTTTGTACTTTTTCTTTAATACCTAAAGTTTGGTAGATAAATAAAAAAAGAGAGTTTGGTTACTTATGTAGATTTTAATTAAATTTTTCAAATTTAAATTGAGTTAATATGTTATTTAGTAATACTTGGCTGAGGATTTAGTGATATTACTGTAGTCAGTCAGTCAGTCATATTCTTTATTCGGCATTTTTCATTAACACCATAAAAGTACATTATAAACAATACGAACATGTATAATTAAAAGAACACATCAGAAAGATACAGTACTATTAATTACACCAATCATATGTGATACAAACATTCTCCCCTCCACCGTTCTATCATAATTGTGGTAATATTTGCTCAGCAAATTCCTCTAGTGTCTCTTAGTTTAGCTGATGCTCTAAAAAAGTTTAGCCCACAGAATAAAGTCAGGGGATCTCGGGCCATTTGTGGAAATACGAGAGCTTCTTTCACATGTCTAAGATTGGCCTTTTTAAACAAGTGTATTAAAAAGCGACGCCTGGGCATTAGATAAAATGGGCATATTAATACAAAATGAAGGGTATCCTGCGGAGATCGGTGATCGCAGCCGCAGGGACTCTTTGACTCAACTGAATTGGTAAAACCCACCGGCTCGGCAAATAAATGATGTAAAAGGTTGAGCCTAAAACGTGTAAATAAAAATCTATCCTGAGCGTTATGTATCAGGGCGAGGTAAGGCTCCAAACCTCTACAGGACCTCACTACAGCATGTGCCTTAACTGACTTTTTATTTCTATCCTTAACTTCTCGTGCTATGGCATTATGTTTGAGAAGCATCTCCTTTACTCTGACCTGATCCCGTTTTGTTATACAGGATGGCGTCAGAAAAAGATCTTCACACCCGATCCTTTCCATACCCCCCTTCACGTATTTGAGCCATGGGATGGACATTCCCTTCTCCCTCCCCAGGCAGTCATTAATTATCTGTTTTTTCAGACTGGCTTCTGGGTTGTTCCAAATCTTTAGCCAAGCAACAAGAGGTCTACTCTCCACCCTATCCTCTAGGTACTCACGGCCTAATTCTTCATGTAGAATATGAGCAGATACACTCTGGGGGAATTTAAGGAGCCTTCTCAGGTATTTATTTTCCTCTATTTGCAATTTAGATACCTCCACCATCCCCCACAGTTCTGCCCCATATGCCACTTTTGCATAACAAATGGAGTTGTATAAAGTCAACATCTGCTCAGGTGACCATCGCCCCAATCTGCAACCAAAATTCATTATTGCCCCTGAGCTTGATACTAACGTATTACAACGTTCCTCAATCAGTGATTTAAAATTTAAGTCCCTATCAAATAAAATTACCAGGTATGAAAAGGTCTGTACCTTCGCTAAACTAAAATTTTATTTCCCAGATTTTTCTGCCCCACCTCCTCCATAACATATGATTTGGTCAGGTTGGCAGATAAATCTAAACTATTCATAAAATCTACAAACCCATCTATCAGAAGCTGCAGTCTGAGTGGGGTGCGTGCCAGCAAGACTGCTTCGTCTGCATAAAGCAAGACAGAGATCGGTCTGCTTCCTATTCTAGGTGAGTCCACTTTTAGTCTAGTTAAAAAGTGTTCTAGGCCATTAATATATAAGGAGAACAGGAAGGGGGCCAAGATGCACCCCTGCCTGACCCCACTGGTAAACTTGAAAGACTCAGTGTTCCCTCCCTCCAAATTGTATCTCACTTTTGCAGATGTGTTCCAATGAAGGGCTCTCAAGATCTTAATAAGGCCAGCATCTACCCCTAAATTGGACATTATGGTCCACAACTTCTCCATGTTCACACAATCAAAGGCTGCTGCCAGATCCATAAATGCTAGATAAACCTTTTCCTTATTGGCTACTGTATAGTTTGTCACCAATAGATATAAGTGTAAGCATTGGTCTGTCGTAGATCTGCAGACCCAAAAACCATACTGGACAGCGGTAAGAATGTGGTCTTCCCAACTCATCAGGCAATTTAAGACAACCCTGCCCAACACTTTAGCTGTTACATCTATCAGAGAGATGGGGTGATAACACTATGGGCTATCCCTACTCCCCTTTTTAAAAATAGGCACTATTGTGGCCGTTGACCATGAGCCCCAATTTGCCTCGTACTCCTCGGTCTCGGTGGTCCCCCTTTTGTATAATGCTTTAAAGTGTTCCACCCACTGTTTAGGGAGCACATTAGACGCTATCTGTGGGCTATTTCCATCTTGAAAGCAAGGACTGTTAACTATCGTCCAAAAAGTGGAAAGATCTCTACTTTCTGCCGCTCCTCTAAGATCTTCCCCCGTTTGGGTTTGAAGCGCATTCTTCCGGCGCCTTACCGTCTGTTTATAGGTTAATCTACAGTGCATAACCCTTTGATTGTCTCTTGGCTTATGTTTGAGAGCAGCTCTTAGATTCTTTTGGGCTAGGGAGCACCCTCTATCAAACCATTTGGGCTCAATCTTTTTCTTACCCCGCCCTGTTGTGTGCATTAGGCTATCTACTAGCCTCCCTATCTCTTCGAATGCCTCAACGAGCAGGGGCCAATTGACCTCTAAGTTGAAACTGTAGGAGAGTAGGGTCTGCAATCCTATGATCACCCAGATTTTTTGCTTTTGTTTCACTGGTTTACGACTTTCTCTGGCTGTGGGCCTGCTAATCAGACCCACAGCCTGGCTGTTCTCTTTCTAAATTACAATATGTACCCTAGGTGCATTTACCAATTGGTACTGGGCCACCTTATCAGACCCTGTAACTCAGGGCATAGGTGTACCCAGGGCCGTCAGGGGCTGCAGCATGTATTATGCCACCCCTGGCTGGCCTCCTAAATTTGACACAACTGGCTGCATGACAGCTGGGGCGAAGTCGTGTAATCACACTTTGCTTTAGATATAGTAGCCCTATATCTAACCATACAATGGACACTCGAGTTCCTATCAGTCACTCCTATGGCAGGCCTTGACAATCCTGAAGGCAGAGTGCATGGGCTCGTGTGAACTAGGTTCTGGCCCGAGCCGAGCCCGGTTGCAGCTTGCGGAATCAAGACCCAATGGCTGTTCCATGATAACGCGTACCACATCGGTAACTTCGGTGTCGCGTTATCAAGACATGTCGAGTAAGGTGTCATACGAATCGGGATGCTGCCCTCTCACCAACTCTGGCGACGAGGTTAGCATTCCGCCCTTCTAGAGGGACACGACATGTACGTAACTGTGAACCCCGGTTAAAGTTAACTAAAGCCTCAGCTCCACAAAATGGATGCTGCCACCACAGACACGAGTCTGACCTCCTGCTGCTGGGAGTCCTTCCAGCGAGGAGAGCTTGGACAAAGGGTTTCCTGTCGAGGGCGGTGTTCGCACCGTCCCAGACAGGGTTTGTGTATTCTGGGTAGGTAGGGCTTTTGCGAGAAGGTGACTGCGGAGTGGCACCCCGGTGCTCACTACGCATCTGCCGGTCAGAACCAGTTCCAGGGGCACCAGCCCTGGCCTGGGGAAAGTCCGGCAGGGGAGAGGGGTGTAACTACCTCCCTTCCTGGTCCCACCCTTAGGGCAGGACCTAGTCATGTACCCACCCCTTTCTTTAGAATAAAGGCCGGAGCGGGGACCCTTCCAAATTAGATCATCTTTGAATCAAGAACTACTTTCTACGAAAGGACACTCAAGACTCTTCTCAAGATTTCTCCCTTGTGACTAAGGAGTAGTCACCCTGCATCAGCGGGCACCATCTAAGAACTCTGCGGTTTGCTGCAAGTCCTTCCTCAAGGATCCGACGGCCCAGCTCGACGAGAACCGGCTTCCCTGGCACCTCTGACCTCTACCCGCGTCATCAGCTCAGCTGTGATCTGTGGGTGCGACGAGACCTCGAGGGACCGGCCATCATCAGAACCTGCACGCTCTTAACCAGCACAACCATCGAAGCGATTCCCTGGTGAGTGCTCTGGGGTCCGAGAAGCCCCGACCCTGAGCCGCTCCAGCACCGAAGTGCAGTCTCCCAGCATCTCCACGATCTGCGTGGGGCCCTTCTGCTCGCTGCTCAGCACGTTGTCTGGTCACTAGCCGCTGGCTTGTGCCCTTCTGTGACGACATCTGACAATCAACACTGCTGGTTGCTCCAGACTGGCCCTTGCTTCCATCTTTGCGAGAAGCACCCCGGACCCTCCTGGTCCACTCAAGACGCCATCTTAGGCCCACCACGTGGCCCTGAGATCTGCCAAGGCTTGTTGCCCCATCCTGGGCCCAGCGACGCCGACAGCATCATCCTTCGTGGGACAGCTCGCACCTCCGCCGTGGTCGCCGACAACGCCTCCTGGTCCGTGAGACTGCAGAGCCTAGCGTCGCCCACTCACCTGGTCGAGGTGACGGCCAACCGGTGCCATCCTGGTACCCTCTGACTACTGGCTAGTAGTACGAACTTGGTCCCCTCTGCTTTCAGGTATCAACAATCTCTGATCCAGGCTTGGATCTCTACGAACTATTCATCACTGGTCGCCGGCCAGCAACTCCTTTTCTTCCGGCTTCTGGCTCGTCAGCGAAGACCCCGACGCCTGTAAGACTTGTGCAGCCGCAGCCCTCGTGGCTAGGTAACTCGGCATTTCGGTGCCTGCATAGCCTCTTTACTCTAGGGTCCCGAGTCCCTCGCTTCCGACTTGCCTTATCGGGTCCGCCCGAGACCTTAAACTTTCCGTGTCCTCGGACACTTGTGTTAATTGTGCACTTGAAGTATTTTCCTAAGAGATTTGGTTTGTGCTTAGTACCCTGTCCTCATAAAGAGTCCAGGGCTGTTGTGAATCTTAATAAATATCCTGTTTATTTTCATAACACTTGTGTGGTGTCCTTTCGCTGGGTGTTCAAGGGGTACATGTGTGGTAAACAGCTGGCTTAACGCGCCCTCTCGAGTCTTTAGCCTTAGACTGCTCGTATCCACGCTACTAGGATAGCTGGTCTATAGGTTGACTTACAACCAAACACCATAAGGGTCGTTGGAACGATACATAGCGGTCGCTAGAATAGCGAACGTTGCATATCGGGCCAACTTCTCACATTGGTGAGCAGCGGTTGGGATTTGAGCTTGCTGTTGTTTTACCACACGTATCCTAAGAATATCTTGTTGAAAGATCGCATAAGTACTGTTAGTACATATAACTAAAGCTTAGAATACTCTGAGTTCTACTGAACCAGCTGTTGCAGCTCCTCAAGGCTTAGCACACCTTGGCTGCAACTCTTAGCAAGGGAACAGTAGGTAAACACGTAGTGTAGGTAGGTGCATCACTTACACCACACTAGAAACAGTATGTCGGACAAAGGAGGAAACTCTGAGTCTCCCCTTGTGTCAGTTGACCCTCCACAGGTCATCCCTTCAAGATATACTGTGCTGAGCTTCAAGGAGTTAAGACAGGTGTGTCACTCCCGGAAGATCAAGCAGGGGTCTAACCCCACCACGTCCTTTCTGATTGGTCTCTTGGAGACTTATGATGCCAGAAAAGCTGAGACCCGTCTTAGCTCTTCTAATCCAGAAGGAGACATGCCTCCCCTCGAGGGAACCAGAGACGATCCTGACCTCATCCACCTCGCAACTGAGAACGAAGATGTGGAGGATGATGAGGATGAGGATCCCTCTGGGGATGAGGCAGATAAGGGACAGGTAGAAGTCGTTAGACTAAGCAGGTCCAACTTAAGCAAACATGATAGTGGTACTGGGGGACCCCCAGCGCTACTGTCAGGTCCGCTTAACATTGGGAATGGACGAGCCCGATCTCTGTCGAGAGACTCTGGCAGATCCCTTCAAACCAATGGCTCTCGCAACTCTTCGCAAAGAGGGATGACGTCCCCTCAGCGGAGAGTATACGAAGCTAAGGAAAGGGCAGCTAATCTGAGGATCGAAAGGGAAGAATTTGCCCTGGCCAAAGAAAGGCTTGCCTTTGCGAGAGAGCAACAGTTAAGTGGGGTAGTCCCCACTGGTGGCAGCAATGTACCTAGCAATAGGGAAAAGAGTTTCGATACGAAACACCTTGGTAAGATAGTGCCCCCCTTTAAACAAGGGGACGACATCCACAAATGGATTACTGCTTTGGAGAGGGCCTGCACGGTGCAAGGTGTTCCCCAGAGTCAGTGGGCAGCTATCTTGTGGCTCTCCTTTGAAGGTAAAGGAAGAGACAAGCTCCTCACCACAAGGGTGGAGGATGCGAACGATTACCAAGTCTTGAAAAATACACTCGTTGAAGGGTTCGGCCTAACCACTGAGCAGTACAGGGTGCTGTTCAGGGATACCCAGAAAACGCAGTCTCAAGATTGGTCTGACTTTGTCGATTGTGCCACTAAGGCTTTTGAGGGCTGGTTGCTGGGCAGTAAGGTTACTGATTACAAAGGATTGTATAATTTGATGATGAGAGAACAAATTTTAAACAATTGTCAGAACCAGTTGTTGCATCAGCATCTTGTCGACTCGGATCTGACCTCTCCCCAAGAATTGGGAAAGAAGGCAGACAGATGGGTTCGTACGAGAGTTAAACAGAACCAGGGCCAGAATCAAGGTGGTCAGAAGAAAGCAGACCAGAAGGGTAAAGATTCTAAGGGGGAACAAAATGACCAGAAGTCTTCGACAGGTCCCCAACAACCCAAAGAGGGAGGGGGTCAGGCTCCCCAAAAGAAGAAAGAAGGCCAATCCAAAAGATGGTGCCAGTACTGTAAAAGTAAATCTCACTGGTTTAGTGAGTGCACCAAGAAAGGAGGAGGGCAGACTCCTGCCACTGCAGCCCCTAAGGCACCTGTGCCCCCTAGTACAGTCAGCAGTGGTAGTGCGCCTCCCAAGGGTTTAGTAGGGTTAACCCTGGGTTCTGAGGGGCGTGACAACTTAGTTGGCACACTCACTCAGGCTGTCCTTGTCAGTACAGGGGACGCGGACGTGTCCCCTGACATAAGTCCCAATACCTTGGGCAAATACAGACAGACGCCTTTCATAAATGGAAAGATGGCTCAGGCCTATAGGGACACTTGTGCCAGCGTCACCATGGTGACGCCTAACTTTGTGGACCCTGGACAGATCATGCCAGGTACAGAGTTCCTGGTGACCAATGCAAGCATTGTCACTACCAATCACAGTATGGCAATTGTAGCTTTCTCCTGGGGAGGGGTAACTGGCCAAAAGAAGGTTGTAGTTAGTCCAGACCTCCCAGTGGATTGTTTGTTGGGCAATGATTTGGAGTCATCACAATGGTCAGAAGTGGAGCACCGGACTCACATGGAAATGTTAGGTTTGCCAGCACATGTGTTCGCTGTGACCAGGTCACAGGTCAGGAAATGCCCCACTGAACAGGTGCTGGATCCTGGAACAACGGACCAGACACCTCCCAAGAAAAAGAGCAGTAGGGTTAAGGCTGCGCCTTCCCCCTTGCCCCAGGTCGTGGATCAAGTCTCAGAGGAGGCTGACCTACAGGAATTGAGGGAAACTGAGCCTAGGGAGTTCGAACTTGATCAAGTTGAATTCTTGGGTTCAGGGGGACCCTCAAGGGAAGACCTGGGGAAGGACCAGTTAGACTGCCCTTCTCTTGAACCCCTCAGACAGCAGGCTGCTGCTGAGGCTGCTGGGAATGCCACAGGTACCCACAAGGTATACTGGGAAGATGGACTCCTGTACACTGAGTCAAGAGACCCCAAGCCTGGCATGACCAGGAGGCTGGTTGTACCCTTGTCTCAGCGTGGTTTCCTACTTACCTTGGCCCACGAGATTCCCTTAGCAGGTCACTTAGGCCAGACGAAAACGTGGGACAGGCTTGTCTCACACTTTCACTGGCCTCATATGAACGAAGATACCAAGGAGTTTTGCCGCTCCTGTGTCACTTGCCAAGCCAGTGGTAAGTCAGGTGGCACAACAAAGGCCCCCCTTATACCAATGCCTGTGGTGGGGGTGCCCTTTGAACGGGTGGGGATCGACATCGTCGGTCCCATGGAACCACCAACAGCATCAGGGCACAAGTTTATACTGGTGGTAGTGGATCATGCCACCAGGTATCCTGAAGCTATTCCCCTTAGGACCACTACAGCACCTGTTGCGGCAAGAGCCCTAGTTGGAGTATTCTCCAGAGTGGGCTTCCCTAAGGAGGTCGTCTCCGACAGAGGTGCAAACTTTATGTCGAGCTACTTAACTGCTATGTGGAAGGAATGTGGTGTCAACTACAAATTCACTACACCCTATCATCCACAATGCAATGGGCTTGTTGAGAGATTCAACAGGACCCTTAAAGGGATGATTCATGGACTACCTGAAAAGCTTCGGCGTAGATGGGACGTCCTGATCCCCTGCCTCTTGTTCGCCTACAGAGAAGTCCCACAGAAGGGGGTTGGCTACAGCCCTTTTGAACTTTTGTACGGGCATCCTGTAAGAGGACCCCTGTGTTTGGTGAAGGAAGGATGGGAGAGACCTCTCAAAAAGCCTGCAGCCAACATAGTGGACTATGTGCTTGGCCTCCGCTCGCGGATGGCTGAATACATGGAGAAGGCATCTGAAAACCTTAAGGCCAGCCAAGAACTCCAGAAAGCTTGGCATGACCAAAAGGCTGTCTTGACTGTTTACCAGCCCGGACAGAAGGTGTGGGTGTTGGAGCCAGTGGCCCCAGCAGCACTCAAGGACAAATGGTCCGGGCCCTACACCATCCTGGAGAAAAAGGGAGAGGTCACCTACCTGGTCGACCTGGGAACTCCCCGGAGCCCCCACAGGGTGCTTCATGTCAACAGGCTCAAGGCATATGTCGACAGGAAGGACATGAGTTTGCTCATGGCCCTAGATGAGTGACAGGAAGAAGAGAGTGACCCTCTCCCCGACCTGCTCACTCAGAATCCTGACGATGGATCGGTAGATGGTGTTGTCTTTTGTGGCAGCCTCTCCGAACATCAACAGAGCGACTGTAAACAGGTTCTTCAGTCGTTCAGACATATGTTTTCTCTAACACCCAGCCAGACCGATTGGTGCACCCATGAGGTTGACACTGGAGACAGCTTGCCCGTTAAGAGTAAAATCTACCGGCAGCCTGATCACGTTAGAGACTGCATCAAGAGTGAAGTGCAGAAAAGGTTGGAGCTGGGAGTCATTGAACCCTCGGATAGCCCTTGGGCTAGTCCCGTAGTTCTAGTGCCGAAACCTCACACCCAGGGTGGTAAGAGAGAGATGAGGTTTTGCGTAGACTACAGGGGTCTCAATGCAGTCACTAAGACTGACGCCCACCCAATACCGAGGGCAGACGAGCTTATCGATAGATTGGCCTCGGCCAACTACTTAAGTACGTTTGACCTGACAGCTGGGTATTGGCAAATCAGGTTAGCTGAGGACGCCAAGCCTAAAACCGCATTTTCAACCCCTGGTGGGCATTATCAGTTCGTGGTGATGCCCTTTGGTCTGAAAAATGCACCTGCCACCTTCCAAAGGTTGGTGAATCAAGTCCTTACTGGGCTGGATGACTTCTGTGCGGCGTATCTTGACGATATTGCTGTCTTTAGCTCCACCTGGGAGGATCACCTGGTCCACCTGCGGAAAGCGTTAGAGGCTCTGCAAGCAGCAGGCCTCACTATCAAGGCCACCAAGTGCCAGATAGGGCAGACACAGGTTGTATACCTGGGCCACCTTGTAGGTGGAGGCCAGGTTCAGCCACTGGAGAGCAAGATACAGTCAATCAGGGACTGGGCTCCTCCAACCACCCAGACTCAGGTTCGAGCTTTCTTGGGCCTGACTGGATACTACCGGAAGTTTGTCAGGAACTATGGTTCCATCGTGACACCATTAAACGAACTGACAAGCAAGAAAATGCCAAAAAAGGTTCAGTGGACAGCGAGCTGTCAAAAAGCATTCGATGACCTAAAGCAGGCCATGTGCACGGCGCCTATCCTCAAGAGTCCGGACTACTCCAAACCATTCATTGTCCAAACAGATGCTTCTGAGTTGGGTGTGGGAGCTGTTCTTTCTCAACTGAATTTTGATGGTCAAGACCAGCCCATTGCTTTTATAAGTAGAAGGCTGACCCCTAGAGAGAAGAATTGGTCAGCTATTGAGAGGGAGGCCTTTGCTGTGGTTTGGGCCCTGAAGAAGCTGAGGCCATACTTGTTTGGCACTCACTTCAAGATTCAGACCGACCATAAGCCCCTCTTGTGGCTAAATCAGATGAAGGGTGAAAACCCCAAACTGCTAAGGTGGTCCATTTCCCTACAGGGGATGGACTTTACAGTGGAACATAGACCTGGTACTGATCATGGCAATGCCGATGGGCTCTCCAGATATTTCCACTTAGAACAAGAAGACTCACCTGGTCAAGGTTAGCTTATTGTTCCGACGTTTGGGGGGGGTCATGTAGGAGAGTAGGGTCTGCAATCCTATGATCACCCAGATTTTTTGCTTTTGTTTCACTGGTTTACGACTTTCTCTGGCTGTGGGCCTGCTAATCAGACCCACAGCCTGGCTGTTCTCTTTCTAAATTACAATATGTACCCTAGGTGCATTTACCAATTGGTACTGGGCCACCTTATCAGACCCTGTAACTCAGGGCATAGGTGTACCCAGGGCCGTCAGGGGCTGCAGCATGTATTATGCCACCCCTGGCTGGCCTCCTAAATTTGACACAACTGGCTGCATGACAGCTGGGGCGAAGTCGTGTAATCACACTTTGCTTTAGATATAGTAGCCCTATATCTAACCATACAATGGACACTCGAGTTCCTATCAGTCACTCCTATGGCAGGCCTTGACAATCCTGAAGGCAGAGTGCATGGGCTCGTGTGAACTAGGTTCTGGCCCGAGCCGAGCCCGGTTGCAGCTTGCGGAATCAAGACCCAATGGCTGTTCCATGATAACGTGTACCACATCGGTAACTTCGGTGTCGCGTTATCAAGACATGTCGAGTAAGGTGTCATACGAATCGGGATGCTGCCCTCTCACCAACTCTGGCGACGAGGTTAGCATTCCGCCCTTCTAGAGGGACACGACATGTACGTAACTGTGAACCCCGGTTAAAGTTAACTAAAGCCTCAGCTCCACAAAATGGATGCTGCCACCACAGACACGAGTCTGACCTCCTGCTGCTGGGAGTCCTTCCAGCGAGGAGAGCTTGGACAAAGGGTTTCCTGTCGAGGGCGGTGTTCGCACCGTCCCAGACAGGGTTTGTGTATTCTGGGTAGGTAGGGCTTTTGCGAGAAGGTGACTGCGGAGTGGCACCCCGGTGCTCACTACGCATCTGCCGGTCAGAACCAGTTCCAGGGGCACCAGCCCTGGCCTGGGGAAAGTCCGGCAGGGGAGAGGGGTGTAACTACCTCCCTTCCTGGTCCCACCCTTAGGGCAGGACCTAGTCATGTACCCACCCCTTTCTTTAGAATAAAGGCCGGAGCGGGGACCCTTCCAAATTAGATCATCTTTGAATCAAGAACTACTTTCTACGAAAGGACACTCAAGACTCTTCTCAAGATTTCTCCCTTGTGACTAAGGAGTAGTCACCCTGCATCAGCGGGCACCATCTAAGAACTCTGCGGTTTGCTGCAAGTCCTTCCTCAAGGCCCAGCTCGACGAGAACCGGCTTCCCTGGCACCTCTGACCTCTACCCGCGTCATCAGCTCAGCTGTGATCTGTGGGTGCGACGAGACCTCGAGGGACCGGCCATCATCAGAACCTGCACGCTCTTAACCAGCACGACCATCGAAGCGATTCCCTGGTGAGTGCTCTGGGGTCCGAGAAGCCCCGACCCTGAGCCGCTCCAGCACCGAAGTGCAGTCTCCCAGCATCTCCACAATCTGCGTGGGGCCCTTCTGCTCGCTGCTCAGCACGTTGTCTGGTCACTAGCCGCTGGCTTGTGCCCTTCTGTGACGACATCTGACAATCAACACTGCTGGTCTGGTTGCTCCAGACTGGCCCTTGCTTCCATCTTTGCGAGAAGCACCCCGGACCCTCCTGGTCCACTCAAGACGCCATCTTAGGCCCACCACGTGGCCCTGAGATCTGCCAAGGCTTGTTGCCCCATCCTGGGCCCAGCGACGCCGACAGCATCATCCTTCGTGGGGCAGCTCGCACCTCCGCCGTGGTCGCCGACAACGCCTCCTGGTCCGTGAGACTGCAGAGCCTAGCGTCGCCCACTCACCTGGTCGAGGTGACGGCCAACCGGTGCCATCCTGGTACCCTCTGACTACTGGCTAGTAGTACGAACTTGGTCCCCTCTGCTTTCAGGTATCAACAATCTCTGATCCAGGCTTGGATCTCTACGAACTATTCATCACTGGTCGCCGGCCAGCAACTCCTTTTCTTCCGGCTTCTGGCTCGTCAGCGAAGACCCCGACGCCTGTAAGACTTGTGCAGCCGCAGCCCTCGTGGCTAGGTAACTCGGCATTTCGGTGCCTGCATAGCCTCTTTACTCTAGGGTCCCGAGTCCCTCGCTTCCGACTTGCCTTATCGGGTCCGCCCGAGACCTTAAACTTTCCGTGTCCTCGGACACTTGTGTTAATTGTGCACTTGAAGTATTTTCCTAAGAGATTTGGTTTGTGCTTAGTACCCTGTCCTCATAAAGAGTCCAGGGCTGTTGTGAATCTTAATAAATATCCTGTTTATTTTCATAACACTTGTGTGGTGTCCTTTCGCTGGGTGTTCAAGGGGTACATGTGTGGTAAACAGCTGGCTTAACGCGCCCTCTCGAGTCTTTAGCCTTAGACTGCTCGTATCCACGCTACTAGGATAGCTGGTCTATAGGTTGACTTACAACCAAACACCATAAGGGTCGTTGGAACGATACATAGCGGTCGCTAGAATAGCGAACGTTGCATATCGGGCCAACTTCTCACAGAAACACACCTCTAAGTGCTGTTTCCCCTCCTCCAAAAGTGATTTATAAAAACTATCTCCATTAAGTTTGGACCATTTTAGGTGCCGACCTTGGTCCGTAACCGTCTCCATAATACCTTCTGCCCCCCTCCTTGTTACCTTACTAACACTTGACACTGCCACCTTCACTGTTAGCGGGTTTTAGTCACTGAAACCGCTGCAATCAATGGTAAAACCCAAAATTCGCTGTTATAGCAGATGGGATACAAGTATAATGTCTATATATGAACTATGTCCTTTTCCTTTAAAAGTAGGGTTAACCTGCTTAGTAGATTTAATCGATAACAAATCCATTGAGTGTTCCATACTATAACTTTTCAGCACCCTACTTAGTTCCTTTCCTAACACCTTGTGAGCAAAGTGCGCTCCCTCTTCTACGTTACAGGATGTCCAATCTTTCGTGAACTGTATCAATTTCAGACACAAATGACAGTTAAAATCCCCTGCTATTAAAATCAATGGGGCAGTAGCACCCTGATACCGGTCTCTCTGTGACCCTAGTCTTTCCTCCAGCTCTCCAGCTCTACAACCTCCCGCATTATAGAAATTGACTAAAGTTAAATTGAAGTCCTTACTTTTGAGCTGTACAGCTATCATACAGTTCGATTTCCAATTTAGGTCCTTCCAGACCCCATCCAAACTCAAGTGAACCCATATTAGGAGACCACCCTTTGCTCTGCCTGCCATGGATCTGCTCGCTGGGACACCAAAGGATTTATACCCGACCAAATTAAAATTAGTCGGTTCCACTTCCCAGATTTCCTGGACACAGATTATATTAAATCTGTTGATGTATTCCAACCACTCAGTGTTTTGAAATTTGGCTGATAGACCCACCACATTCCAGGACACTAATTTGAGGGTGCTCCAGTGACCACTGGTATGGATCCAGTGGTCATGATGGGCTCCCTGGGTGTTTGGGTGTTTGCAGGTCTAGATTGATGCAAGTTACATGATGCCAGATGGTTCGCACTTAGATGTACTCCTTTTGGGGACTCCCCCGCTTTTGTTCCTAGCTGTGGCTCCCTTTCTTTACCTATCTTATCCTTGGGTAGTCAATCTACTTCACTGAGATATCTACCCCCGCCCAATGGTGCATATTTATTAAACAGCGGGAGAGGATACCCTTCCCTCATTTGAACTGCCTGACTCTCGTGTGTGTATACTCCCTGAGCATCATTACCTGGGTACTCACTCCTCTCTCTGTGGGTCCTTCCCTGCCCTCTATTTGGCTGCACCGTCCACCCCTTATGGTCTTCCCAATGCCCTCCGGTAGGCCCCTTGTTTTCAGGCTTGTAAAAATAACTTAGATCTTGTGCCTGTATTTTCGATGGCGTACATATCTGGGGACCATGAGTGACATACTGTGCTACTTTAGGGTCTTTGAAGTTCACAACAATACAATCCCCTAGTGTGTTTTTCTGCCTGTTTCCCACCCAACTCACTCTCCTTGCGAAAAGAATCTTACAGTGGGCCTCTCAGGGCAGAGGTCTATTACAGTTTAACCAAAATATTGTTTTATTTTTTAATTGGTCGTACGATTCCTCTACTGCCACTTTTAACTCAGGGACCCCCGTCAGGACCGCAACATATGGTGCACAGTCTGGGGGTAGGTCTAAATGGGGATGCAGAGGGGCGTGGCCAAGATGGCGGGCTGAGAAGACGTGCCCTCCGTGAGCTCCCGTAATCCAAGGCCCTGGGACCGTTGAATTGCGCTGATCTCCCCCCCAAATGCTTGGGGATCGGCGCTGGTGACGAGGGGTATAAGGAGGCTTGATTTGGAGCGTTGAGAGACCCTGCGGAAGCTGCTGCGAGACACCGGAGGGGACCGGAGAGGAGAGCCGACTGAGGGCTAAAGGGGCCGAGGCCGAGCGTGACAGTGCAGGGAAAGGGAGCGGATGTGGAGACGCACGGGCCGCCCTGAAACGATCAGCGAGACTTGCCCGGCCCGCTGATCCCGGAGGGGGGCACCCCATCTCCTAAGACCCCGGACTGGCTCTGCAGCGGGGAGTTCGACGTTGGTTCACCGAGCCCAGCTGCGGACGGGCCTGCCGGCGGACCCGCACTTGGCGCAGATGAGGAAGGTGAGCGGGCGGCCACGCAGCACTGCCTAGCTGGACGCGGCTGTTGGACACCGATCGGGGCTGCACTGGAGCACGCGTTGGCTGGGGACCCGGGAGCGGTGGTGCTGGGCCGACGTGGGGATCTCTACGCGATTCCCGGCTGCAACCGGAAGTAGGCCTCTGACCACGCGGCCTCCCGGTGCCAGACAGACACACAGCCCCGAGGAAGCGGGGGGCCCTAGCTCTGACACCGGAGCGGTACGGACTCCATAGCCCTGCCATAGTGGAAGCGGAGGGGGCTGCCGCGACCGCCGGGAGGAGTGGGCCTCCGCTGCCCCTTAGAAGTCGGGGCTCAGGGTGCCCGTAAGCAGGCTGGAATCCCGGTGCTGTGTTTGAGTACCCGATCCCCTCAGGGAGCATCACTAGTGGAGGGGGGACGCCCCTGGCTTGCAGCAAGATATACCAGCACTACGAAGGTGGCCCCCAATTGACGCTCGGAGCACTGGTGACTTGACCCCCCTCTGGGGCCCGGATTGCTTTCCGCCCGCCACCCTATAGCCCCAGGACACCGCTGTAGAGGCCGGTGAGTGGTCCATGCTTGCTTCTCCTGGGCTGGCGTTCTTGGGGTCCTGGGACATTTTACAAGGCAGGGGAGTGACTTGGCGGCGCTATCCACTTGAGTGACTTGGGGTGCGGAGGCTACGCAGGGACTCACTTGCAGACGCAGAGACAGGCCGCACAGGCCCTTCCGGACACTGCGCCGCTCACCGTGACCCCCGCTCATGTGATGGCCGGGAATAGAGGGAGCAGGAAAGGAGACACTACCGGAGATGCTGGGCAGGGGTGCTCCCAGATCGGACATGACTCAGTCCGTCGCAAGCCCCGCAAACACTTCCAGAGGAGCAGAGGGAGGGGGACCTCCGGTCACTAGATCCTTCCTGGAGTCACTGTTCAGTTCCCTCCGAGAGAATTTCCAAACGCTGAAGCAGGAGGTAGCCGGAGAGGTACGGGAGGTGCGAAGGGAGGTCGACTCCTTGGGTGAGCGAGTGGCATCGGTGGAGGAGGCTGGACACTCCCGGGACGAGGAGATCGTGCAACTACAGCATGAAGTGCTCCGGCTCAAGGACCAGCAGCTAGATCTCCAGGCCCACGCTGAGGACCTGGAGAATAGATCTAGACGCAATAACATCAGGGTCCGGGGCGTCCCATCGAAAGAAGAAGGAGACGACATTACGGCGTACTTAAGGGACTTGTTCAGAGAGATATTGGGTGAGCCTGCCGACTTCCCCGTTCGCATAGACAGCTACTAGATATTCCGACATTATTCACACATCCTGGGTCATCCGGACAGGGAAGCGGTGCGAACACCTGCACTGTTTTCTTAGCCTTGCTGCTTCGGGCCAAATTCTGGACACTTGTACACTCTGCCTTCTCTGAGCGAGGCCTTCACGCCTTTTTCCTTATCCCTTCCTATGCCTCCTGATACGTTTAAGGTAGTAACCCTGAATGTCAGGGGCTTGAATAATTCCGTTAAATGGCGGACAGTGCTTTCTCTCCTGGAAAATACTCATGCGGACGTGTGTCTCCTTCAAGAGACACACCTGCTCCCTAAAGACACACATAGATTGCGGTCCCATAAGTTCCCATTACAATTCTTTTCTTCCTGTGCTACTAAAACAGCGGGGATGGCGATCTTGGTGGCCCGACACTTTAGGGGGGAAGTTCTACACAAGTTCATCGAACAGAAAGGCAGGCTGTTAGTATACCGGTTCAGGATAGGTGGTCTTCCTTTCACGATCGGGTCCCTGTACAGCCCTAACGAACGGCAGGACCGGTTCCTGCAATTGGCGGTTGAAGAAATTACAGCTTCGCAAGACAGATATATAGTCCTTGGGGGAGATCTTAACATGGTTTTCGATTCTGGTGTGGACAGGTCGGCGCAGCGCTCCCCGCAGGTCGGGGAGTTCTTCGCCGGATCTAAGGCGCGGCTGGCGGAGGTAGACATCCTCGACCTTTGGAGACACTTGAATCCTGCGGACAGAGACTATTCATATTATTCTCACGCACATAAGACGTATGCGAGACTGGACCACCTTTTGGTCACGTCACCGGTGCGGGCGCTGGTCTCGGGATCAGAGATAGGGGTGCTGTCTCTTTCGGATCACGTCCCGGTCGACGCAACGCTGTGTCTGCCTCCGGCAGCTCATCCCCCCAGAACGTGGCGCCTCCGCGACACCTTGCTGCATAGGAAGGTGGTGGTAGATCGCATTGAGAACGCGATCTGGGAATACCTGACCCACAATGACAACTCTGACACCACCCGGGCCACGCAGTGGGCTGCCCTGAAGGCAGTCCTGCAGGGGGAGTTTTTGGCGATTTCCTCTGCTGATAATAAAGAAAGACAGGCCAAGAGGGAAGAACCCACCGACAGGGTCCGTGAACTTGAGCAGATTCATCGCAGGACAGGGGCCCCTAGAGTTTGGCGACGGCTCAAGGAAGCGAGAAAGCTCCTAGCGGCCCTGGATTTAGACCGAGCTCAGTACGCAGCACTTCGACTACGCCATACCTTTTATACAGGGGAAGACCGATGTGGCAGGCTACTGGCCAACAGGCTCCGAGTGATGCACCAAAGTCAGCTGGTGAGAGAGATCTCAGATCCGGAGGGGACAGTGGCGACGGAAGACGCTCACATTGCAGCTGTGTTCTGCAGGTTTTACGCAGATCTCTACACTGGGGAGCCTCCGGATGAGGCGGCCATGGCCTCTTATGGCCTCTTATTTGGACTCGGTTGCCTTGCCCTCCCTAGAACCCCTGCAGGTGGAGCACTTAGATATTAGGATAGAGGAGGTGATTTCTGTCATAGCTAGGCTTAAACATGGCAAGGCACCAGGCCCGGATGGATGCACTACTCTTTTCTACAAAACGTTCTGCACGTCGCTGGCCCCTATCCTCACTCGTCTTTTCAACTCGTTTGAGGAGCCGGGGGCCATTCCGCCTGATCTGCTGTGGGCCTCCGTTACGGTTATCCCCAAGCCAGTGAAAGACCCGAAGCACTGTGGTTCTTACAGGCCAATATCTCTTCTGAACGTTGATCTAAAATTATACACGGGAATCCTAGTGGCCCGCCTTGCCCCTCATTTACCCGGTCTTATTGATCCTGACCAGGCGGGTTTTGTCCCGGGGAGGCAGACGGTTGACAATACCAAACGGATCGTCCACCTACAGGAGAAAGCCTCTCGGATCCCGGAAGAAAGGATGATGCTGGCGGTGGACGCAGAGAAGGCATTCGACCGGGTGCATTGGCCTTACCTGGAATGAGTCCTAGTGAAGGCGGGCATGGGGGATAAGTTTTGCTCCATGATCCTTAACTGCTATAGACGGCCGACTGCTGTGGTCCGCGTGAATGGGTATACTTCAGGGGATTTTAACATTGAAAGAGGCACTAGGCAGGGGTTCCCCCTTTCGCCCTTGCTTTTTCCTCTCTACATGGAGCCCTTTGCCCAGAGAGTCCGCAACAATCCAGCTGTGACGGGGGTGTGGATGGGAGGCCTCACGCACGCTATAGGCCTCGACGCAGCGGATGTCATCTTATCGCTCGATGAGCCCCGGACATCACTGCCGGCCTGCATCGAGGAGCTGGCCTCCTTTGGAACGGTTGCGGGGTTTAAAATGAATATGGGGAAGTCGGTGGCTCTGGATGTCTCCTTTGAGCCGGCCACACGGACCTACCTACAGCACCAATTCCCCGTGCTTTGGTCATCGGGGGCGGTGCCCTATCTGGGGATCCAGATAGCTCCCACGTTACCGGCCATGGTATCAGCCAACTACACAGCCCTGGGTACAAAGATTAGGGAGGAACTAGGCCACTGGAACCGCGGCACACTCTCCTGGTTGGGCAGGGTAGCCGCCATAAAAATGACGGTCCTTCCTCTGGTGCTTTACTTGTTTAGAGCCCTGCCGCTCCAGCCGCCGGTCGGGTGGATTCCACTACTGCAGTTGGACGTCTCGCGCTTTGTTTGGCAGGGAAGGAAACCCAGAATGCGCAGAGCCCTCTCACTGTTGGCCCCCGACGCGGGAGGTTTGGGAATAGCGGACTTCCGCAAGTACTTTCAGGCAGCGCAGCTACGTTCCCTAATAGAGCGGGTAGTAAACAACATTTACTCCCTGACCTGATGCACAGCTGAAATTAATTAAACTACTACTCTTAATTAAATCATAGTTTTACTCAGTTTCAATGAATTGTACTTGGTTTTATTCACCATGTTATATCCATTATAAGATCATTATTTTGTTTTATTGAATCTTTTCATTTAGTTCATGACATGTAAAATCTTATACATTTCCTATACAGTAAATCTTTGGTGTGGTGCTGCTCACACGTTAACACATCCCAAAAAATAATTGTTATGTAATGATTGGGAGATGGTTGGCCCGATGCATTTCGGGACCCAGTCCCTTCTTCGGGGGCCGTCCTGTAAGTGAAATACATGTATGTCACTTTATATACTTTTCTCTGTATCTACATATTAACATTTACAAATATAATCAAGGATCACTTTGAGTTTCAAATCGACCACCATTACTGCATTTGCTGACATTTCATTCTATACCTAAGGGTTTATCTCTCTAGTGATCGTGAATAGTGAGCTAATGGTTACTGGCCGCTATCCTTTGATGGTTTTAGCTGATCGAGTACTAGATCCTGTTTCCAAATAATACATTACTGTTAGACGTGTATTACAGAACCAAATTAGGAATGCTTCCTATCTGATGAGTCAGTGTAGAAGTCTAATATGGTCGCCATTATGGAAAAGTGAGCGAACGCTCTAATAGTGGAAACGTGAAGGTTGACAATGTTCCCATGAGCGTAATATAGGATTCTATGTCAGGACGGAGGCGAGGATTATGCAGTCCTTTCTTCTCTTTATTATAATCAGCACTTCAAAGAAAAACCAATCAAAACATTTTTCTTGAACCACAACTCCCATGAGCACATGGGAAAACAGTGTCCATAGCAACCAGCAACCAATGATGGCTCCGTCCGCCGTATAACTAGCCATGACGTCCTCTTCTATTCCTCTTTCTTCTCTGCTCGTCAGATAAGTCAAACCTTTTATCTTCCTGACGTTTGGTGTCTTGTGTAGATTAAATTGTTTTGCTTGTGCAATAGCGCTTGCTTTGCGGTGCGCTTGATTTGTTTTAGCCCCTCGGCAGTTCGACGTGCGTCAGGCGCTGCTTGCGCCGTCTCTGCCGTTTCCCTCATCGCGGGCTCTGTGGAGAGCGTCTTCGCTTCCCCTTAGATCCGTTGGGCGCCGCTGTTCGGGTTAAGGCTGCGATTGCGGCGCTTGCCCCTCGGATCGGTGCGCTGAGGCAGGTTTTTCACCGGACTCACCAACCCTCGCCTGACACCGGGACGGTGTACTTGCGCGCCCTCGTGTGCGTCGCCCTCTAGTGGCGGTTGTCAGTCACCGCACCTTTAGTTGACAGCGGTACTGTCTGAGCACCGGCGAGGGGGCTACCTTCTGTAATTGAGTAAAGGTGTTAGTGCTCTCACCCTCACACGATGCAGACTGCTGATCAGTCGGCTCCCCTCACTCAGGGGACGGAGGAACCTGGCTGTTCCCAACCACTGCCGCCGGCGGTTGGCCGCGCGTTGTCACAGGCGCTGGATTCGGTGCTGGCTCCTTTGCGGGAGAGTGTGGAGGCCCTCACTCAGAGTATCCCCGGGGTGTTCAGTGGCGCGGTGCCTGCGACCCGCGGAACTAAAGGCGTGCAGGGGGGAGGAAAAAAGTCGGCGAAGCGTCACGCGGGGCACTTGGAGGAGTTCGACCGCCTGAGGGAATCCTTCCATAAAAGTGCGCGGACGCTTAAAAATCTACCCTGCCGGGAGGGATTCTTCCCCGGAGATGATGGCGACGAGGTCGCCCCGAATTCAGACCTGGATGATGGTTTCCCCTTGGAGGGAGAGGGTGTAACCGAGGACGAGTCCTCCTCGGACGATGGGGATGAGGGCTCAGGACGCCCTTGGCGTCCTGCGTCGCACTCCTCTGGGTCCCTGGCAGAGGATGACAAAGTCCCGGACATGTTCGACCCAGCGAGGATCTATCATCCGCGCTCGTCGGAATGGACCCCGGATCCCAAGGTGGCGGCGTACGTAGCCAGTAAAGTGCGCCAACCACTGGAAAAAGAGGTTAGGACCCGCATGCGGGGTGAATGCCCTCGACCTAAACTGGAGGGCAGAGTGGCAGCCACTCCTGATATTGACGAGAAGCTGTACGCGTTCTTCGCCAAATTTATGAAAGACCCCAGGAAGGGTATCGATCGCTCCTGGCGCAGCTGCCAGGACAAGCTCCTGGACGCCGTGGGCCCCGTCACCCAGATCATCCAGTTGGCCGAGAGGGCCAAGGAGTCGGGGTCCCCGATGTCCACGGAGGTCGTGGCAGGTTGGGCTCAGCGGGCCCTATGCTTCCTGGGGAACGCAAACTGTGCGTTGGCGGCAGAACGGAGGAGATCCCTCCTCATTAAAATAGATCCAAAGCTAGGGGATCTAGCCACGTCAGAGGCAGGCCCTGTTGCACAAGGCAGGCTTTTTGGTGAGCCGTTTATTAGGGAACTCAACAAGTTCGTAACAACTTTCTCTGCACTCGACAGAGCACAAACGTCCATAAAAAAGATTTTTCCAGGACGGGTTTTTGCTGGGGCCGGACGAGGACGGGGTCGCTCCTCCGGCCGTCAGCCCCAACAAGGCCCTAACAACAAGGCCCAGCAGCGCCGTAATAATGGCTGGACGGATGGACGCCAGGGGAACTTCTACCCTAGCAGAGGCGCCGGCCGAGGGCGCGGCAGAGGTTACCACGGTGGTGCAAACGCACCAGGAGGCCCCTCCGGTGAGTGTTACCCTTTTTTCCCCAGTCGTTCTGGGAGGG
The DNA here is from genome assembly GCF_964263255.1 of Lissotriton vulgaris. Taxonomy (NCBI): domain Eukaryota; kingdom Metazoa; phylum Chordata; class Amphibia; order Caudata; family Salamandridae; genus Lissotriton; species Lissotriton vulgaris. Next base: position 521,648,053 of record NC_141697.1, read on the forward strand.
AGGCTTCGGGATCATCTCCACAATTGGAGCAAGATCTCCTCGGACCCGTGGGTACTTCAGACAGTCAAGGGGTTCAGGATAGAGTTTTACGGCACTCCCCTACAGAGGGTTCGCCCCCGTCCCTTGGTTTTTTCCTCAGAGGACAGACTTCTTGTCGACACAGAAATTGCAGATCTCCTCAAAAAAGGCGCGATTCGCAGAACGCGCCTGCACCCTTCGGGCTTCCTCAGCAATATTTTCCTGGTCCAGAAAAAGGACAAAGGCTTTCGCCCAGTTATCAACTTGAGAGAATTCAACGAGTGGTTGGTCTACCGCCATTTCAAGATGGAGGGCATCCATCTTCTCCGAGACATTCTCCTTCAAGGGGATTGGATGGTCCGTCTGGACCTGAAAGACGCGTATCTCACGGTACCGATCTTTCCCCCTCACAGGCGCTTCCTTCAGTTCATGTGGAACGAGAACGTTTTCGAATTTCAAGCCCTTCCGTTCGGCCTCTCGTCGGCCCCATGGTGCTTTACGAAGCTCCTTCGGCCGGTGGTGGAAACACTACGCGAGAGGGGGATTCGGATGATCATATACCTCGACAACATCCTGATCATGGATCAATCGTCGGATCGTCTGCGGTCACACTTGACCATGACTATTGCCCTGCTCCAGGACCTGGGGTTTGTGGTGAATGCCCCGAAATCGGATCTCCTCCCGAAGAGACAAATCTCTTTCCTGGGCTTCCTCATAGATTCCGAGGCGGCGAGTCTCAGTCTCCCGCAGCAGAAGGTGAACAAGATCCGCAAGGAACTTTCACAGACCCTGAGGAAGGACAGGATCTCCCTTCGACATCTGGCCCGTGTTGTGGGCCTGCTCTCCTCCTCGATCCAAGCGATCTTTCCGGGCCCACTACACTACAGGGCTCTTCAACGCCTGAAGGCACAACACCTCCGGAAAGGCCTGACTTATTCCGAACTCATCTCCCTCACGGAGGAAACGAGGACGGAACTGCGATGGTGGATAGAACACATGAGTGCGTGGAACGGGAGAGCGATCTTCGGATCCAGCCCGGACCTGATCATAGAATCGGACGCCAGCAGGGAGGGCTGGGGAGCCCGTTGCGGAGAGATCACAATGGGAGGCCGTTGGTCGGAAGACGAACTCCGTCTCCACATCAACTGCCTGGAGCTTCTGGCGGGCTCCTTTGCGATCAAGTCCCTGACGCAGAACAAAGTATCGTGCTGTATTCTACTACGCATGGACAACATGTCAGCGGTTCAGTATATCAATCGCCTGGGTGGACCTCGGTCCAAGGCCTTAGCGAACATGGCGAAGGACTTCTGGCACTATTGCCTGGAGAAACAGATTTCTGTCTCGGCGGAATATCTCCCAGGCACGCAGAACTCGATAGCGGACTGGCACTCCAGAAACTTCCTGGACTTCAGCGATTGGAGGCTGCACACAGCGGTCTTTCAGGCCCTGCAGGGAGCGTGGGGTCCATTCACGCTGGACCTGTTTGCCTCCAGGCTCAACCGTCAGCTTCAGAGGTTCGTGAGCTGGAGGCCGGACCCGGAGGCGGTCGCGGTCGATGCCTTTTTACAGGACTGGGCGACGGAACAGGCGTACGCCTTCCCTCCTTTTCTCATGATTCCTCGAGTAGCGGCTCAAGTTCGCCGCCAGCGAGCTTCCCTGGTTCTAGTGACCCCCCTTTGGCGGGCTCAGGCATGGTTTCCCTCACTGCTGGAGCTGTCTTGGGACTGTCCAATTCAACTGCCCTCGTTTCCGTCGCTACTTTCGGGGCCTCTGGGAGAAGGGCACCCGCTAGTACTTCAAGGGACCCTGGTCCTCATGGCATGGAGGATTTCCGGGGTCGGTGGCAAGACGACCGCCTTTCGGCGGGAGCAGCAGAGCTCATCAGCAAGGCCTGGGCCCCTGGTACGATCAAAAGGTACCGATCGGCTTGGCAGCGGTGGCGTCGTTGGTGTCTGGGAAGACACGCCGATCCGGTGGGGGCCGACATTACCCTCGTTCTGAATTTCCTGGCTGAACTGTCCGACTCGGGTTTGGCGTATCGGTCCATTAATTCTTTCCGGTCCGCCATCTCGGCAGGACATGTTCACGTCGATGGACGCCCGGCGGGAGAACACCCTTGGGTTTGCAAACTTATGAAAGGCGCCAGGCTTTCGGTTCCTCCCGAACCCAGGTACTCCAATCTCTGGGATGTCAATATCATCCTCAGGTTCCTTACCTCTTGGCGGGATAATAGCTACCTGTCTAGGAAAGAGCTGTCAGCGAAGCTGGCTATGTTGCTGTGTCTGATTTCGTGTAAACGAGTCTCTGACGTGCGGGCGCTAGACGTCTCGGCACGCGTATTTACTCCGGAAGGGGTAACGTTCACAGTAGCTAGGCGTACAAAGACTAGCATCAGGTCAGTATCGTACCCATCTTTCTCAGATCACCCTAAATTGTGTGTGGTGCGTTGCCTCAAGGCGTATGAAGACATGACCGAGGATTGTCGCCCACCGGGAGAGCGTCAACTCCTCATTGCTCTGAGGAAACCTTTTAAAGCGGTTTCATCCCCGTCTATTGCCCGATGGGTCCGTTGGCTTATGGCCGAGGCGGGCATAGATGTGACCACGTTCGGAGCTCACTCTGTTAGAGGTGCCATGGCTTCTAAAGCCATTCAGGTAGGTGGTAGGTTGGAGGACATTATGGCGGCAGCAGACTGGTCCTCGGAATCTACCTTCAAAAAGTTTTACTTCAAGCCTATCTATGGCGCAGCAGAGCTTGTTGTGGATAAGCTTTGAAACTGCATAATCCTCGCCTCCGTCCTGACATAGAATGCGAAATTTCCTAGCTAACGTAACGGAAAGTTTCAATTCTATTAAGGACTAGGAGGCGAGGATTATCCCACCCGAGCCGGGGCGGCCTCGTCCCCCCCCCGTGTACCATCGTATTTCAGTAAGTACTACTTTTTGAAGTTTATTGCAACCGTGTTATACTATGCATTGTGAAGATCACTGGTTTTGACCATGTCAGTTAACTGATTTGCTAACTATACTGTTTATGCATGAGTCATGCTTCGTAGTTTTCTACATGCTATGTATTGATGTGCCTCGCTTCTGGTCAGAAGGACTGGATAACGTTTTCCTTATTTACTTTAGGACACGACCAGAAAGAATAAGGTGTGTTACGAAACTGTCTGCCTCACAGAGAAGACGAGGAATAGAAGAGGACGTCATGGCTAGTTATACGGCGGACGGAGCCATCATTGGTTGCTGGTTGCTATGGACACTGTTTTCCCATGTGCTCATGGGAGTTGTGGTTCAAGAAAAATGTTTTGATTGGTTTTTCTTTGAAGTGCTGATTATAATAAAGAGAAGAAAGGACTGCATAATCCTCGCCTCCTAGTCCTTAATAGAATTGAAACTTTCCGTTACGTTAGCTAGGAAATTTCGCATTACAGATTGAAAAGCTTTTATGTGATAGAGGGTAGAATCTTAATCACATTAATATAATGAATCATGTTACTTCATTCTACTTATTCACAGCTCATCCGTATGTTGGATCTAAATAAAAGACCCCACGCTTATGGTTGTGTCTATGTGTTTCTCGTGTAGATAGGATCTAGAACAGGATGATTGTTATGGGTTTATAGGTAAAAACTCCTCGAAGTATAAGTGTTCTCCCATATGAGATCATGTTCATATACATATATCAGTTATCTCATGCATGGTTTCATATGTTACTGACATTCAATGTTACAATCACTAAACATTATAATTATTGTTAATGTACAATATAAGGTAAACAATGTCTAACAACTTGCTGCCTATGCATTGCTTATATTTTGCGCTTGTTCTTATCAGTTATAGGAAACATCCCCTATCTAACGCTATGCAGACTGCATCTTACGTGTATTTTACATTTGCTAGTGTTCAGTTATAGAAAACAGCCCATATCCAATTTATCATTTAGCCCTAGCGGTTCCATGGTTTGGAATTTTTTGATTAGCATTACTTCCCTTTGGGACAAGAATTTTTGATTATCCCTTCCTGGTTTGATTTCTATTTTCTCAATTACCATGAATTTTAATTGTGAAATATTGTGGTGCTTTTGTAACCAGTGGGTTGCTAGATTGGAGTTAGTGTTCTTATTTCTTATCATGCTTTTATGTTCTCCAATTCTAATTTTCACCTTTCTTTCAGTTTTACCAATATACATGAGTCCACAAGGACATTTTATGCAGTAAACTACAAAATTAGAATTGCAATCTGCTGTTAGTCTGAGTGGTGTTTGTTCTCCAGTCCTTGGGTGAGATACAAAAGATTGTTGCATGACGTTATTGCAGTGTATGCAATTACTGCATTTCTTCATCCCCTTGTGTTGTAGTGTTTCTTTCTTCCTTTTGTTTTTTAATTCTTCCTTTAGGTTTCTACTTCTTGTGTATGCAAAAATTGGTTTTTCTTGAAATATATTGTGAAAGTCCTCATCTTGTTGTAACAATTCCCAACGTTTGAGTATAATTTTTTTAATGTTTCGGGATTTGGTTGAATACTTAGAGACAAAAACGTTATTGGACTTGGAAGATGATTTCTTAGTGCTTGATAGTAGACTTTCACGACTTAGTTGATTTACTTTTTCTTCAGCTTTGTTAATACACGTGATAGGATATCCTCTTTGTTTGAATTTTACTTTAATCCTCCGTATGTCTTCTTCCTGAGCTTCAGCTGTAGAACAAATTCTTTTGCTTCTCAACATTTGTGAATAAGGTAAATTTTCAGTTGAGGTGAATGGAAGCTTTTGAACAATAGTGTCTTGTTTTCGTCAGTTGGTTTGACATACGTTTGTGTGTGTATTTTTATTTCTCTTTTTGTTATTTTCACATCCAAAAAGGATATTTCCTCATTGTTGATTGTATGAGTGAATTTTATTCTTGGATTTTTCTGATTTAATTCCACAATGTTGCTTTCAAGTGTCTCTGTTGATCCTCTCCAAATTAAGAATATGCCATCTATTAATCGACGATACATGAGTAGTGACATGTTCCATTTTGTATCTGTTAAGATATGTTGCTCCTCGAATTGCGCCATAAAGATATTAGCGTACGTTGGTGCTCCTCCAAAACCCATACTGGCTCCACTGATTTGTACAAAGAATTTTTCCTCAAAGTGAAAATAGCTGTGCTGTAAGCAAAATAGTAATAACTCCAGAAGGAATATTTTGTTGACTCCAATCTCTTCTGTTTGCAGTAATGCCCATTCAATGGCTTCTATTCCTTCTTTTAGTGGTATGGACGTATTGAGTGAGTTGACGTCGATTGTGCAGAGTATCCATTCTTGAGTGTCTTCGAAAGTTACCATTTTCAATAGGTTGAGGAATTCAGTAGTGTCCTTAATGTTAGTTTTCCATTGGGTTACAAATTTTTGAAGAAAAAAGTCTATATATTTGCCTAGAGGCTCAAATATTGATCCTACTCCCGAAACGATGGGTCTAAAAGGCGGATCTTTTACATTTTTGTGCACTTTTAGGAGCATGTACATGTGGGGTCGTTTGAGTTCTGTTTCTGAAAGGAATTGTAGGGTCTTTGTCGAAATCCACCCCATGGTAAGGGCATTTTGGAGTATTGTTTCTAACGTCCTTTTTATTTCATTGGTGGGGTCCATTTCCAGTGGTAGGTACGTTGTGTCGTCCATTAGATGTTCTTTGACTTTCTTTTGATAGAATGAAGCATCCATTATTATAAGAGCACCTCCTTTGTCTGCTCGTTGAAATTCTAAATTTTCCATTTCTGCTATTTGTTGTAAGGTTTTCCTTTCATGCTTGGAAAAATAGTTTTGTTCTTTGTTTGAAAGTTCAGTTTCTGAAGATCTTGTAAAACCAATTTCTCAAACATGTCGATGGTTTTATGTGATGTGGGTGCTGTAAATGTGCTTTTGGGTTTAAACTCTGTATTCCTTCGTAGTTGTTGGTGTAGGTTCAGGTAATACATTACTGAAAAAATGGCGTAATCTGATGTCCTCATGAATTTGTAGAATGCTATTTCAGTTTCTGGTAAGTTTGAATTGTACGTCGGTACAAAAGACGTTCCTTTGTTGAGCACTTCTATTTGCTTCTTAGTCTATTGGGTTGAAGAGATGTTTATTACGATGTTTTCCCGCTCCTCAAGTATGGTGTTTTCTTCTCTTTTTGTTTTCCTATACGGGTTTTTGAACGTTTGTACTCGTTTTTTGCGTTGATTGATCCGGCGGTTGGGTTATTTCTGAGCCCTGTGACAAAAAAGAAGGTTCTGTAGATGTTGCTCCCTTTTGTTTTGATTGTTCTTGTTCAGTGGAAGTTGTAATTTCTTTGCTTTGAATTGGTGCTCTGGATGCTGCTATTTCACTGTCTGACACGACGCTCTCATTAGATGATGTATACTGTTTCTTTTGCGGTCTTCTCTGAGCACACATCTCTGCCCATGTATATACCTCATTTAAACGGTAATCTATGGTATCTCGTTTAAATTTTCTTAATTTTCTTTCTTGTAGGTCTCTTTCCTATTGCTCCAACCTTTTATTGATATCCTCAATATTTTTATCCCATTCTTCGTTTTCAAATCTTTTTGATAGGTCTCTTTGTAAGTTGAAAATCTCTTCCTCCAATTCTTTTATGGTCTTTGCGAGCTCTTCTACGATTAAAATAATTAAATCGAGGGAACATTTATTCAACACTGAATACCACTTGTCCATAAATATTTTATTGTGTTGTATTCTGAACAGGAGTGGTTTAATCGCCAATCTTAGCCCTCTGGGAATCCGCTGATGTTTATGATATTGAATAAGTGTGGTTCCATGCAGACGTTGGTTGAGTTCTCTGCGCATGATAAACTCCATATGTTTCAATTGTTGTATTGATGAGCCTTGGTGGGACTCGAAACTTTTTGTGGCCTTGATTAATCCGTAGATTTATTTTGCTTGGTCTTCTGTAAAAGCTTTGGTGTTCGCTCTGTTTTCTGTGGTACTTGCTATACTTTCAAAGGTGGACATTGTTAGTGTGGGTGCTCTGGCCAAAGCGGGCAGTTATGAGTACTAAATTTTAGAAGGAAGTAGGCACTTGGCACACCTTATTTTCTCTGGCTTTTCAATTATAAACTATGTTCACGTCGAAATATTCAACCTATTGCGTGCTATCAGGTGTCATGGGGCTGCCTGTCCCCTATGTGCAAGGAACCTTAATAGAGCGGGTAGTAAACAACATTTACTCCCTGACCTAAGTTACCTTGTGGAATGGAGTAGGTGGGAATCTGATAAGCACTGGCTCTTTCAGGATCAGGCAGTGGCGGGTAGACCCCTGCAGGAAATCCCATTCCTGCGTCGGCCTCACCGGCCTAAAAATCTGGGTCCCTCTGCGGGTCTGGGATGCCACCTGCACTACATACGGCCTCACCTCATTCCCGTCGCCACTCACGCCGTTGGTGGACAATCTAGACTTTACCCCAGGGATGGAACAGGGAGCGTTCACACACTGGAGGCAGGCAGGGTGTAGAGCCTTGTGTCACATGTACGGCCCGGAGGGAGTTGTTCCCTTCCCGCAGTTTCGCCAGGAGTTTTCACTCCCTGAAACCGAGAGGCACCGCTATCTGCAAGCTCGTCACTGGGCTCTTCAGCCACAGGTGAGAGAGACGGCCGACAGACACCTCCTACCATACGAGAAATGGCTCCTGTCGCGGACGTCGGATTCGAAGTTGATCTCAGGCCTCTATAAGTTATTACAACCGCCTTCAACACATCTTTATAATCCAGGGAGAGAACGATGGGATTGGGAGTTGGGAAGGACACTGAGCCCCAAAGAATGGGAGCACATATCCTACAGAGCGAGGCATTCAGCATACCTCATGGGCCCTACTGACACCCTGACTAAAGTCTCCACCTATTGGTACTACACACCGGAGCGGGTTCACGAATTCGACCGTAGCAAGGACAATACATGTTGGCGAGGGTGCGGGCACCGGGGTACACTTACACACATTCTATGGGACTGCCCACTCCTGGAACCCTATTGGAGGGAGGTGTTGGATGAAGTTGATTCTCACTTTGGCATTGAATTACCACGCTTCCCTGCATATACCCTGCTCGGGCTCCCGAATGGGTTGATGTACCCCCTTAGATCACGTAGGGGTAGGCAGATAGCCATTGCACTGGGTTCCGCGGTCCAAAACATCCTGATACACTGGCGCACTACCACGATACCCACTATCACGGGCTGGCTCCATAGATTGTGGCATGTGTTGGGCATGGAGAAGTTATCGCTTACGGCAGCAGGGGATGTAGCGCAGTTTAATGAGCTTTGGCAACCATTTCATTCCTTACTGCTTACAGAATTTAGGGAACTTACATGTCCCAAATACCTCCGCCTCATGCGGCTCACGAGCCCGACAGTGCCAACTCCGTGAATTGATGGGAGGGCTGCTTTCACTGTAGGATGAGGCTTTGGAGTATTCATCGGATAGGCTCGGTGCACTGGACGGGAGGGTGGAGAGGAGGGGGGGCTGGGTCGGGGGAGTTGGGTAGTTGGGGTTCTTGGGGGGGGGGGTTTGTTCTGGAAATGTCATCTTATACTGAGACAATGCATACTATGTACGGCTGTGTTGGACTATGCACTTCCACATTGCACCTGATAGTTCCTCGCTGGGGTTGATGCCTTGCCCGCCCTTCCACAACGCTTCATGATGATGTATGCTTGCCTGTATGTCGTGCTGAATAAAATACTTTAAACCTAAATGGGGATGCAATTTCTTTGCAATATTTCTTTACGTTTCCTCATTACCTAAGACCTCCTGTGACCTGTGGGAATCAGTCGTTCCCTTACCATCCGTTTCCCCCCCGATTTGTCTCTCACCGGAGTTGCACAGCAGTATCTGTCATGGGTACGGCGGTAAGGTTTAGATCAGTTACACCCTCCCTTTCACCCCCCCTCCCATATTCTCCAAATGATTACCGCTCTCTATCCTTCATCAATACTGCCCAAGGTACACATTATCACTCCCTCTGCTTTCCCGAGTCTCTGTTCAATTGCTTTAAGTCTGTCCCCAAGGGGCTCCAAAGAAGCTGTTAAGAGGACCTCCATCTTCCTCCAGAATGATTCATCAGTCTGCAAAGGGCCCACTGGAGACACTGGGTCAGCACTGTTTGGGGCAATTCCCCCTGACTGGGCTCCTTGAGAAATATTGGCAATTGACGGGTCATTGATGACGATCTCATTCTGAATGCTTTGCGCACAGTTCTTAGCCTTCTTTCTTTTCTGTTGAGTTCCAGCTCGGGCTGCTCCTCGCTTTCTTTTCACAGTTGCCCCACTCAAATGCTCCGCTAATGAGCGGGGCTCCTCAGGAACTGTCCCCCCCCTACTATGCTAGTTGGTGAATTAGACCCTAGGCTCCGCGGTGTTAGGGGAGCTGGAATGGCCTGTGCACTTGTAGACTCTTCCTGCAAAACAATTGCCATGTCAGTCTGGCCTTGTTTGTCTGGCGTGCATGCGTTCTGGATGGCCCCCAGGGATGATCTTTTTAAAAATACTTGGTCCATCGAGAGGCGACGTTCTGTTAGTGCTATCTCGTGTGCCAGAACTGAGGAAGCCCTCGTAATAAATTGGTCAAGGGTCCCTGCGACATACCCTGCTCCCGCTCCTTTCCTTCCTGGTCCATTGCGCAGTGACATGTCGCAAAAAAAAAAAAAATTAGCAAGGCTACAGAATAAAACTAACGTAAATGTTACCTTTCACAATGTCCAGGGGCTTAGAGGGGGGGCCCAGTGTAGCCTATTACTGTAGTCAATATTGTGTGTTTCGATACTTTTGACTTTTTATATATTTATTTATAGGTCACAATATTTTTTGGGATGATATTTGTGGTTTCGATATTAGTAAAATAGAAATTTTTAACATAGATATTTTGCATCATCAAATATGTATGTTTTTGTTAATTAAGTATAGGGTTGAAATATTTTTTGTAAACATTTTTTTCGGACATTTTTGTGTTTTGATATTGTTTTCTCTGTTATTATGTAATTGATCCCTAGAGGGGGCCCAACAAAATAACCTTTTCCTGTGCCTCCAAAAATCCTAAGGTAGCACTGCATCATTGAGCTCATAAACGTTTATCAGGTTATGCCTTGAACACGCGCATGTTACAGCTCCTAGCGCGACCTGGTTGAGGAATTTGCTCTTTGTGTATTGATTTGAAACTTACACTTAGCTCGATCTAATTTTAAAAATTGAATGTTAAATTTTGCACTGTGTTTTTAAATTGCTCCAAAAGCACGTTAGCACTTTTACCTACCTGTCTGTGGTGTTAGTTGTCGCTCCTGCTACCCCGGTCCACCGCAAGCACTCGGCTTGATTGATGTGGAGGGTGCAGGGCGCTTCCTACTTCCGGGTTCCTTTGCCGGCGCAGGACAGGGATTGGTTAGAGGGGAGGGAGGCGGTGCTGAATGCTAGCGCGGCCCCTACAAAGCCCCAGAAAATCCAGGCACTCTTCCTAAAGACACGCGCATGTTACAGCTCCTAGCGCGACCTGGTTGAGGAATTTGCTCTTTGTGTATTGATTTGAAACTTACACTTAGCTCGATCTAATTTTAAAAATTGAATGTTAAATTTTGCACTGTGTTTTTAAATTGCTCCAAAAGCACGTTAGCACTTTTACCTACCTGTCTGTGGTGTTAGTTGTCGCTCCTGCTGCCCCGGTCCACCGCAAGCACTCGGCTTGATTGATGTGGAGGGTGCAGGGCGCTTCCTACTTCCGGGTTCCTTTGCCGGCGCAGGACAGGGATTGGTTAGAGGGGAGGGAGGCGGTGTGAATGCTAGCGCGGCCCCTACAAAACTCTCAGATGCATAATACGCGCAGCGAGGACGCGCTGCGAACGCGCCAATCCCGCGCCGAAGACCCACCAAAGACAAGCCCCTCTGTGCCCGTCCGTGCCACGACGGGCCACAGGGCGGAGGGTCATGCCCAACATCCTAGCAATATACAGGTACTGTCATCCGACCGTCTAAAAGCCCTACGCCCAACACCAAATCACAACTGCATGTTGTTGGAAATCCCTGACTCAGGGAAAAATACCTGCCTCGCTTGTAGTTTTACAATATCATCTATCCAACCTTATCCTCCCCGTAGGAATAGATGCAAGAATCAAACAAAGCTATCCTTCCTTACTAACGACCCCTACCTGTTCTATAGCACAAACTGTCGCTCCCTGCCTATGCACAGGCTAGATATCTATGATCTGTTAACAGACAAAAACCCAAGCGCCCTGTTCCTTACGGAAACCTGGCTTCACACGGGGTCTGGCCCTGATGTAGCCATGGCTCTTCCTCCGAATTATGCGATCGTTAGGATGGACAGAGTTCGGAAAACGGGGGGGGGGGGGGAATTGCAATTGTTTATAATAAAAAATACAAATGTTCTCTTGAGGAAATACTAATCCCTGATTGTGAGTCTGCCTTTTTTAAACTCTGCCTCAATCCAAATTTCACAATGTCTGGCATTCTTATATACAGACCACCTGGAAATAGCAGTAAATGGGCAGCTGAATTGGCTAATCACATTGCCCCTTTCCTTCTGGCAGCCAAAAATTTCTCCATCATTGGAGATCTAAATCTTCATCTCGACGAGAAATCAAATCCAACATGTATTAATTTGCTGGAAGATCTCACAGCACTCAATATTCACCTACTTAACATACGGCCCACCCATAGGGCAGGACATTTATTGGACCCTTTATTGTCCAATCTCCCCCAACTCATCTGGCTGGATACTATCCCCATCTGTTGGTCTGACCATTTCCTAATTAAGTTTAAGCTACAGGCACTTAATGCTTCTACTGTTCAAGCCAAGTTGGTGCCCCCGTTAAAGAAAAACTGGAAATCCTTAGATGTCCCTAAACTCAATGCAGAACTCAGTAGGCATCCACCTAGTACCAATCAAACCATGGAATGTATTGCGATGGTCACACAACAATGGTTGACAAATGCAGCTGAGTCCTGCCTATCCATCCCTAATGTCAAAAAGAAATTACATCGTCCCCCGGCCCCTTGGTTCAATGAGTCACTAAAAGAAGAAAAAAAGAAATGCAAGGCCCTCGAAAGAGTGTGGCGGAAGGACTTTGATCCAATTAAAAAAACCTTATACCACACAGCTAGGAATCTCTATCATACTGCATGCAAAAAAGCACAGGCCTCGTATGTAGCTAACACCATTTTGGGAGCTGCAAATAAAGCAAAAGTACTGTTTAACACTGTAAAAAACCTTGCTGGAGCACAAACTACTGCGCCATCACGCCCCTTGAATGAGAAACAGTGTCAGGAATTAGCTCAATTCTTCTCAGACAAAATCGACAAACTAATCATTGAGATAGATGGGAACAAATCTGACCCATCTGAAGAAGACGGTGAGCATACGCCGACTGTAACCCAGACCCTTCAAAAATGGCCTCCTATTAAAACAGACACCCTTATAGCCATTATGAAAACAATCAAGTCTGGCTCTCCACAGGATCCCATTCCCATTAATATAATTAAAACACTGGATGTACCAGTCCTTAAAATTTTAGCTGACATTCTAAACTCATCTCTGGAGCTCGCCACAGTACCCTCTATATGGAAGCACGCTATTGTGACCCCATTGCTTAAAAAACCGACAGCAGACCCTGACATACTGGCCAATTATAGGCCTATCTCACTTCTACCTGCTTTCTCTAAATGTCTGGAGAGGCATGTGCATTCTGCCTTATCTCTCTTTGTAGAGGAAAATGCCCTTCTTCACCCCACCCAATCAGGTTTCCGCACAGGGTTCTCTACGGAAACCGCTCTACTGGGTATCTCTGAAACAATCAGGACACGCCTCGATGATGGTCAGAATGTTGCGCTTGTTCTACTCGACCTAAGCGCAGCCTTCGATACCGTGTCGCATACAAAACTAATCACCCGGCTGGAAAAAAATGGAATCGGTGGAATTGCTCTGGAATGGATCAGATCCTTTTTGAGCCAGCGGACATTCCAAATAGCCTCGGCGGATGCATGCTCAGGACATATTAAATCCCCACATGGAGTACCACAGGGTTCCATCCTCAGTCCCCTCTTCTTCAATCTCTATCTTAGACCTTTGGCAGACCTTGTTGAAGAGGCAGGACTAACCTTTATGTCATATGCTGACGATTCTCAGATTGTCTTCTCACTATCTAAACCTCAGGCGGCATCTTCGTCTCCCTTAAGAGATGGCCTTCTGAAAGTCTTCAATTGGATGACAACTAACCAATTGAAACTAAATGGGGACAAAACGGAGATTCTCCTTCTGGGCAAACAGCCAGAGCTGTGGGGTACTCCACACTGGCCTGACCAGATGGGCAATCTTCCAACTCCAGTGACTCATGCTAGGAACTTGGGAGTAATACTGGACAATTCCTTTTCCATGAAGCACCAGGCCAACAAAGTAGTGGGCCTCTGCTTTACGATCATGAGGTGGCTCAGGAAGATCCTTTGGATGCTGCCTGTCCCCATGCAAAAAACAGTGGTCAACGCCTTAGTTACATCCCGGCTTGACTACGGGAACATCTTATATTTGGGTGCAAACAAGGCAATCACAAAGAGGTTGCAGCTTGTGCAAAATGCGGCAGCCCGACTTCTCTGTGATATACCCAAGAACAACAGCGTGTCTCCTTACCTACGTGAGCTGCACTGGCTAAGGGTTGAAAATCGTATCAGGTTCAAGGCGTTGAACTATATGTTCAAAATCAAAACTGGTACCGCACCCAAATACCTCCAAACACTGGCCTCTCCCTATATCCCAGAGAGAAATCTACGTTCAAAATCAGCTGAAAAATTTGGCGTACCTAGATTCAAAGGCCAGGATGGGAGGAAGATCATTTGCTTACCTAGGCCCATCTATCTGGAACACCCTCCCTATCCATATTCGAAAGGAGCAAAGTCTCACCAGGTTCCGGAAAGAGATAAAGACCTGGTTGTTTGACCAGTGTCTTTAAAATATCCACTGCTATTTATCATCATTTTGTCTGTGTTCTTAGGCGCCGGGAAACCCTTTTTGGGTAGCTGTTTGCGCCATATAAGTTCAAAAGATAAATAAAAAGATAGATAAAACCTTTGACTATTGTAGGGTCCCATGAATACTCCAAAATTTTTGGGAAGCCCATTTCCCATGCAAAATAGATATACACATTCATATTTTCACATGAGAAAATCTGCAGCAACAGTGCAAATGCACGTTAGCTTTTATATGTTATGGGGTTGGGGTTCTATACATAGGAAAACCTTTTTCCCCTAAAAAAAAACCTTGTTGCCTACACCCCACCAGTTTTTCCGTTCCCTTTGCATCCTGAAAAGAGATTCACTTCTCCACCTGGAAGCAAAACTATAATGTTTTCCACGATGTAAGTGGGCCAGAGACAAGTTTGTAGATACCCCATGTGTGTTTGTGCTCAGAAACTCACAGGATGTACCACTTTGGAACACCTACCCCGCCCATCCCTTCCTGTAGATTTACTCACGCATATAAAGAGGCATATTGGGCTATGTTAGGAGAAAAAAAACGTGGTATCCACCAGCAATCGTACATTGGCCAGTATTTTTCTGGAGCACAAGTCAGAGCCTATGTATGAACATTTCTGGGATTATGTTGCTAGGCCAAGTGATAGGAAACTGTTTGATCAGTTCCGAGTGGGTACCCTGTCAAATAAATCCCTCACTGCCAAATGGAAACAGTCCCTAAATAGTAAATGTGTATTATGCTCAGATGAGGATGAACCGCTAGCCCACATACTATTTGTATATTCGGCCTTCACATCCCCACGAAGCAGATGGTTAAAACCAATATGTTGTAACATGGGTACCAGGTCATGTGCAACTGCCTTAAGAATATTGAAGACCAGCAGTCAAGAGTCTATTGTGATAGCCATAGGAAAATTCTTAAGCTGGATATGGGGAATTCGGTCAAATTCATTAAAAGCAATAGCCGCTATAACACAGTACTAATCCATTGCATGATGTTGAATCATTCTCCTGTATGTAGCAGTTTTTATGGGCCATCTTTAAGTAGACTCACAAATGTAATGCAATCTGATAATTGATATTGGTGGCAGACTAGAATCCCAAGTATACATATCTTTTGTGATGAATTTTATCTTTTTACAAGGATCATTTTAACGTGGTTTTATCATGTGTTACTACTAATCCCTATGATGTATTTATTCTGCTCATTTTTTAGATCCTGTTTTTTTATTCAAACATTATTTACTGTATTATTGTAAATATTTTATGTGTCTTTTATGATCAGTATGAACGAAATAAAGACTGAAATTGAATTGATTTACTCACGTAAAAGTCTTTGAATGAGTTAATCATTAGCAAGTGCAAAACTAACGTTTCAGAATTAGTAATTGTGAGCAGCTGGGTTGTTGTTTGAGGGGAGTGAAACCCTATTCAAGTAACATCCACAATCCTTGTCTGGTAGTGCGGCACAAAAGCATTCAGTCTTAACTTAGAGAAAATATGTAATGTATTTATGGAGCACTTAAACAGTAATAAAGTAGAAACACAACATAATAATAATTCCACACAATTTTGAAAAATAGAGCAAAATCTTATAAATTATTTGACACCAAAACTGCAAAAATCCAATCAGTAAAACCAGAGTCATGGTTTTTTAAAGTTTAAAGTGAAAAATAGCAGCTAAAGGATCAAAGTGAACTGGGCCTGGTCTCTGCTTACCTTCAGATTTAGAAGAATTTTTTATTAAAAAAATGTCTGAGAAAGTACAGTTCAGTGGGGCAAGGCCACTGGCAATGCCAGAGGAGGAGGTATTATCGACGTGGAGATGCTGGACGAAGTCGCTGTGAAGATTTTTACGTTAGGGCCAAGAGCCATAAGTACAGAATTTAGGGATTGCAATTTCCTAATTGTGAATCTTAACGAATTACAATTAGGAAATCTCAATTTCCAATCTACAAAAATGGACAAGATGGAAATAGTCATTCCTAATGGGGTTTCAGTAGACATGCCTCTTTAATATTAAAGAGGTAGGTCAAAAATTGCGACCCATTGGGAACTGCAGCCATCAGAGGGATGGTGGCCTGCTGGGGTCAGCAGACCACTGTGTCTGTTGTTAATTTTTTATAAAGCAAAGTTTTTTTTTAATGCAGCCCCTTTTCCTCAAAGGAAAACGGGATGTGTTTCAAATAATAAAATGAAACGTTTAAGTTTCATTTTTTAAGTGCAGGAAAATGTTTGTTTCATCATTCACAAATGGGGAAATGGTTCTGTGGGCACCGCTTCCCATTTGTGAATGATTATCACCACCATTGAGGTGTCAGTAAAAAATGAATGGTGTGTAATCATAATTTAGTCGCAAAACATTCATGCATAGCACTGCAATTCAGTATTTGGAAGGTACGCCCTAAACAAACCTCTTTCACATACCAAATTGCTAAACACAAATTGTGATTTGGTAACATGTTATCTCAATTTGTGCTCTTTTCATATGGAAAAGCAATTTTTCAATTTGGAAGTGAACCAATTCTGTAAATCAAGACATTTTCAACAGCGAAAATGCTTTGGTACATATGCCCTTTGTCTCTTTCATAGACGTCGAAAATCTCCAGCAAGACAAACCTGCAGCCTGTAGCCAACGAGGGCTTCACAAAGCCGGATAACTCTTCTGGGAGGAACTGCTGAACAGAATTTGCTGCTTTGGAAGAGAACATACTAGGAGCTGCTACAAAGTCAGGCTGGCTGTCGATGCACCCTGGGTGGATCGGTGAGCAGGTTAGTCCAGAGTCCCAGGTTTTTGGTTGGGCAATACGGACACCTTTAACACCACTTCCAAGGGTCAAGGACTGAAGGGGCACCACTTGTAGGGCTCTGACTTACTTAGACTGGGTCCAGGTGTGCGTTCAAGATGGTTGAAGCCTTTTATGGCCCTGACGTGATAATCAGGATGCTAGCCGACTAGCCTTTAGAGTCACTCATGAAGTCCTGGGTTGAAGCAGAAAAGCAGGTCTCAAGTAGTAGGGCAGTCCTCTGAGAGCACAGGTCAGGCTTCAGGCATCAGGGCAATCCTTTAAATTACGCAGCAGGCAATAGGCAACAGGGTAGTCCTTTGAGAGTCCGCCCAGGTCCAGAAGTGAACTGAAGAGTGAGTCTGAGGGTCATAATCTCATACTTGGTGCCAGCTTTGAAGTGGAACAAACTTCTGGAGTCTTTCCCCACAAGGTATTTCCTGCCTCCCTGCCTTGGCTTCAGGAAGTCTGGACTCACAAAAGGCTAGTGTGAAGTTTTTTGTGCTTGTGCTCAGGCAATGTCTTTGAAGTGCACGTGGGGCTCTGCACATCCCCACCCCCATCCTGCTAGAATAGCTCATCCTGCCAACACCAAGTCCCTTCCATTTAGTGGCTGTCTGGGAGGAATACACAAAGGCCAACTGCTAACTACACCTAGTCATGTAACCCAGGAAACAGGCTGCAGGCGCCAAATGGTTAGGACAAGAAAAGGCCAACTGTTCCAAAAGTGGCATTGTCAGAATTGAGACTTAAAATCTTGCTTTACCATTAAAGAGGATTTTAAATTGCAATTCCTTAGACACCAAACATGGTATTTCTACCTGTTCCCAAACAAAAGTCATCACTTATTAAATGTAATAAGGTAACCCAATGTTAACATATGGGGGAGGTATGCCACATAGTAGTAAAAGTACATGTACAACATTTTAAATACAATGCACCCTTTACTATGGACTGTTTAGAGCCTACCATAGGCGTGACTCATATGCCTGAAAAAGGGAGTTTTGGGCCTGACAAAAGGTTTATTTTGTCAATTCAAATTAGCAGTTTAGTACTGCTAACAGGCTGCAATGGCAGGCCTGAGATATATTTAGAGGGGCTTATTAAATGGGTGGCACATGTGCGGCAGACCCACTAATAGCATTTAATTTATGGGTCCTGGGTATATAATTTACCACTGTACTAGGGATTACTAAGAAAATTAATTAAATATGCCAATCAGGTGTAAGCCAATTTTACCCTGTTTTAGGGAGTGAGCTCAAGCACTTTAGCACTGGTTAGACGAAGTACAGTGCACAAAGTCCTACGGCCAACAAAAACGAATTCAGCAAAACAGGAGGGAAGAAAGCAAAATGCTGTGGGAAGACCACCATAAGTCTGACAGTCTAATAGTAATGTTGCTGTTTCTCACAAATACGGCTATTTGCGAAATTAAGTAGGACTTTCATGCAATAATTGCTTGAGAATCAGGCCCAGTGTTTTTTTAGCATGCAATAATTCTTCACATGCCAAAGCAAGTAAGGACAAATTAAAGTTTTAGACTGCAAGAGAATGATACGTGGTTCAAACAAATTACAGATATACAAATATAATGTGCTTTAAAACTATCACGAAAGCTGAAAATCAGCAATCAAAGCTCTTAGCTAGGAGGCATCAGCTGCGGGGGGGGGGGGTGCGGGGGGGTGAGAACTTTCTGGAACCTGGCAGCATCAGGCCAAACTCTACCTGCACTCTTTCGTTATTCCCTAATTTTGGCCGAAGCCTGGCCTGTCTCATATGCTAATATTTATGATTAGCAACCAGACTTGGAAGGGATAGTGTTGTGACCATTTCCCCGCCCCCAGGCTCCTCCAGGTTTCACGTGCAAAACAAAAGGGATCAAATTGGCAAAATGATTCATACATTCACTCACTCACTCATTCTCTCTCTCACACATTCACTCGCAACCTTTTATGTTATTGTGTGTGCGTAGTTAATGGATGACAAACAGCTTCACTCTATTAAAATTAAAAGGTATAACAAAAATCAATTTTTCGTTTAACATACCTGATTATTAATAAAACTATAAAGTATTAACAACCTATAAGTAATAAGCCTACACCTTTACATACATACCCGAACAAATCTGTCCTTTCCTAACTGGTCTTTTAACTATTTTAGTTTCTAAGCCTGAGACCAAAAGTTGCAGCGATATTTTATTTGCAATATCAGATGAGTGTCTAGAAAATAATCAGTCCGGTATCTAAACTGTCTCTATCTGCTTCCTGTGCAGGCCATTTCCAGCTGCTGTCTGTGCTTTCAACTGAGCTGAAGACACACTTTTAATCTTCCGAGTGTCATGAGCTCTGAGTGTTCCAAAATGGAGCCCAGCTGTTCCTCTGTGCATGCCTGGGGATTATAAGAGGCTCCGACAGCTGAGCTGTTTGTTAGTTTTGAGAGCTTGGCATGGGCGCCATGTTTTCATACACTAATACGTCTAAGAGGCCTTGACAGTCCAAAGTCATTAAAACAACTCTTCAAAGGAGAAGCATGTGAAGGGGCAGCGAAGGAGGAGGCCAATTTGTATAAAGTACACAAACTCCCAACGCTCACACTGTCATGTCTTTCCTGGAGGCATGCACCGTTTGTGGGGTTTAGGTGGTTTTGCAACCAGACACATGGTATATTTTGTTTGAATTCAGTTGGAAAATGCAGAAATTCCATGGGCTGAATTTTTCACTGCACTTTAACATAGAAAAAAAACGGATTCTTGATTCTGATGGCTTAATAGATTACTTAAAGATTTTTAACATTCTTGCATTAATTCCTTCAGTGAATCAATCATAAATCTCTGATAAAACCTGAATGAGGGCCTGAAGCATAATACATTCAAAAGAAATTAACAAATCTACTTAGAGAGAGAGGGGTGGCATTGTACGAGCTTGGAGAAATAACTAATCCACAAAGGGACAAATTAACATAAATGGGTTGATTACAAACAAATCCCTTCGGTACGTGTGTCCTCATTACTGGGGCCAAACATAATTAGGAAGAGATTTGAGTACAATTTTGAAGGGATGAAGGCAAACCCAGACACGTAGATTAGATGCAGTTTAGCTTTGTAGTGTATTGGCAGAGTTCCAAATAGGCTGCATGTGGCCTGTGCCTGGCATCGCCCTGCATGAAAGGGACACTCTACATGAGAAAATTGTGTTGTTGTCCAGATTATTTCTGAAATTAGATCAAGTGCTGCAAATGGAACTAAGTATTGGCACCGCCAATAAGCCTGGGTTTAATGTGCCAACACAAGAAGAGTTCGCAGAGTAAAGGAGAGGAGAGAATGTGGCTTTTTGACCAGAGCTGCCGACTTTGGAACTGAAGGACCAGGTTTGAGGCATCGGCATCGGTTCAACAGCCTTTGATTCTGAGCAAATCACTTAATCTTCCTACTGCCTTAAAAATGAATATGACCTTATGTAATGTGGCTGGTGCTTATGTAAAGCTCTCCAATATTGTCGGATCGAGATCGCTTTATATTAATCTGCAAACAAAAGGCGAGACACACAGGAGACAGCCAGCAGGCTTAACCAGAGAGGGCCAGAATTGTAAAATAGTCCCTTGTGCATTTCAATGTAAGCACTTGAGTGTGGGCGGAAGCATACATCTAAACAGCTAATACCATTAGGTGAGAGATAAATACTCCAGTGTGCTGAGCCAAAACCTGATTGGCAATGTCACAAGCCACTGGCTGAAAGAGGCTGGTTGAATTAAGACAAAGGCTGAAAGGGGCAGACTCAAAGACCATTCCTTGCATATTGTAAGCAATAGGTCTGTGTGACAGCTGCGAAGTCAAATTACAGACTTAAAACTGAGAAAGTCCATTTAGAGCAGGGGTTTTTACTTTACTGAAGTTGCAAACATGCAGTCCTAATTAATTCCACTGTAATTGCCTTCTCCAAGTCCCCTATCTATGCCTGACTGAGAACTTTGAATTCCCCTATATTTAGAGTTAGAAGAACTGCCAAATGTACATTTGGTGGCTGTGGAGAACCCCAAACAATTTTGGACCCCAAAATATTACCTCAACAGCATGCTGATGGGTTGATGTTTAAACCTAATTTATGAGGCAATGTGTCCTAAAGAAATGACACCCCACAACGTATCAAAATACAGTAGATTAGGTAAGAACAGATTCAATAACTAAATAGAAGTTTTAAAGATTTATTAAAAAAATTCAAGAGGTGTGGTAGCGAGATCATGAAGGCAAATGCATAACGTCAATACCATGAAGGCTCTTAGTACACAGATGTACAGAGAAAAGTGCAAAATCAAAATAATTTTAAGTCCCAAGTGAGTAGCAAACTCAACAAAGAAACAGGAGCATCTCTAATACCATCCGAATGTTCAACCTCAAAATTCTCAAAATCAAGGTTTTTCTTCACATTTCTGGCATAGAAAATCCGCAAAGTTTGCTTGATCATCTTTGTGATTAACACTCACTTCAAGACACAAATTGCCAACTCATTAAACTATTCTTCCAATGCACTGATCAAAGTTTCACAGTGGGAGAACAGTGAAACACGAATGAACCCATCCATAAAATTAAAATTACTTTGTTCAAAAAAGCATGCTGACAACTGGACATGTTGTACTTGATGATCCCTGAGGTGGTAGATCTACTGGTGACCTCAATAAAACACTTCAAAACCTCAATAAAGCACTTTAAAGGCAACAAAGGGTCAGTTACAAGCACACAAATGCTTGTGGAAGCATATACACCGGACATTTGAGGCCACTTGATCACTGGAACAGTGGGCAGGAAGTTAGAAAGAACAAGCATTAGAAATGCAATCGGGCTCGGATTTATTTGAGTTTGAGCTAACGGCATTGTAAATGGCAATGTCTTTTCGCCATGTGTTATGGAGTGTGTGCATGTAGTGTGTAGTGGAATTATGTTGGTTGAATTGTAATTTTACCAATGGTGGCATGCTGTGCTTTATATGAATATGTTAAAAAGTAAAGTGTACCATACTGCGATTGCTTGGTGGAAAAGTGCACTGCCGGCTGGAGGTGTGTGTGCCTGGTGGAAGGGTGCACTGACGGCTGGTGGGTGTGTGCTTGGTAAAAGCGTGCACAGATGGCTGATGGTTGTTGGTGTTTGTACATGGTGAAAGCATTCATTGACGGTTGGGGGTGTGTTGTTGTGTGTGTTGTATTCTGTGTACTGGTAAGTGTGTGGTGGTGAGTCTGTGGGGGTGAGCCTGGGGAGTGAGTGTGGTGGTGAGTGTGTTGTGTTGAGTGGTGACGAGTGTGTGGTGTTGAGAGACTGAGGTGTATGGTTTGTGTGTGCGTTATGTGTGTGTGGTGTGCGTGGTATATGTGTGTATGGTGTGTGTGTGTGGTATGTGTGTGTGGTGTATGTGTGTGTGGTGTTTTCTGCACACTCACACACTGCCCCTACACATTCACACACTGCTCACCCGCAGACTCCCAATGTCACCATGCATAGTCACACACTGTTTATCCTGCACACTCATTCTGCACACTCACACAATGTGCACCCTGCACTCACCGTAAATCTGCACTCACCGTAACTCTGCCCACACTGTCACTCTGCACTCACTGTCACTCTGCACTCACTGTCACTCTGCACTCACTGTCACTCGGCACTCATTCTACACTCACTGTCACTCTACACTCACTGTCACTCACTGTCACTCTGCACTCACTGTCACTCTGCACTCACTGTCACTCTGTCTGCACTCACTGTCACTCTGCACTCACTGCCACCCTGCACTCAGTCTGCACTCACTGTCACTCTGCACTCAGTCTGCACTCACTGTCACTCTGCACTCAGTCTGCACTCACTGTCACTCTGCACTCAGTCTGCACTCACTGTCACTCTGCACTCACTGTCACTCTCGCACTCACTCTGCACTCACTGTCACTCTGCACTCACTGTCACTCTGCACTCACCGTCACTTTGCATGCACTCACTGTCACTCTGCACTCACCGTCACTCTGCACTCACTGTCACTCTGCACTCACCATCACTATGCACTCACCGTCACTCAGCACTCACCGTCACTCTGCACTCACTGGCACTCTGCACTCACTGTCACTCTGCACTCACTGCCACTCTGCACTCACTGCCACTCTACACTCACTGCCACTCTGCACTCAGTCTGCACTCACTGTCACTCTGCACTCAGTCTGCACTCACTGTCAATCTGCACTCAGTCTGCACTCACTGTCACTCTGCACTCACTGTCACTCTGCACTCATTGTCACTCTGCACTCATTGTCACTCTGCACTCACTGTCACTCTGCACTCACTCTGCACTCACTGTCACTCTGCACTCACTGTCACTCTGCACTCACTGTCACTCTGCACTCACTCTGCACTCACTGTCACTCTGCACTCACTTTGCACTCACTGTCACTTTGCACTCACTCTGCACTCACTGTCACTTGCTGTCACTCTGCACTCACCGTCACTCACTGTCACTCTGCACTCACTGTCACTCTGCACTCACTGTCACTCTGCACTCACTCTGCACTCACTGTCACTCTGCACTCACTCTGCACTCACTGTCTGCACTCACTGTCACTCTGCACTCACTCTGCACTCACTGTCACTCTGCACTCACTTTCACTCTGCACTCACTCTGCACTCACTGTCTGCACTCACTGTCACTCTGCACTCAGTCTGCACTCACTGCCACTCTGCACTCCGTCTGCACTCACTGTCACTCTGCACTCAGTCTGCACTTACTGTCACTCTGCACTCAGTCTGCACTCACTGTCACTCTGCACTCACTCTGCACTCACTGTCACTCTCGCACTCACTCTGCACTCACTGTCACTCTGCACTCACTGTCACTCTGCACTCACTGTCACTCTGCAGCCACTGTCACTCTGCACTCACTGTCACTCTGCACTCACTGTCACTCTGCACTCAGTCTGCACTCACTGTCACTTTGCACTCACTCTGCACTCACTGTCACTCTACACTCACTGTCACTCACTGTCACTCTGCACTCACTGTCACTCTGCACTCACTGTCACTCTGCACTCACTCTGCACTCACTGTCACTCTGCACTCACTGTCTGCACTCACTGTCACTCTGCACTCAGTCTGCACTCACTGCCACACTGCACTCCGTCGGCACTCACTGTCACTCTGCACTCAGTCTGCACTCACTGTCACTCTGCACTCAGTCTGCACTCACTGTCACTCTGCACTCAGTCTGCACTCACTGTCACTCTGCACTCACTGTCAATCTCGCACTCACTCTGCACTCACTGTCACTCTGCACTCACTGTCACTCTTGCACTCACTCTGCACTCACTGTCACTCTACACTCACTGTCACTCTGCACTCACTGTCACTCTGCACTCACGTCACTCTGCACTCACTGTCACTCTGCACTCACTGTCACTCTGCACTCACCGTCACTCTGCACTCACCGTCACTCTGCACTCACTGTCACTCTGCACTCACTGCCACTCTGCACTCACTGCCAATCTACACTTACTGTCACTCTGCACTCAATCTGCACTCACTGTCACTCTGCACTCAGTCTGCACTCACTGTCACTCTGCATTCAGTCTGCACTCACTGTCACTCTGCACTCACTGTCACTCTCGCACTCACTCTGCACTCACTGTCACTCTTCACTCACTGTCACTCTGCACTCACTGTCACTCTGCACGCACTGACACTCTGCACTCACTGTCACTCTGCACTCAGTCTGCACTCACTGTCACTCTGCACTCACTGTCACTCTGCACTCACTATCAGTCTGCACTCACTGTCAGTCTGCAATCTGTCTGCACTCACTGTCAGTATGCACACAGTCTGCACTCACTGTTACTCTCGCACTCACTCTGCACTCCGTCGCCGAGCCCTAAAAATGGAATATTCAAAAGTCCGCCTTGGCTGACAAACACACCACCCTTTTAATGTGCAGAACCCTTTTGAAGGGGTATGCGCTCCATTGTAGAGAAAATACAATTGGTCGCTTTACTAGCCCCGCGCGGTCAACATCAATAAGCCATCTAGAAGATGGGTTTCAGGTGTGTGATTTCGTTGAGTGGATGGTCAGTCACTTTTACCAGCTAGATTTATTTGGGATATGAAACGAAAATAAATGTGTGCATGTACCTGTGTGTCTATATTTCATGTGTGTGCGCGCCCCAATGTCATTGTGTTTGTGCGGGCATTGCCAGGGGCCGGGGTCAGTGGGGTGGGAAGGTGACAATATTTTTATGTATGGTTGTAGTCCTTCAAAAGCTAAAACAAAACATGCGTGTCGCGTGGCTATAGTAAACCAAGTTAAAAGCAGCACTCAGATTTCATACTGGCGAATTGTTAATAAGGATGTGAAAGTGAACTAATAATAATGATAAGGTATAAAATTATGTATATTTAGACGGCGAACACGGTATTACAGGAAGCTGTCTGAAGACTGGGATGCGTTTACCTGCTTCTCTAGTCCAGCCGAAAAAGAAAAAAAAGGCCGACACCCTTTATTCTGAGATGCCAGAAACAGTAACACGAAATATGCGCATGTTTCCCCTAATGTAATAAGCTGATGAAAAGATTCGCCTGGCAGCCGCGCCGAGCCATAACAAACAAACCATTACTGGTCGAGAAACAGAAAAGGTCACGTTACTGCACAGCTCTGGGCAGCATTAATCCAGGGCTGGAAACAGTTGACAGTTTTGTTCCTTCTTTTTTTATCTCCCGTTGTTTACGTAATGTGATGTGAAAAGTAGCGATTTAAATTCTAAAATGTAGCGCTGATCCTCTTTCTGAATTCGGCAAAATTGGCTGTCGTTTTGAGGCATAAATATGTGATTTGAATTTGAAAATGTCCGCATTTTAGCAGATACGTGCTAATTAGAAAGCACTCGTCTCTACATGAGGGTTTTCGTGTAAACGGTAGAGATTCGTGTTCTGTGTGCCACACAGTGTGGATTATTACAACAAAAGGATCAAGCGTTATCGTTATTGACTAAACTGTAATTCACTAAACAAGCGCATAGTCAAGAAAACACATTGGCACCAAGGGCATGCTAATACCTCACGAACGCAACTAGAAAAGTTTAGTTTCAGGAAATTGTGCTACAACGAGGCCAACGGAGGAGTTGGTTGTGTTACCCAAAAGTACCAAGGACATCTGGTTTGTTAACATTAGCAGAGACCGAGAGCGCACCATGGCATAATATTACTCGTTAACAGTTATCTCTTTTTTAACTAAAACACGCGAACGCACCCGAGCTTCTCATTGGTTGAAATTCGTAATGTACAGTAATCTTGTCATTTCAGTGAATTCAATCGAGTATGGAAAATATTTCTCTGGGTTGTCACCATTCTTGTGAGTTGTGGGTCGTAAAATCGCTAGTTTTGGCGTAGTAACAATAATAGTGCACAACCACACATACCTGGGTACTTGTGCGTGTACTAATAGACAGAGAGAGACAGTGCTATCTGCGAGAGGGAAAGAGTGAAAGGCACAGAGGGAGAGGCGCGGAGAATGAGGGAGTAAAAGAGAGAAGCAGCGAGTATAGTAAGAGGGGGTGAAAGAAACAGATGTGTGAGGACAGCTATGCCTGTGTGCACGTGAGGAGGACGCGCGCCCGACAAACGCACTGCTCTATGGTGAACGCGCGCAGACCATCTGGAATGCATTACACGGGCACCCTGACAGCTCCTAATTAAAATTAATAGACTGCCGTGCGCGAAACCGCACAGAAAATGCCAAAAATGGCAGACGGAAATTACATCTGCCCTATCGCATCAAGAATACTAAAAATACAGCACCGTGAGGACCAATCACCATTCAGATTATAAAATAAAGCACTGCGAAACCACGAGCACAGAGGAATTTTTCCACCCTTAACAATACGGGTCGTAGCTCCTCCCCACTTCTGACGAAGTGGTGACGTCGCCGAGCCCGTAAAAAAGACAAATCCAAGACCTGGAAAAGGAAATGCTTGAAGTGGAGGAAACCCACATAAAACACATCCTGAGGCTCTGACTCCTAGAAAGTTACAGAATACAAAATATGAATATAAAGTGCTACTACTAATGAAGCCCGAGATCAGGATGTTAAGAAAACAAATAAGCTTTATGAGACAGGCCACAGGTGGGGAAGCTCTTAAACTGGTAGAGCAGTAGAGATGAAAGCTCACAACATATAAAGAGGATCGTCACAAGTGTAGGAAATATATTGAGGGAGACTTAGCAGTAGTAGAGGGATTCACCAACTTACTCCAGTAGTCCTTCTACGAATCCAGGTTGATGTGTGCAAAGAGTGAATTTACCATATTACCAAACTTAAGAGTAGTGCAAGTCAGACAATTTGCACACGTGGGACGAGAACATTAGCACTAGAATGCGCTCATGCATGTACAATTGCGTATTGTGGTCATATTGTGTGTTGCGAGTGGATCACAAATTTGCTAGCATTCGCGCCAAGAATTTGCAATTCTATTAAGGACACAGAGGCGAGGATTATGCTTCTCAATCTTTACTAGAAGCTCACAGCAGCCAATGAAAATGCTTGCTTTTCATTATTATTAACGTTAAACACTACATATCCCATCATGACTAGCACATAGGCACGCCCCCCTAGTCCATAAGAGGCCTCTGCCTGCCGCCATCTTCCTCTTTCTTTAAGGCGAACAGCTCCAACAACAACTTGGATAACTTTGCAACTCCTCCAACGTGGAAGAACCAAACATCTTCAGGCGTAGTATCCTGGCATTCTTTGACCTTCAGTCGTTCTTCTTATCAGAACCTGGAATAAAGGATACGAGACCGTAACCACCATAACCACTGGGTGGGCAAGCATTTATACATAACATGCCGGGTGGGATAATCCTCGCCTCCGTGTCCTTAATAGAATTGCAAATTCTTGGCGTGAATGCTAGCAAATTTGTGATTCTATTGCAGGACCGGAGGCTTCAGATTATGCTTGTTTAACGCTTATTAAAAACTACAGAGGTAATATCCCCCACCGGCTTATAATAATATGTTTTGAAGGTCGATTCCGACGACCAGTCTGCACTACGCATTATATCTTGAATGCTGGAACCCAACATGAATGACTTTGACGCCATGGCTCCTCTAACAGAGTGCGCACCAAAAATGGTGATGTCAATGCCTGCTTCTTTCATAACATAACGAAGCCATCTGGCGAAGGTGGCCGCAGCCACTGCTTTGAAGGGCTTTTGTAAGGCAATCAAAAGCTGTGAACAGCCCTGAGGCCTAATAGCCGCTGTACATTCCTCATAAGTTTTCAAACATTTAACAACACATAACTTTTCGTTTTCTTGAAATGCATTATATGAAACATGACTAGATAATGTCTTAGTGCGTTTAACTATGGTAAAAGAAACTCCTTCCGGAGTAAATACTCTACCTGTTAACTCCAGCGTGCGTACATCTGATGATCTTCTGCATGCCGAAAGGTAGAGTAACATGGCTAATTTAGCCGATAACTGCTTTCTGGATAAAGGGGAATTCGCTGGCCATCTGGTAAATAGGTCCAAAACCAGAGATACATCCCACAATCCGGAGTATTTTGGTTTAGGAGGGTTTGCCACCCTAATGCCTTTAAGTAATTTGCACACGATAGGGTGCATACCTATTGGTTTCCCATCCAGCTGGACATGGCCCGCTGAAATGGCTGATCTGAAGTTGTTGACTGATCTATAGGCCAAACCTTCGGATGCTTTATTCGATAGGAAATTCAGCACATGGGGTAACTCCGCCCCCACGGGATCCAGATGTCGTTCCACGCACCAATCCACCCAACCTTTCCAGGCCGAGGAGTATCTTTTCCTCGTGGATGGTGCCCAGGCTTGCTTGATGAAGTCGGAAGCCTTGCTCGAAACCCCCGCCACTTGCCATTGCTCCCTGAAAGCCTCCAGGCCATCATCTGAAGTCTGCCTTCCATTATCAGAGGTGCCTCTCCTGATGAGGGCCCAGCAATAGCGTCATCGACTCCGGGAGGAGTCTGGGTAGGTCGCAGCTCCACTGCATCAGCTTGGGGAACCATGATTGCCGCGTCCACCACAGAGTCACCATGACCACCTCCGCTTGTTGTCTGATCACTTGCGACATCGCTCTGGGGATCAGCAAGAAGGGGGGAAAAGCATACTGTACCCTCTCCGACCAGTCCTGGAGAAATGCGTCCGTTGCCTGCGCCAACGGATCCGGCCTCCAACTGAAGAACCGTGGAATCTGGTACGTTAGTCTGGACGCAAATAAATCCGTCCTGAACGGACCCCAAATCGTCTCCAGCCACTGGAATACCCTCGGGAGCAACTTCCAGTCGCTGTAGTCCCTGAGGTATCTCGAGTTCCAGTCCGCCACTTGGTTGGACTGCCCCGGAAGATATTTCGTGATTATCGATATTT
The DNA here is from genome assembly GCF_964263255.1 of Lissotriton vulgaris. Classification (NCBI taxonomy): domain Eukaryota; kingdom Metazoa; phylum Chordata; class Amphibia; order Caudata; family Salamandridae; genus Lissotriton; species Lissotriton vulgaris. The sequence continues at coordinate 521,677,269 of NC_141697.1, forward strand.
GATTTTGAAGGCAGTAGTGCCAAAAGTCTTTGGCTATCTGCACAAGCATGGACGACCTCGTGCCGCCCAACTTGTTGATGTATCTCACTGCTGACACATTGTCCAAATGCAGCATATGTTTGCTTCGGGGACAACGTCCTCACCGCGACCCCGCGAGTAGCTCTAGACAATTGATATGAAGAGAAAGCTCTTCCGGAGACCATCTTCCTCCTGTGGAGATGTCTCCACAACGCGCGCCTCAGCCCCAGCGGCTGGCGTCTGACTCTATTGTGATTTCTGGGAGTGAGCCGAAGATTGCTTGGCCGTTCCAGGCATCGACGTGCCCCATCCACCATTGCATCTCCGTCCTCACTTCTTGGGTGAGGGGGATGCTGTCCGAGTACGAGAGACCCTTTTGAAGGTGCCTGATCTTCAACTGCTGTAGAGCCCTGTAATGTAGAGGGCCCGGGAATATCGCTTGGACTGATGACGCTAGTATTCCCACCATTCTGGCAATTCCTCTGAGGGAGACTGCCTGACTGTTCAGCAGTTTCCTGATCTCCTTTTTCAGATGCTTCAGCTTGTCCTTCGGGAGGCATAGCTGAGCAGTCACGGAGTTCACTGTAAAACCTAGGAAATCTATCACTTGAGTGGGAATCATGACCGATTTTTTGCTGTTTATTACAAAGCCTAGATCCTGCAGTAAGGTTGTGGTCAACGTGAGGTGTCGCAAGAGAGTCTGCTGGCACTGATCCACTATCAGGATATCGTCCAGATATATGATGAGGCGTATACCTCGCTCTCTGAGGTACGCCACTACTGGCTTCATCACCTTGGTGAAGCACCAAGGAGCTGAGGAGAGCCCGAAAGGGAGAACCAAATATTCGTACCATTGGTTTCTCCACTTGAATTTCAGAAATCTGCGATGCGGGGGAAATATCGGAATAGAGAGATATGCATCCTTCAGGTCCAGTCGGACCATCCAGTCCCCAACCTTCAGTAGGTCTGTCAAAAGATGGATGCCCTCCATCTTGAAGTGATTGTATGTAAGAAACTGGTTGAATTCTCTGAGGTTCAACACTGGTCTGTTTCCGCCCTCTTTTTTCTGTATAACAAATATATTGCTGCAGAACCCGTGAGGGCCTTGAGGACTTGGCGCTATCGCGTGTTTCTGCAGCAAACCTGCGATCTCCTCGTCTATAAAACTAAGATCTAGTTGGGAAAAATGGAGACCCGCCGGTATGTCTGATTGAACAGGACGCGAGTAAAACTCCAAGTGAAAACCTTGAACTTTCTGCAAGACACTAGCGTCTTGTGTAAGCTCCTTCCACTGCTCGAGGCAGTGCTGTGTTCGACCCCCCAAAGGAAGAAGAGAAACATCTGCTATTCTCACCTGAGTTCTGCTGGTGCTTGAAATTCCCCCTATTATTATTGGATTGGTACCGGTTCCTGCTGAACCTCCGACGGGAGGGGTAGAAGGTTCCACCACAGATGGAGTCATACTCATTCCTGCCTCTGCCGAAGTCGCCTCTATGGGAGCCTGGAGGACCTCCTCGGCCTGACGAGCGGCCCCCGCCTCGTCCGGCCCTGTTAAAAACTCCCTGGTTTAACGCTCGTTTGATGCCCGATTGGGCCTTGTCTAGTGCCGTGAAGGTTCCAACGTATTTGGAGACATCTTTGACGAATTTGTCTCCAAATAACTGCCCCTCAGCAAGATGCCCTGGCTCTGCGTCCGCAAGTTCCGTCAAGTTGGTATTCATTTTCATAAGCAAAGACTTCCTCCTCTCTGAAGAGATGGCACAATTTGCGTTGCCTAACAAGCAGATGGCTCGCTGGGTCCATCCGGCCAACACATCCGGGTCCAGAGGAGTAGAAGCCTCCTTGGCCGCCAAGGCCATCTCTAAAATCTTGGCCAAAGGGCCTATAGTATCCAGCATCTTGTCCTGACACCCTTTCCGAGCCCTGTCCAAACCTCGCTTGGGATCCTTGGTAAATTTCTTCAAAAAAGTTAGGAGACTTGCGTCTATCTCAGGCGTTTCCGCCGCCTTATTAGGGATGTCAGGTCTGGGGCATTCCGATTTTAAACGGTTCCTCACTTCCCTCGGGAAGCTCTTTCGGAGGTTTTCATGAATATATGCCGCCACTGGCGTAGGTGGACCCCAGTCCTGTGACCTGGGGTGCATTATTTCCGAAGGGTCAAAGGTAAATGGGGCATGAACCGGTGCAAGACCGTCTGCCTTCTTAGCCTTCTTAGGAGGGGGCCGCTCTTCTGATGTATCCGTATCTGTGTCTGTATTGGTATCAGTGTCAGTGTCTGTGTCCGTATCGTGGACCCTACACTTAGCTTTGGCTTTACCGCTTGAGTATGAATGGTCTGCCATGTCTGGCAAGGTAGCTAAGGCCTGAGCATGAGGCCATGTGGCAGAGTCACCCAAAGGTTGACCCGAGGTGGAAGCCTCAGTTTTCTTCTTCTGTGGCTTGTAGAAGCCATGCCTCTTGGCGAAGCCCTCAAGCTGTCCTCTTATAGGGCGAAGGGCTGAAGCAAGGGCTTGCTGTACCATCTGTGGGACCGTAGTCTCCATTGCCCTATTGACGGAGGACTGGACCGAAGCATCCAAGGCACTCACTAGATTGTCCTCCAAGGCAGCCGCCTGCCTAGACTCAAAAGTCTCCTCCTCTGCATATTCCTCGTTATAATGCTCCCATTCCGACATTATGGGGTGGCTTTTGGAAAATGAATCCAATAAAGAGTCCTGAAACAGTATGTTCAGCCACAAGGAGGGTCTGGGGGGGTCAGCCCTCTCAGCACACTCACACACTAAGTCCTTCAACCCCCTCAGCAAAGCTATAATCAACAGGGGTCAGAGACCCAGGCCAACACAAAATACCCAGAGCATGTGCACACTCCAATATAGGCCTTTTTGATATTTTACAACCTTTCCAGGCGATCAGAGGGACAGAGGGACAACCGGCATGTAAAGCAGTCACAAAACGCTATAAACGTCAGTTGAGGATCGCGCCGCGACGTGCAGCCCAAACGCGACTGAATCCCTACTAAATAATAGCCCAAAATCAGCGCGTTTGGGCGCCCGTCGCGGCCGAGAGCCACCTGGCCTCTACCGGCATCACCGGCCACTAGGGAATGCCGAGTGCGCCTGCGCGAAGCCCGCCTGTATACGGGGGATACTCCGGGACACCAAACGCGGCCCAAGTGAAACCGGAGCCCGTCTGTCCCCGGTCGGAGACCACAGCTACCCTCGTGCCGATGAGCGCGCCTCTCAGCCACAAAGCAAAGGAATGAGGAAAGGCGTAGCACCGAGGCGTCCCGCCAGTGCAATAAACTCCCTGAAGTAAACAAAAGGTACGAACAATGACTCCAGAATATAAGTCCCGACTCTAGGGCATAATCGATCAATACAAAGCTGTAATTAATACATAATTAACATATAACTATGCCATAAACGTATCAAACAGCAGAGGGAGTAAACCAAAGTGCACTTAGCTCAGCTGTGAGCAGCAAAGAAAGAGGAAGATGGCGGCAGGCAGAGGCCTCTTATGGACTAGGGGGTGTGCCTATGTGCTAGTCATGATGGGATATGTAGTGTTTAACGTTATTAATAATGAAAAGCAAGCATTTTCATTGGCTGCTGTGAGCTTCTAGTAAAGATTGAGAAGCATAATCTGAAGCCTCCGGTCCTGCAATAGAATTGGATTTGGTGATTCGCACATCTATCGATGCATAATATGATAAAGAGATCACAGTGAATCTGTAATGCAGAGTTCTGTGCTGATTCAATTATCAGTGATTCACACATTTTGTACTGCACACCTAAACAATTTCTTTAACACTGGCACTTAAACCCTTGTGTGGTTTATTTTACAAGTTTAACACTGGCACTTAAACCCTTTTGTGCTTTATTTTGCAAGTTTGACGAGGTTGCGGATATACATTTCAGGTGACGAAATTATACATAGCGATATATTTATCATTAAGGAACCTGTTCATAACGATATCCCATTTGGCTCATTTTCCATTCGGTGCACAGTCATTGTGGGAATTACAGCACCACCAATATGTCTTGTAAATTCTGGTGAAGCAACGTTGAATTGGGCTCAATGGAGAGATGACTTCGTAGCATATTTAGGAGCTATAGGTGGTGATGTGTATAAACAACAGCTAGACAGTTCATCATCCATAAAGGGTCATAATGTCTCAAATGATAAAAGTCGACTTCTCTAACAAATTAGACAATCACCTAAATGGTGTAAGGATTATCATATGCATTAGTTCTTTTCAAGGTTCATCTGCAATGCTGATTCTTTCTTCAAATATATGGTGTTCTATTTATGTAAAAGATAAACATATTATTAATATTCTATTATATTTATGTTTATATGTATTGTGCTGCTAGCTCTCCCTAATTATTTTCACTTACTTTATATCTAAAATTGCATTGATATCGTAATTCTGTTTGCTTAGGTACCATAATGTAGTTGTTTGACACAGGGGGATATGTGGTATCTCAGTGATACCTCTATTGGAACACCGTCCGGAATCTCAGTGTGGAATGCGAGGACAGAATGGGACTGCGATTCTAGGGGTGTCAGTTGGACCAGACTTTTTTTCTAGAAAGAAGCTCATTGAAGTATGGGACAATAAATCCTCTTCACCTGAACATTTACATGTTGAACAGTTATTGTGTAGAGAAGACTTTAGAGTGAACACTGATGGTTTCATAATGTGTAAACGTTTGTCAGCAGTACCAATCATTAGAAGCACTGGAGATACACACAAAAAACAGAAAATGAATTCCTGTGAACTTCGGGCCACATTTATAAAGGTAAAAGGAGAGGAAAGTCTAACTTTACGACTTTCGGGATCCACAAAGGGCAGTTACTGCTCGTAAAAGCCCTTTGTGAATACCAACAGTCGTAAAGTTCAACTTTTGATATTCATGCCCTTTGTGAATACCACAAGTCATAAACCTAGACTTTTTTTAAATAACTGATCAAGAATTGGAAATGAGAGGAATCATAATCATAACCTGTAGCACTTCACAGTGTCAGAGTGGCCTGCAAGGCAATCAGGCAGTGCCCAATAGCCTGCTCTGACAGGTCAGAGTGTAGGCTATTTGTTTAGCAGTTTATTGGCCTGTTTGGTAGCCTGATGGGTGGGGTTTTGCTGTTGATTTCCTTGATATGACTACAAACATTGCCTGCAGTAAACTAAAAGCATGCAGTGTCCCATACCGCGAAAAGCACCATTACAGCTTGTCTTTACAAGTACAAAACTGGCATGATATTCAAATCAGAGCCACATTTTTAGTGATCTGGTTCGATAATGGGGGCTATTTTGGTGCATGGGCCTTTTTTTAATGCCCGTCCAATTCTGGCATTCCACATCACATTTTTACCAATTCTATGCATGGTATAGAATAGGTGTTACTCAATGCAATGACACTCAAGTAACAGACCTCGAACAAAGAAAGGCTGTGTCTGTCCTGCTGAGATTCAAATATGAGACTGCTGATCACTGCTGATGTCCACGGCTAGTAAAATGAATGGGCTTCAAACAACCATCCTCACTTGAACCCATCAAGGGTGTCTTCAGAAAACTATTCAAAACATATCTCTATGTGGGCGTGGCTAGCAGCCGATCATGGCAGCCGCTTAGCTGAGCAGCTCCAGGAGCGAGGCGATCTCCCACATCAATCCGGCACACTAATCCGACACTAAATACACTCCGAAGGGGCGAACCGGGGCGAGGACCAAGCGGTGCCCTGCGGAGTAAACGTGCAAACCGGCCGACACCGGGAAACGCAAAAATTGGATTCCGGCGAGGCGCGGCCTAGAAGAGGCGGCAAGCAGCGGACTGTCCCTCAGGAGTGCCCGGGCGGAAGTGAGGAGGAGATGGGGAGCCGGCGCCGGAAGTGTAGCTGACATTGAAAACGGGGGGCAACGCTGGTGACGGAAGGAGCCATAATAACATCGGCCACCAACTTGAGAGTACCGGAGTGAGTGGCACATCACGGAGATCGGTGAGCAGGCTGGAGACAGCAACAACGCTCGGAACTCCCGGAAGAAAGGAGAGAGCGGGAAGCGACCCGCACGGCGAGAGGCATAAGAGTGCAGCAGTTGGGGCCCCCACCCTCCCGGTGCTGTGGAGAAGACACCGGAGAGGAAGGGTGAGGCACGAGTAAAGACACACGGGTGGACTGAGGCGGTGGGGGTCTGCATCTACCTGAGCCCACGAGCGACGGGGCAATTCGCCCAAATCGCGTTCGGCCACTAACTGGACCCGCTAGTACTCTTGACCCCAGGTGACACAGTATTGAGCGGGGGCGTCACGCAGGTCGGGAATTGGGAGGTACCGCCATGCCCGAGAAGAGATATAATGCAGGTGGGTGGAGACTGTCCAAATGAACAGTGAGCACCCCTGTGATGAGGCCGAGGCCACGGGACAGTTAGCCCCGTCTGCAATACACCAGCACTTCACCTCGTGGAGGTGCCCGGAAGGGAAGCGGAAGGGGAGATAGTGACCAGTGCCCTGGGCAGGCAGCTACTGATTGCCACGAAGACGCTTCAAGTAACATACCCACACACAGGCACGGGGGCACTGGGGAAGACTGGCGAGAGTGTCACCAACACATTACCACCTCTAGGGGAGATACGTTCCTAGAATGCACAGCACATATCCCACAGTGCCAATTCATTCCACGCCTTGCACTGGCGAGCAAAGGTCCTCAAACGTCCTGGAGGCTGCGATCGGAGAGGAGAGGGAGCGACTCACAGGAGGAACCTAGGGACGTGGCAACCGCACAGCGAGGGTGTGAGGCGGCCTCAAGAATGACTATGGCGGGCAGGGGATCCAAACATAATTCAACGCAGGCCAAACTAGACAAGTTTGCCTACGAAAAGACCAACCCTCCTCAGGCGGAACCTCGCAACTCCATGGGGAAGACACAGGAAGGGGAAGGGATGAAAAAGGCGACACTAGAAGACGTGATGCGTGCACTGACACAGGTGCAAACCACGGTGGGATCTACGGCTACAGAGGTCACACTGATCAGAGCAGCCCTCCAAAAAATGAATGAGAGAGTGAAGCAAGTGGAGGTGGTGACGAAATCCCTGGTGGAAGACGTATCCGAGCTGCAAGTGGCAATGGAGAAGATGGTGGCCGAGAACAAATCCCTCAGAGAACACTCTGGGGGGAGGAGCCTAGCCAGCAACCGCGATGGCCGCCTGAGCCCTCGGCTCCGCTGACCCGTCCGCTTCCCTCCCGTACCGCTTCCTCTCCTGAGTGCTGAATCGTGTCTGCTGTGCAGTAACGGGTTTGGGAAGCGACGCTGAATCCGATGATGTGCTCCCCGTCGATCTTCCCGCACCGGGGGTGACGGTATGCCCAAAACTCCTGCTGGTGGCCGCTGAGTGGGACCGGTCCTTTGTTCTCGGCACCGTCCGGCCGGACGACAACAACGTCGGCCATTAAGGGAGGTGTTGGAACCGCCAGCGAGATGCGGCAGACGGTCGTGGTCTTCAGAAGTGGTGCAACAGTTTCTTTTTGGAGTCTCCCTGCTACATGGCTTCAATATTGCCGATGTAACAAATGTATCCCCCTCCTCGGATGCTTCTGTGAGTCTTCTTGCTACGCAGTGGATTAGAGGGGGCCATTTTGGGCTGAGTGCTCAGCGCTTGCATACGGCTCCTGTTTGGACCGTCACTGTGTTGTCCCCGTGCGAGGCGCTGCATTGGTGGGTGCTGCCCTGGTCCCTGCGCCCTGGCTCTGCCTGTCTGAGAGTGGCTCTAATAAACGGTAGCTTGAAATGGATGCCGAAGATCGGGATCGAGGGTTGCCGCATGCCTGCGAGCCCAATGGGCAGGGATCTGAAATATCATCCTCTCCCGTTGTGCCCTTGAGTATTCGCGATGTCCTGGGTGCTTTGGCTGATCTGCGGGATGCCCTGCGCCACGACGCCTGTGTCCTGGAGCACCGACTGGACGACGTTTTGCCCCCACTCTCCTCGGCTGACCGAGCGGGCGACTGTGCGCGGAACGTATCGTCGCGCCCTGGGCTCGGCAGTTGTGTGCAGCCTATTCGGAGAAAGGTGGAGGAGTTAAATGTGAGTGAACTCAACATCACCGCGACACTGACTGTTGCAGCAATGGAGGACAGTGTGCTTTCTGTACTTGGACAGATACCAGGAGATCGCCGTTGGACGCCATATTTACTAACACCAGCGGGTTCTGTCGGCAAGATTGCTCCGCCTACTCTGGGCATGTTGCTTGGGATTGAGTTGCCTGACTTCGGCGAACTACTGTTGTGTGCCTGCCTGTACTGTACTCTGGTGGATCACACTGTCCTGCTTCGGATGCCTATTGATGGACGTTGCCCTATCTCGAGGTGGTCATGCCGGCTGCTTCTCCTGCTCCATGGGACTACGTCACTGTTGCACTTCGCTGACGCATTGGATCGTAGGGGTTAGGGTTGATTCTGCCCTTTTCTTGCCTTACTACCGCTATTTACATTGCTAGGAATGTGATGGACGGACGGGGATGCTGGACGTTGGATATGGTTTGATTGGGGTCGGGGCAGTGGTGGCCGATTACACTCAACCATTTTGCTAGTAATGTTTCAGGTCACCGGCCTTTCTGCTATGTGCTGTTATTGTATTGTTGGAGAATACTGCCGAGGGACGGGTGGTGGGCTCCTCCCCACTTTTCCTCTTTTATGGGAGTTATAGATTAGGATACTCTTTTCTTACTCCCTATATTTCGGGTATTATAATTATTCTTTTTTCTTTCTTCCTTGTTCTAAATTTCGGGTTGATTGGGCGACAGACACACTGCTGGGGGGGGGGGGGTTGTAGGCCGTAGCCTCTGCATGCGTGTAGGGTGGGGGGTTGGGGGATGGGATTTTAGTTTCCTGGTTTCAGTTTCTATGGTGCCTGGTTTTTTCCTTCGTTTTCGTTTCTTCTTCTTTATTCTATCTTGGGTCTGTGTCTGGGACAGCTAAGGGGTGAGTGGCGGTGGACTCTGGGTATGAGGTTAGGCCTGATGCTCCTGCTGCACGAACTTCGAGTCGCCATGCCGCCTGGGGGGACTTGACTTTTGGGTAGTTGACTTTCGTGGTAAATTATTTATCGCTAATGTCACGTTACACCTGCACGGACTCCGCTTTCTTAGTCTATTGTTTATGTAAACACAAAAAAAGTCGAACTTTAATAGCTGCAACAAAAAAAAAACATTTAATATAAACCTTCATTGCTCCTGGGACATGGTATCAAGACGATCTACAGTGTAACTCTTAAATGCTTGCTTATTGTAATAATGTGTTACTGTGTCGCCGTATTGCATGCACTGGTGCTTCAAGAATATCCGTGGCCGGCCTGATGGTTGTGGGCCCATATTTGTTCTTTTACTAATGCACAATAAAGGTTTTCAAAAATTTAAAAAAAAAATCCCTCAGAGAAAAGATGGATGATCATGAAGGGTGCTCGAGGAGAAACAACGTCCGAATACTGGGAATTCCAGAATCGGGAGGTAAAGGGGCAATGGATCTCTACGTGGAAGAACTGATTAAGACACAGTTAAACCCGAAGGGCCTCTCGCACTTCTTCTCGGTGGAGAGGGCCCATAGGGTACCCGGTGGGAAGCCAAATCCAGGGGCATCCCCAAGACCAGTCCTGGCTAGACTTTTCCATTTCCGCGACCGGGATACTATTTTACAGGCAGCGAGGGTCTCTCCGGCCATTCAAATCCAAAATTCCACGATCGCCTTCTTTCTGGATTACACTGCCGAAGTGGCACGTAGGAGAAGAACTTTCCTAGATGTTAAGAGGGCGCTACGGGCTAAAGAAATGCCCTACTCGATGCTGTTCCCGGCGCGCCTTAGGATGGTAGCAGAGGACAAGGTTTGGTTTTTTGAAATGCCGGAAATGGCTCAGGACTGGCTGGAGGCCTGCAGGAAAGGCTCACCGCTCGAACAAAAACACTCGAAACCACCGGGACCATAGTCAAACGGGATCACAAATGTCCGGAAGGGGGGGAGTGACTAGGTCACCAACGCCGACCTCCAGGGAGCAGAAGGAGGAGTGGAATCATAATGTTTCGGTGTTTGGACACTAAGCGGTAAACCAAAGAACTTTGAAAAACGGACACGCTTGGACACTGGCCTGGGGAGCTCGGAGGAGGGCAGGGAGGTCGCCTGCTCCGGAGGACATTCCACCCCAGCGCGCAAGTACACTGTTCAGGGGATGGGTTAAGCACTCTGCTATGTTGGGGAGGTGGGCGGTTGAAGGTCCGTTAAGCAGGGAGGCAGGGAGGGGGGAGGAAGGGAGGGTTTGTTTAGAGGTTGCTGAAGTTCCACAAATTAGGTCACACTACGTATCAGGCCACAGAGACGGTTTCGACCGAGTACTTGCCGGAGGTACCCCTGAAATGAGATCCGACGCACAATGTCACAGATGTAAGCCAGACAATGCAAGACTCCCAAATACAGACACCTGAGGAGGGGCTTCTGAGATCACGAGTGGTGCCTCTCCGGCTCATGTCATGGAATGTGAGGGGATTAGGAGATAAGATAAAGAGAGGGCTGGTAATGAATGCAGTGAGAAGGCAGGGGCCGGATCTGCTACTCCTCCAGGAGACGCATCTCACAGGGGATACAACCAAGGCTCTTGACAGAAAAGACTACAAAATGGCGGTACATTCAGAGTTTACCACAAGTTCTAGGGGCACTGGCATATTAGTTAGGAAATCAGCACATTTCATCACTCTAAGCACTAAGATAGACGCACAGGGCTGCTTCACAGCAATACAGGGGCAGTGGGAAGGGAGGCTCCTAAATGTAGTGTCAGTGTATATACCCACGGCATTACACTCGGCACTGGGTGAAATCTTACTGGACCTACCTGGGGGTGACATAATACTCAGAGGGGACTTTAATGAAGCAGTAGACTCCCTAGTGGATAGGTTCCCCGACTCGACCCAAGCGGGGAGCACTTCACAGATGCAGAGATTTTTTACCGCAATGGGGCTAATCGACATATGGCGATACACACACCCTGCCGCGAGGCAGTACACTTACCACTCCATGGTACACAACAGCCTGTCACGGATCGACTATTTTTTAGCGTTAGGGGAGGGGATACAATACGTGGAAACTGTTGATATACACCCTAGGGGCATATCGGATCACTCCCCGGTTACACTCACATTGTCTACGCAAGAGAAATTACGTAGGAGAATCTACCCAATGCACGCGTCATATCTTAAGGTTCCTATTTTGCGGAGAACACTGAATCTGTACAGTCCCCCGCTATTTTGTGGGAGGCATACAAGACGATGCTGAGAGGACAGGCCATAACATCCATAACGGGTCATAAAAGAGAGAGACAGCGTGAGTTGTCCGAGTTGGAACTGGCCCTACACGCCGCAAATAGGACTCATGAAATGAGTCCTATGCTGGAAACATCCCAGGCCCTGCTCCTAAAGCAAAAGGGAACATGTAAAGCAACAAACAATGACCCAGTTAACAGAAACGGCCACAGAATATATGACATAGGGGATAAGGCAGGGAAACTGCTGGCCTGGCTAGACAAGCGGGGGGTGGAGCCAAAGGAATACAGCGTATTTGTGACAAACAGGGCCAGATACACACGACCCCCGAGGAGATAGTGGAGACCCTAGCTGAGTATTTTGACCGAGTGTACACGCCAGGCACTGAAGTGTCAGTAGAGATGGCGCACGCAGCGCTGGAACCCATCCCACATCAGACACTTACGCCGGAAGCGGCGACGGAGCTAGAGGCGGACATCACAGAAGAGGAAATACAGAGGGCGATACATGCCATCAAGCCGGAAAGGCATCGGGACCAAATGGTATCCCGATAGAATGGTACCAGACCATTTCGGAGAGCCTCAGTGGACCACTGTTGGCTATGTACAAAGACAGCTTGGATAGGGCTGAACTTCTGTTGGCTCAACGGACGGCGACCATCATCGCCATCCCCAAACCCGGGAAAAAGCCGGAAGAATGCACGTCATATCGCCCTATTTCCCTTCTCAATGCTGAGGTTAAAATCTTGGCTAAACTCCTTGCCACCCGGCTGATGGCGCATCTCCCGCAACTCATACACCCCGACCAGTCAGGCTTCATGCCACACAGGAATACTGCCCTCAACCTGCGCAGGGTACACAGTGTGATGGCTCGAGCAGACACACTATCGGAAAATGCTGTTGTACTGGCGCTAGACGCAAAAATGGCGTTCGACATGGTGGAGTGGCAGTATCTGTTCGAGGTCTTGGTACACATGGGAATTGGCCCTAAATTCGTGGCCTGGGTCCGGCTACTATACACAGAGCCTGTAGCACAGGTGGTGGCAAATGGCCATATTTCTCGAACATTCCAGTTAAGGCGGGGAACACATCAGGGCTGTCCCCTGTCACCACTGCTCTTTGCGATCGCAATAGAACCATTGGCGAATCAGATAGGTTCCACCTCACTGCTGAAGGGGATTACCTGGTCGGAGGGATGGGAAGACCACCTGTCTCTGTACGCAGATGATATGCTTGTGTATCTGACGGAACCAGAACGGAGTATTCCGGCGCTGCTGTCGTTATGCGACGAGCAAGGGAAGATATCGGGGTACACTTTGAACTGGAGTAAGTCGGAACTATATGTGTTGCATGGCTCGACTCCCACACTGGGCAGCACATGCTCCCTAAAAGTGGCGGGGACCTCGTTCAAATACTTAGGCGTCCATGTGACGAAGGATCCGGCTGAGTTCTTCCAGAAGAACCTCGCACCGCCGTTGGAGCGATTGAAGCAGGACGTTAAATTCTGGGCGGCGCTGCCACTGACATTGCTAGGCAGAGCGGCATTGTACAAGATGATGTCCTTGCCCCGATTCTTGTATAACCTAGAAAATACCCCATACCCAGTAGAAGTAAGATACTTTAGGAGGGTGTCGGTTGTCCATTGCCGGCCTCATGTGGAACAACCGCCCGGCACGAATAGCCCAATCCAAACTGCATAGGGGGTGGTATGATGGTGGGATCACGTTGCCAAACCTGCAACTCTACTACTGGGCCGCCCAACTGAAGCCCATCAACCAGTGGCTGCATGTACCTCAGGAAGACCCAGCATATGGGGCGAACAGAGATCAGCTGGGTACTAATAACTTACTGGCTCCTCTCTACGACCAACGAAAAATGCGCCCACTCACGGGGCCCACCAAGCTTACGGTAACACTGTGGCATACAGCACAAGCAAAACTTGGATGGAAAGGGATAATTACAAAACTTACTCCGTTGTGGGACACGCAGGCGCTTGGCAACCTGAGGTGTAGTAAGGGGTTAGCACAGTGGGACACCATTGGTCTGTCTACAGAGGGGGATCTGTGGGAAAAAGACACTGTGATCCCATTTGACCAATTGCGGCAGAGGTACGAGCTGGAGCCCACAGAACTGTTTAGATACATACAGGTACGCCACTCGCTGTTATCAGTCATCCCAAGTGGCACGAAAATTCCGGAGGCATCACCCCTCGAGGACCGCCTCCTTACGGACTATATGCAGGAAAGGGCAACGTCACTCACATATCGCAAACTGATCATTAACCTTATGGATCCAACATTAAAGCTTAGGGACAAATGGGTGGAAGATCTAGGCGAAATGGATGAATCCGAATGGAATGAAGCTTTGGCATCACCCAAGGAGGGTGGCGTTTCGGCAAGGTTTCAGCTTATACAGCTCAAAATCTTACATAGGGTGTACTACACAAGGACGCTGCTCCACAGGATACAAAGGGCACAAACTCCGTATTGCCTTCGCGGGTGTGGGGAAGAGGGGACATTGTTCCACACTATTTGGGAATGCCCTAACATTCAGGAGTTCTGGAGACAAATCATGCGTACCATGTCTCAAGCATTGGGAATATCCCTGATTCCCGAACCACGGAAATGCCTGCTCAACATATGGGGGCCCAATGACCTTTCGCGACACGGACAGCAGTGGTCCATGATAGGCATAATGTTAGCTAAACGCGACATAGCACAGAAATGGGGAGCGGCAGATGCCCCGACACTGACACAATGGTGCTCAAACATGGACAGGGTTATGATCATAGAACGAACAGTGTACACAAGTAGAGCATGCCCACGTAAATGGAACAAGATCTGGACCCCATGGAACGTGTACAGGGGGGACATATGTGAACCGCTGGAAGAGGAATACATATTGACATCGGATGAAGAGGGCGGGGACGACTAGGGAGGGAGGTGGGGGAGGGAATGATGGAAACCCGAGGGATACCTAGGTCTAAGTAGGGGAAGGGAAGAGAAGGAGAGGAGGATTGGGAGGTACTGACTAATTGTCTTGTAAAATCACCCTATTGAATATGGCAAACGCTGTTGGGTACCTTGAGGGGTCGTAGATCTACACACACAAAATGGATGCCTGGTGACTGGAAACGGATTGGGGGTGTGTTATGACCGGGTTTTCTGCCCCTTTTTGAGTGAAGGTGACTTTAGCCTGCTATCATTCTATTAGGAGGATTAGAAACTCAGACCTGGCCGATTTACCAGGTGTTTGACGTAATTCCCTACCCTTTTCTGCATTTTAGGGTCTATACACTTATGTTAATGAATAGATTCCTTAGTATTAGTATTAATCCGTCCTTTTGTAAGGTTGCTAGCATATTTCTGATGGAGTTATGCTTATTTCGGGCCCTGTAGGCCTCGAACGGGAGAGACTCCATCTTTCTTTCTGCCTCGGCTGCTTGAGATGCTTTTAGGTCAAATGTAATGTTTTAGTTATAAGGTGTTCGCTTGGAGAGAACCGGCTGAGGCTGGCCCTTATCGAAGGATTGTATTTTTCTTTGTGTCGAAGACATAACATCAGGCCGGCCGGCTGAGAACGTGTCCTTGGCATGGGGTGGTACAAGAATTTGGTGGGCGGCAGGTTACTGGCCGTAAATTTCCATGCATGAACACGGTTCTATATTAACAAAAGCACGGAGAGTTCAGGGTTCAGTCCGTGAGTCAGTTAGTAGACGGCAGCTAGTCGTTAGCATTATTGCAGTTAATCAACTCAAGGCAGACAGTCGCCATTTTGAAGTCCGAGAAAGACCAAGGGCTGATACTCTCTCAGAAAGATTGAAGTTATTTTAGTTGGAGCAGCTGGCGAGCTTTGATACTAAGATCAGAGCATGCAGAATGAAGCAGTTAGCGCAGTGAACGAATACTAGAGCGGCAGAACCTGCTTTATAGGATCGAAGTTAGAAGGTGAAGATAGTCCGTGATTGAGAGGAGAGAGGATTAGTGCAGAACTGCGAGAGTGAAGCAAACGAAGTAGAGAATAAGAAGGAGGTTCCAGTGTCTTGGAGGGGAGCAGAGGAGACAGAGCATAGCGGTGCAGACGTGTATCCGTGACTGCAGGGGTGATCCTAAGATGAGCCAAGGCACAGACGAGAAGGGAACCCAGATGACAACTGAGCCCAGACTTCATACTCATAAGGTGACGTCGACCCTTTCTTATTAGCGTGCACATACATTCTAATTCTTTCTTTTGCTTTTCAGGCTATGTGTTATATTGCAGTATTATATTGTTGTTATTGTTTAAATAAAGGGACCCCAGTTCTTAGTGAACAGCTGTGCAAGTGTTATTATTCATAATAAAGTTAACCTTTCTTCTAGTCAGATGCTGTTATGTGAACGGATGCATCTCCCGTCCAGGTAAATGGTAACTGAGCAAGGGAGTAGAGGAGCACTTACATTGGAAAATATCCTTTGCATGTTGTGATTTGGCCATTCTTGTGTGAAAGGATCGACCTGTCTATCTATCACATAACCTATAATATTATATTCCAGTTGATATTAGATATATAACAGAGAGAGAAAGAGCTAAAGGTATTCATAGGACAGTGATCGTCGTTATGTAGCGGCGTTAATGAGAGCATTGATTGCGATCAATGTGTATACCCACAAGATTGTGGCTTGAGAGAGCACTGATTGTGGTCAGTGTGTAATGAGGTCGCCGCTAGGGAGAGTGGCGTTAGTGAAAGCATTGACCGTGGTTAATGTGTATACCCACAAGATTGTGGCTTGTGTACGTGTGAAATAGTGAGAGCACTGGGGGGATACAGTGTTTATACCCACAAGATTGTGGCTTGTGCGAGCACTGATTGTGATCAGTGTGTAATGGTAAGTAATCGGACCTGCCTCAGGGTTGTCTAGTCTGGGCCTATGTTGCCGCGAGACTATAAGGTATGAGTGCGGTGTGGAATAATCAGTGAGTATTTCTAGTAATCCCTATAGATTTAGTGGTGTTTTTGATGATATAAGCTTGCATATTGCTAATTCCCCATCCTCAGGTAGGTACCCAGGTGCCTTTTGAAAGTAGGTCCTGAGGAGGGAGGTGATTACGTTTCGGCTGGGTTTGGTGGTGTTTTGTAAGCTGATTCTACCTGGTCCGAAAATCCGGTCGTTACATCTGGCGTCACGAACCGTTTACGAAAGCCTGTTAGCGCGGTATTGTTTCTATCTTGTTGGTTTGCGCTTGGCGCATACAGAGTATATTTTTGTATATTATTTGTTTATAGTTGTATATATCTTTTTCTTTTGGCACTATGTTTTTGAGGAGGTCTAAATCTACTTTTAAATTGCCTGTTGAAATTCCCGGCTGGGAATCAACGCCTTACGAGGCATTGGCCCGCGAGTGGGGTGATTTCACTGGTTTGAGTGAGAACTGGAGTTCTTGTTTGGAACTGGCGGATCCGACTAATCTGATTGCTTGTTTGCAGAAAGCGCCTGTTGTGAAGGGCGATGAGCTTCCTATTTTAGGACGCAGAGGTTGGATTGTTTTATCTGCGTACAGGATTGTACATGAGAAATTTTTAAAATTACAGAAACAATATGTGGAAATGGAAGAGAAGTTTGTTGAAGTGCAAAATGCTCATACTCTTTTGAGATGTCAAAATAAATTGCTTGCCGATAAACTAGAGACTTATCAGACTATTGCTGAAAGAGCTGCTGTTCGTATTGCTAAATACCAATATAAGAATCGTCGTGGTCGTGTTTGCAAACGGAAAGTGCGTCTGGTCGTGGCGAAAGCCGGACTGGATTGGAAGCCTGATGAGTGGGACGGTAATATCTGGGACTCAAATGATTCTGGCTCCTCGGCTGAGGAGTCTGATAGACGCAAGTATTCTCGCACTGGACGTGACTGTAACTCTAATACTTTTAGTATTAAATATTTTATTGAGGAAGCCAACACAGCACAGCAGAACTCTAATACTTTTGACAAACTTTATGATTCAGACGACCATGGTCGTGTTATAAATCTGACGACATTTCTCGATCTGAATGTCCCTCTAAATCTGTTGATCGGGCTCCTTGTGCTGCTCGTACTGAAATTTCTGCGCATCCGGTTTTTCGACGTAAGTTGCAGCAGGCTCCTGGTAATCTGAATGGTGTTCCTTTGGATAGTTTAGAAGACTTTACTCAACAGGAAGTTAGTGATATTTTGCAACGATTTCGACAACGGCGCGGTGAGGCCTTGCTTACATGGATGGTGCGTCTCTATGAACTGGGTGCTGCTGGCATCATGCTAGATGGGGGTGATGCTTTGAAGTTTTGTTCTTTGAGTTCTGATTCTACTGTTCAAGATCATTTCCGAAATTATAATGCTGCTGGTCAAATTAGTTTGATTCAGTTAGCGACTGATGGTTGTAATCACAAATACCCTACTGAATCTGATTGGCCTCTGAATGACAAGCCATGGTACACGTTGCGCGATGCGGCACAACGACTGAAAGAGGAGGTGATGAAAACCGCAATTTTTCTGAGTACATCTGACAGATTGTTGGATGGTTTATTGACATCTTCTGTGCGGAATCGCATTATCCGTTCTTCCCCTGTTGCGTATTAACAAGTTATGATGACTTTGTTGATCAATCAGACTGGCAATGCGTTGTCCATAGTGCTTGAATCTGTACGTCAACTTGGTGAATTGGGCGAATGGCTCAAACCTGAAAGACAATCCAGACCTGAGGGTCGTACTGCTGGAAATTATAAGTTTTCTAGACGTGATATGTTTCTTGCTTTGCTGGCTGATGGTATGAAGAGAGAAGACATTGATGGTGAACCTAATAATCGCTTGTGGGACTTATTTCGCAAGCATGGTTTGGATCGGAAGGAGGGTGCACGACGTGTGCGAAAGAATGAATGTGATCGTGAATATTCTGATGACAGTGGGGATGATCGACATCGTGATGATTCGGAACGGCGTGATAGACGACGGAATGAGCGAGATGTGTCCCCTCGGCATGAAAGAGAAAGGAGGAGAGAGGGGGAAAGAGAAAGGGGGAGAGATGACTATGTTGAAGGCAGATACAGAGATGAAAGGGATCAGTACCCTGAGATGAGGAGAAGAGAGGATCGACACAAATTTTCTGAACGAAATTCACAATACTATGCAGATGACAAAAATCCATTTCGTATTGGGGATGGATATGAACAGGACATTATATCGTCCAAGAAATTTGAGAGCATTTACCCTGATTTGTCTTGGTTGTCAGAACGCAATAAAAATGATTAGGAAATAGGTCAAGCTCCAGTACGCAGTTGGGCTCACAAAGACAATAGACCCTATGTAGATATTGAAATTTTTTGGAGACATCGTAATATACAAAGGGCCGAGCATTGGTAGATACAGGAGCGGAGGCCACTCTAATTCATGGAAAATCAAAGAAATTTAAAGGACAATTTTTCACAATTACTGGTTTAGGTGGAAAGGAAACCTCCGCAGTACAAACAAATGTTGAAATGAAAATAGGTAGAATTCCCCGAAAAGAATATTCTGTTTTAGTTGTGCCACTTACGGAATATATAATTGGAATTGCTATTTTGAAAGGTATGACATTGCATTTAGATGATGGTTGCTATCAATTTGGAAGTAAAGGTTATATTTCATCTAGACCTGTACGAGTTGGTCGTTTGAGAATGCCTCCTATAAAGATTCCCAAGGCTACAAAAGTTGTTTCCCAAAAACAGTACCGTAGTCCAGGTGGTCACGAGGAGATTAGTTCTACGATTCAGGACCTAGTGAATGCAGGAGTTATAACTCTGGTTACTTCTGCTTGGAATAATCCCGTTTGGCCTGTGCGCAAGAGTGATAATTCTTGGCGTATGACTGTTGATTACCACAAATTAAATAAACATACACCCCCTTTGACTGTTGCAGTACCAGACATGATTACTTTAATTGAAAGAATCCAGAAGCATCCAGGAATATGGTATGCGTCTATTGATATTGCTAATGCTTTCTTTTCAATTCCAATTGCCCCTGAGTGTCAGGAACAATTCAGTTTTACGTGGAATGGACGTCAAATGACGTTTAGAAGTCTTCCCCAAGGCTATGTACATAGTCCTACGATCTGTCACCGGCTGGTGGCGGAACATTTATCTGAAATACCCATAAACCCACAAATACAAATTTGTCATTATATTGACGACATTCTGATTCAAGGTGAGACACAGGATCAAGTTCAGACTCAACTAGATAAAGTTATCGATCATTTACGTGAAAAAGGTTGGAAAATCAATCCTGACAAGTTGCACGGTCCGTCACAAAGTGTGAAATTTTTAGGCATTAATTGGCATAAAGGTAACAGAGAAGTGATTCCCCAAGTGAAGCAGAAAATTCTTGATTTTGCGGTTCTTCGGAACCTAAGAGAAGCCCAGAGATTTATTGGTTTATTTGGTTTTTGGCGTCAACACATCCCATATTTGAGTCAGATATTAGCCCCTTTATACAGTCACTCGTAAAAAGAATGCGTTTGAATGGAATAAACCGCAGCAAGATGCGTTTGATATGGCGAAAGGAGCAATTCAGTATGCTTTAGATCTGTGGCCCGTGCGTGATGGTGATGTGGATCTGAATGTGTCTGTGCAAGGTCCTTATGCAAATTGGAGTTTGTGGCAAAAACAAGGCAAACATAAAGTACTGTTAGGCTTCTGGACTAAAAAGTTACCTGATGCTGGTGAGCGTTATACACCTTTTGAGAAACAGTTACTTGCATGTTATTGGGCTCTGGTGGATACCGAGCAATTGGCTTTGGGACATGATGTGATGTTGAGACCTGAAATTCCTATTATGCAATGGGTTTTGAGTTCGCCGAAAACTCATCGAATTGGACATGCTCGAGAGGCGAGTGTGATTAAGTGGAAATGGTATATACAGGACAGGGCACGGGTGGGACTGAAAGGTGTTTCGACGTTACATGAGCAAGTGGCGCAGGTGCCCTCAAATGAGACTGGGATTGTTTGCCCCGTACCTATAGTGCAGGAATCCCCTGTTAAGTGGGGTAAGCCATTTGATGATCTGTCCGCGGAGGACAGAAACCATGTGTGGTTTACGGATGGTTCAGCGAGGTACATAGGAGAGAAGAGGTATTTGTAGGCAGTGTCCTATAATCCTGTCACACAGAAATTGCTGAGTACAACTGGTGAAGGAAAAAGTAGTCAATTTGCTGAATTGTATGCTGTTTACCAAGTTTTAAAACAGGAACTACCTGGTACGTGTCACATTTTTACTGATTCCTGGTCCACTGCTAATGGACTGGCTGTTTGGTTACCGACATGGCATGCTCGTAATTGGGAATTGCATTCTAAGGAACTTTGGGGTAAAGAGTTATGGAAAGAAATTTGGGAACTGCTTCCGCAGAGTACTGTTACAATCTTTCATGTGGATGCTCATACACCAATAGACTCCCTTGACAAATTCTTTCACAACATTGCAAATGAGAAATCTAAAATTGCTGAGGCAGTGGTGGACATGCAGGACTCTGATTTGGCGGGATTGGCGAAATGGGCCCACCAGAAAGCAGGACATTTTGGAGAGAGAGCCACTAGCAGGTGGGCTGCTGATCGAGGAATTTATATTCCTTTAAATTTGATTAAAAATACTATACTGCATTGTCCTATCTGTCAACATTCTAGACAACGAAAAGTACCCCAAATTGTTAGAGGACATTTACATCGAGGAAAATTGCCCGCTCAAATTTGGCAGATTGATTATATTGGTCCACTCCCTATGAGTAAAAATTGCCAATATATTTGTACCATCGTTGACACATACAGTGGTCTTTTGGTGGCCTTTCCCTGTAAATGAGCTACCCAGGTAAACACCATTAAAACATTAGAATTGATTATGCTATATTATGGTGTCCCATTTCAGATTCAATCTGACAATGCATCACACTTTAAGGGAAGATTGGTGCAGGAATTTTGTGTGGAGAACAACATTGAATGGGTGTTTCATATACCGTACTACCCACTGGCAGCAGGCCTTATAGAGAGAATGAATGGTTTGCTAAAAGATCAATTGCGTAAATTAACTGATAATAAATATAAGAATTGGAGAGAATATTTGTTTCAGGCACTGTTGATTTTGAATATTCGTCCCTTTTTTAATGCTGAATCTCCATTAATAAGTTTATTTCCTCCAGCTGTTGATGCTAAACCAAACACAATTCAAAATACTGTAATGTATTGGGAGATTTCCCCTGGAGCCCTGGCTCCATGCAGAGCAACCCCAGGTTCTGCAGGCTTGGACCTGCATGCCATGAATGACATTATTGTAAAAAGCAGAGATCGTGTTATCATTGAGACTGGCATTGGTGTCTGTATACCAACTGGAAATTGTGGCCTGATAGCTCCTAGATCGGGCCTGGCCTTAAAAGGCATTCAAGTGCTTGGAGGAATCATTGACAGTGAATATCAGGGAGAGATTAAGGTTCTCCTGCTAAATAGCAGTGAGGTTGATTTACCAATTCAAAAGACTGACCGAATTGCTCAGTTGTTAATCATGCCTGTTTTCAGTGGTGAGATTCAGAAAGGCACTGCCCCAACTTTGTTAACTATTCGAGGACAAAAAGGTTTTGGCTCCACTTATAATCCAGGAACGAGAGTGTGGGTGCAATCGCCTAAAAATCCCCCTGAACAAGCTGAAATTATTGCAACCGGTCATGATAACACAGTACTTGTTATGAGACCAGGGAAAGATAGCTGGGAAGCTGTCCCAGCTGGCAAATGTTACTTACAAGAATGAATAATGCCTGTATTTGATTCTGTTTCAGATCATTCTATGGACTGCTGTTGCAGAATGTGCTGGAGTTGGACTCCTTTTGGCTTGCTACGTCGGAAGAGGAAGGAACCCTCAGACTTTGGTTGATTCGATAATCAGAGTACAGCGTTCCTTTGCTGCGTGGAATTCATCATCTAACTTTTGGACTACCCTGGCACGAAGGGTAACAATATCCCCACATTTCTGTTCAACACCGATGCGTTTGGTGACTGACATATTGGTTGCCGTCCCGGCTTCTCTGGAGACACTTGCCCATATTTTCAATATATCAAATGCCCGTCCTAATATTATTCTTGGTGATTTTGCGACCCATGAGTATTGTCCTTTATGTACTGTGCTATTAGATCCAGTACCACCGATTCATTCTCAAATACCTACATATAATATCATGCAGGGTGGTTTATGTTTCTTCCTTACCTGTGATCCAAGCGCCATAACTGAATGTGTTCGTTTAAAATTAAGAGGTGCTACTTCATTCACAGATCATGAAAAAACGTTATGTTCTCGGAGGTCATCGAAGTCCTGTGTTTCATTCAAGAATAATATGACCTGTAAAAGTCTTGTAGTTACCCCTAGCAATTATCGTACAATGTTATTACCTTCTGGATGGCTTTTCTCTTGTGGCAATACATCTTGGCCTTACATTCCTGCAAATATTACCGGAGGACCATGTGCTATCACTAGATTGAGCTTTCTAATGTTTTCTTCACATCCTAATGCAAATCCCCGTATTGTTCGTAATGCAGTTATGCTAAAAGACGATTGTGATTCTACACTACATTTATATTCTAAGTCTGAATATCTTAGTTTGGCTTTCTCTATTCTAAGAGTCCCTGCCTTAGTGGTCTACAATGCCACATCTATTGGAAAAATGGCCTGTTGGATGGTTAAATCAATTAATCACACTTCTACAATTCTATCTGACATGTTATTAGACGCCCAGGGTGAACGCAGAGCTATTTTGCAGAACAGGGCCGCAATAGATTATCTTTAGGGCTCCCGGTTTTATGGTATTTATTTTTTTGCCATTTCCGTCTGTATTTATCCATATTTATTTTTTGGGCATTTTTTCTGTATTTATCCACATTTATTTTTGTCACAAGCAAAAGACGAGGCTACAGCTAGTATTTTTCCACATTTATTTAAATTGTGAATGCACACATGCGCTCGGTTGTTATTGGTCAACGCTATGCTATACATTCATCTGAAAACGTTGCCATTTGCAGCATGTCCCAAATATGCTTAAAAGTGCTATCACAAGCCATTTGTCTCAGAGCCTTGCAGTTTCTGCCATCGGCAGTGTGCCACATCCTCTTCCCCCACTGAACACCATACTGCCACACTGAGAGGTTGGTAGTAATGGTATGAAATGACGTGACTGAATGCCAATGTAGGCCTACATTTCAAACGTTTAATTTTTGAGTGAAAATCAGACGAGGATTTTAATTACTCAATATGATTGTTAACTATGTTAATTTACCCCACTTTCGTTTTCACTGAACCTAATTTGTTAAGCCATTTAAATGATACTTGCTTATCTTTGTGGCACTATAAAAGTTTTCAAATGTCTGCAAACTGCCTGGACCTAAGTGTAGTGGCACTACAAAGCCGGGGCGCAATGCAGACCCCTGCATTCACTGTGGTGCAAGAAGGCGCCCACCCTTCCTGGGGCCCCCAGACAACCATAAGGATACGATTATTTGTGACGTAGAAGTGTCTCAGGGCCCCTCAACATATTCTGTGGGGAAGGGGCATTATTTTGTATCATGTCAGGGCTACCAATTGATACACATTGAATCATGCAAAAATGATATTATTTATATATTCACAAAAAATAAAGCGACAAAAATGATGGCAGACTTCTGCACATGAAAGTTTGATTCCCCTCCCCCACACACCCCTACTTACGAGTGCGTAGGAACCATGGCTGCCCCCAAATCGTTGTGAATGGGACACGTTCTTTCCAGCAGGCATATTAACCCTCTGTGCTATAATGATTCAGAACCTGCACTAGACGAAGCTTCGGTCTCCGGGAAGAACATTAATCACCGGAATGGTCATTTTTATTGATGCCTGAAAATTGCTGGGACAATGCAGGCGGGATTAGGTGCTTTTAAAATGATGCACATGACGCCCCCACCCTAACTCAGCCCCCGTTGCTGTGGCACTGATCGCACCGCCCTAGAGCCGGCCCTGACTTTCCTTTGCATTGCATTGGATGTGCCCAACATTGTTAATACTTACATGTGATCGTGTACAGGGGGAAGCACCCAAAGTAAATCAAACACAATTTCAACTGACTACCAAATTGCAGACTATTTTGGATCTCCAGCCAGGGGGGCTCAAGGGCGGTGATACCGGGGCCCCTACATCAGGTGCTGACTTCAGGGTGCGTCCTGTTTGCATGCACATTTTAGTTTTAAAAGCACTAGCTGGCCAGTGCTTTGTCTCCAGGACTTTCCGAGGGTTGCTATACTTGGAGCCATCGCCGAGTGTAGAGGCAGGGGCCGAGGGGTGAACAATAAAGCCTCATTAACATGTAAATGGTCTTTCAAAGACCTGTGAAGTACTCGGGTGCGGCTGTGTGCGGGCAGGGAAGCTGTCTCCGCCGGGCTAACACCTCTTAATCCTCTAAGGAGGGGAAGACATCAGATGGTTGGGGGTGTGATTCTATTCAAGTGAATGACTAAATATACTAGTATTTTCCCGTTTTTATATATAAATACAGACTAAGGAAAACTTGTTTCCCGTCTGTATTTATATGTAAAAATCCGTTTAAACGGAAAACCGGGAGCCCTAATTATCTTTTACTTAAACATGGACAGGACTGTTCTGACTTTGAGGGTCTTTGTTGTTTCAATTTATCGGATCATATTAGATCTATTCAGGCACACATTGACAAACTTCACGACTTGACCAAAGAAGTTAGAGAACACATTGACCAGGGCTGGTTTGACTGGCTCTTTAATTGGTTACCAGATTTACATTCTTTATGTCAGATATTAGGGGGTATCCTGCTTACTATTTGTATCTTAGTTGCTATTTGCTGTTTGATTCAGTGTATTCCTTCTTTACTTCAAATTTGTAGATGTAATACTAGAAATAGATCGGTTAGTTTTGTTTCATATTATTCCTCAACAGATGTTAGTTCCATTTAGCGAATGATTAGTAGTCTAAAGCCAAGGGTTAAGTGTTCTGACCGGGTTTTCTGCCCCTTTTTGAGTGAAGGTGACTTTAGCCTGCTATCATTCTATTAGGAGGATTAGAACCTCAGACCTGGCCGATTTACCAGGTGTTTGACATAATTCCCTACCCTTTTCTGCATTTTAGGGTCTATACACTTATGTTAATAAATAGATTCCTTAGTATTAGTATTAATCCGTCCTTTTGTAAGGTTGCTAGCATATTTCTGATGGAGTTATGCTTATTTCGGGCCCTGTAGGCCTCGAACGGGAGAGACTCCATCTTTCTTTCTGCCTCGGCTGCTTGAGATGCTTTTAGGTCAAATGTAATGTTTTAGTTATAAGGTGTTGTTCGCTTGGAGAGAACCGGCTCAAGCTGGCCCTTATCGAAGGATTGTATTTTTCTTCGTGTCGAAGACATAACATCAGGCCGGCCGGCTGAGAACGTGTACTTGGCACGGGGTGGTACAAGAATTTGGTGGGCGGCAGGTTACTGGCCGTAAATTTCCATGCATGAACACGGTTCTATATTAGCGAAAGCACGGAGAGTTCAGGGTTCAGTCCGTGAGTCAGTTAGTAGACGGCAGCTAGTCGTTAGCATTATTGCAGTTAATCAACTCAAGGCAGACAGTCGCCATTTTGAAGTCCGAGAAAGACCGAGGGCTGATACTCTCTCAGAAAGATTGAAGTTATTTTAGTTGGAGCAGCTGGCGAGCTTTGATACTAAGATCAGAGCATGCAGAATGAAGCAGTTAGCGGAGCGAACGAATACTAGAGCGGCAGAACCTGCTTTATAAGATCGAAGTTAGAAGGTGAAGATAGTCCGTGATTGAGAGGAGAGAGAAGCAGTGCAGAACAACGAGAGTGAAGCAAACGAAGTAGAGAATAAGAAGGAGGTTCCAGTGACTTGGAGGGGAGCAGAGGAGACAGAGCATAGCGGTGCAGACGTGTATCCGTGACTGCAGGGGTGATCCTAAGATGATCCAAGGCACAGACGAGAAAGGAACACAGATGACAACTGAGCCCAGACTTCATACTCATAAGGTGACGTCGACCCTTTCTTATTAGCGTGCATATACATTCTAATTCTTTCTTTTGCTTTTCAGGCTATGTGTTATATTGCAGTATTATATTGTTGTTATTGTTTAAATAAAGGGACCCCAGTTCTTAGTGAACAGCTGTGCAAGTGTTATTATTCATAATAAATTTAACCTATCTTCTAGTCAGATGCTGTTATGTGAACGGATGCATCTCCCGTCCAGGTAAATGGTAACTGAGCAAGGGAGTAGAGGAGCACTTACATTGGAAAATAACCTTTGCATGTTGTGATTTGGCCATTCTTGTGTGAAAGGATCGACCTGTCTATCACATAACCTATAATATTATATTCCCAGTAGATATTAGATATATAAAGAAACTTCCCAACAGAGAGAGAAAGAGCTGAAGGTATTCATAGGACAGTGATCGTCGTTGTGTAGCGGCGTTAATGAGAGCATTGATTGTGATCAATGTGTATACCCACAAGATTGTGGCTTGAGAGAGCACTGATTGTGGTCAGTGTGTAATGAGATCGCCGCTAGGAAAAATGGCGTTAGTGAGAGCATTGACCGTGGTCAATGTGTATACCCACAAGATTGTGGCTTGTGTATGTGTGAAATAGTGAGAGCACTGGGGGGATACAGTGTTTATACCCACCAGATTGTGGTTTGTGCGAGCACTGATTGTGATCAGTGTGTAATGGTAAATAATCGGAACTGCCTCAGGGTAGTCTAGTCTGGGCCTATGTTGCCGCGAGACTATAAGGTATGAGTGCGGTGTGGAATAATCAGTGAGTATTTCTAGTAATCCCTATAGATTTAGTGGTGTTTTTGATGATATAAGCTTGTATATTGCTAATTCCCCATCCTCAGGTAGGTACCCAGGTGCCTTTTGTAAGTAGGTCCTGAGGAGGGAGGTGATTACGTTTCGGCTAGGTTTGGTGGTGTTTTGTAAGCTGATTCTACCTGGTCCGAAAATCCGGTCGTTATAGGGTGTTACACCCATTTCTGGTAGATTGAATGACCGAAAGTGGCAACTTCATGTTAATGTTGTTTATTGTTACACAATAAAATTAGACCTGTCAATATCCGCACGCTGAACACGAACCACCGGCACATGTAAATGTTTGACGCCGCCGCACCTCCCGGGTGGCGGCATACCGGCTGTGTAATCAAATACATAATGTGTACATACGATAAAGTGGCGGCCGGCCCCAGAGGTTGTAGGCCAGAAGCTGTGTGCTGTTTGCAAATGGTCAATAAAGGTCTTTTAAAAAAAAAAACATATCTCTATTACCTTTACTATTTTCTAAACCGAATCTACTCGCTGACATTCTTCAGGGGCTGCCTCGAGTGATGATTTAAGTATCAGCAATAAATATGGAAGCATACTCTGTTCATGCTAATTTTTTACGCAAATGCTGTGGTGTTTCTTATAACAATGTATTTCTTTAAGTATAGAATGCTAGCTAGAATGTTCTGTTTAATGGGACGTTTCTATGGTTCAAATGTCAGGGAGACAATTGAAAGACTAACCTTCATGAATGAGGAGATGAATACATTATTTTCCACCAGCTTACCTTAAGGTGCATACCACAAATTTATCTTACAAATATTCACTTTGGAAATACTGATGGTCTGCGGGATCATCCCCTAATAATCATCAAAGCATAGCTATGACAATGCTACAGCCAATTAAGTTATGTAAGCTTTAAGTCACTATGAAATAAAGCTTTTTGTGGTCGGAAACCAGAATTAAAGGCTTTGTGACCTAAGAAAGGCAAGTGGCTTCCTGACTCACACTATGCACTTTGTGACCTATTGCGATTTGAAAGGAGGAGGGGAATGAAAGAGGTGTCCACCTTCTCCTTTCAAATCGTAGTATATTGTGCCATTGTTTTGCAGACATAACTGAAGTTACAAATCAACAAAGTGGAATTGATCCCCGAGTAACAGCTACCACATTAAGAATGTGGCAGTTGGCACTGGCGGGAGCAGAGAGAAGTGTAAGGGACCTCTTCATGGACCACCTCTATACCACTTGCAGATTGCAAATGGAGGGATGAGGGCGGATATTCACGCACAGGCCTCCACCCTGCATTCAGAGGGCATTTAGTTGGATTCACAAAGCAAATCCTCCCTCATGAGACCTTGTGGGGCTGGAGTCATATTCAGCGGCAATTTTGCGTGGCATCACAGAAGCCCATCCATTGCAACACAATCAGTGGGGGAAAACACGCAGAGGCAGATTTACAATAACTGGTGCATCCCTGCATATCAACAGGGATGTGCCAGTTATTGTGCGCCACAGCTCTGCCACCCTAGATGCGCTGCATTTACAATGCTGCGCACCATGGGGCAAAAACGGCACAGATGCGTGACGCATCTGTGCCGTAAAGACGGCGCATTGCTGGAGTTGCGTCGCAAGCGTGATGCAGCTCCAGCAATGCTCTGGGGGGCCATTTCTCCACAATGCTGCGTCAAGTCTTACACCTTCTACAAGCAGGCGCAGGGTTTTGACGCAGCATGGGCCCAAAAGTGACTGAGTGAGATCTTGTAGATTTCACTCAGCCACTTTTAGGAAGCGTTCCTGCGCAGGAACCCCCCCCCCCCTCCCCCGCAATGGAACGCATCCTTCTGGCGCAGGGTGTTACAACGTGACGCATCTCTGAGCTGGGTCACGTTTTAAATATCCAGCACCATGGCGCATTTTGTTGCACTAGCTGCGTCACAAAAGAGACGCCACGGCGGCACAAAAGAGGCGCAAGGGGCTTGTAAATCTGCCCCTCAGTACTTTGCAGCTGAACCTTTAATACATCATGTACAAAGTTTCATTTTTGGGATATGTCTAGAAATGATTTAGCAATTAAGTTCTGTCTCACCCTTTGTCAAATGGCTAGTAAAAAACTGTTCATCTTCATAACTGGCCCAAATAATTACTCCCATCACAGCACAGCACAGTTCATTCTGGTCTTAGTAGGTTAAAAAGGCATTTCAAACGTATTTGTTTTCTAATTTTCTAACAAATTGAGGGAACGTGTTCATTTGTACTTTTGGAGCAAAAAATCACGCTGCATCTGCACCTTGAGCATAATCTGACACGTTTTAATTAAGCACGGAAGAAACGCGCGAGGAATATTCATGTTTTGTATTTGGCAGGGAGGGAAACAGCTGTGAGGAGTTTTGTTGTGATTCTGCTGTCTGCCTGTCAGAAGTTAGACGACCCGCTCAATTTGCTGACAGACACGCGCGCACGTGTGCACAAGCCTGACAGGATTCGAAATTAACCCCCGGCTGTCCCCACCACATTAGAAACAACTCACACTATACAGTTTGCTGACAAGCGTGCATCAACTCATTAACCTTGTTTTCAATTTTGCTCCACAGGGCTGATTTCAATTAAAATAAATGTGCAAGAGGCGTGGTCTACACTGCTCGTACCAGGGGCATGTGTAAGAAGACCTAGATATTGTTTATGTACACTTTGCCCCTCATTTATGCAAGGTTGAAAGTGCAATTTCATCGTGTAGTTAGCGGATATCACGCGATTCCCGATCTGCGTAGTAGTATCCCAGATGTTCCACCTTTCTCAAAATGAGGGAACACTCACGATTTCTCTACATTTGTGAAAACTAATGCCTGAATAGGGCCTGCTATTTCATTAATATTTAATTGACATACTGACAGTGAACTTCCGTCAATCAGGCAGATAATGCTACTCTTACTTTTGCTTCTATTCATTAAATAAAAAAAATAAAAAATATTATAAGTTTAAAAGTGGTTTAGTACTGGCACAGTTGGGGAAGCCATTTATTTTCTTCTTTTTTTTGTAGGGTGACCCCTAAAGCTACTTTCACATCTTGGCCGGGCTTTTTTGTAGTCGTCGGATCTTATCGAGGTATTTTCTGCTTTCTGCTTATGGAAACATGCCTTTCATCACTGGGCCCTAAGTGTTTCTGCAGAACAGTAACTGAGTGTGCAGGACAGAAGGATGCTCGACACTATAAATATTATTAGCTGAAAGTAATCTTCGCAGATGCACACAGTAAAACCATTTTAGATCGCGTGGGCGGCTGAAGGAATTCCTTCCTTGCCGGGCTTAGCTCCCAGAGGGCCGGCCATTGCTCCAGGTGCTAGTTTGCTTTCTTGGGAAGCTGCCTCCGCCACCCACCCTCAGAGAGCTCAAGTTCTAGTCAAACAGCTTCCAGACTGCAACAACGGAAGGCCAATGGCGTTAATCCAGAAGGCAGCATATTTCGTTTAATATGTACCAAACTTTCCACATATCTCAGCAGCTAGGAGGAGACATTTAATGATAATATGAACTATGCAACGACGACCTCCTAATGTTGGCTGTTTTTTCATGTCTCATCACAGGGTTATTCGCGGTAAAACTGTTGCAATGAAAGGACATTCTCTAGAGTGGTCTAAAATGCACTTTGTTAGCAAAATATATAGATTGAAGTTCTCTGTATGCAGGGAATACTATCAATTATTATGTTGAGAAAACACAGAGGAAATGGGTGGAATGGTGGCAATTGTATCACCCACAGGGGTTGTACAACGGTACAATGCATGTAAATACATTGCCACGCATTTTTTTGCATGCATGTTGTTACCGCAAATATGCATTTACAGCGCAGACCAATGCCACGCATTGTTTTTAGATTTAAAAACAAATGTATTTGTTGGGGGTGTTGTGTCGGAGGGGCGATGCTGAGCCCCTCCCACTGTGGGCGCGATGGTGTGTGATCGGCGGGTAATTAAATGATTACACAGGGCCTGTGTTATGCTGCCTGTGGTTCGCGCGCCCAGTGACGTCACGCACGCAGCAGCCGAATTATTAAATTGAGATCACATGACCTGGGCCATACTATTTGGCCGCTCTCCCGCAGGGATACACACTGGGCGCTCCTCCCTCTGGACCAAAGTCGGCACGCCCTGTGGGGCGCACCCATTTCACCATGGGTGCGACATAACAGGGGGAGACGTCCTACCCCCCAACTTACCTTAAATGAGTGGTATTGGCATGCGTTGTAAATGCATTTTTGCGATTAAAAATACGCGTTTTAAAAAATGCGTGGTAAAGGCACAACGAGGTAAAAACCTCGTTGTAAAGGCTGTTTTCCCCCAAGTATATATCAGCATTGATCTAGCACCAATGGGATAAGTCCAGCCTGTCATGCCAGGCCATGTTCCAGTCCAGTTTTGGCCAACATATGCCTCCCCAGGGACCTTGAGCCATGTGGCAAAGTGAGCATGAGACTCATGTCTGGGACTCACGTACAGAATCACACTAAAGAAAATGTTAAGGGATTAGGTGTAATACTTACAAAAGTCTCAATCACTGGCTATTGCTCTGGGACACATTCCAGGTCTTCATTTTTGGGTTGTTTTAAACATTTTGCTGTAAGCAGGTTCTGACTATCAAAAAGTAGAACAGCAACACTTGGCAATCAGGAAAAGTCTAAGTTTAATTAAATAATAACTGCCAGGAGTAGCTGCCACATCTCTTACAGTTGTGAGTTGAAATTCAATACACATTAGGTACATGACATGCTTTGTACTGTACAGCTGGTGCAATAAAGAGAAATTCATCACCCTTTCGAAAGGAAATACTGGTACAGTGGGCCATAAATTATGTGTTAGATGCATGATCCAAACCTGATAGAAGGGGCCATAAATACCAACTGGAGGTCACATTCTGAGGACGTCCAGGTGGCCGTGTATGCCCTGTGTGTGTGTGTAATCTAGGGTGACGCTTACTATTAGGCGTTGTTTGGGCTTTATCGAATGAATGCAGCTGGTCAGTTACTCTGGTATTGTGTTCTTGGCCTGAATGCAGGCCCTCTGCCAAGCCTTTGTTTGTGTTTCTGAGTGTGTGCATCTGACTCATTTCTTAGGAATTACATCCTTGGCCCATACGTGATTTACTGCTGCAATCTTCCAGTTCTAGCTGTAGGTTAGTGAGCATGCTCTCTTTATGGGTGTGTACCGGGTGGCGGAGCTGGTTCAGGACTGTGTAAAATAGGATTTGGGGCATGATGCGTTTCCCTGTAAAAGTCTTCCTGTAGATGAGATCGTGGGGGGTCTGTGTGCATCCCTGAGATTCCGAGAGTGCTCGCTCATGTGGGAGAGCTGCTTCCTGTATTTCCCTAAGGTACAGCCTAGCCGTCTCAGTGTATTGTAGTTTAGAAGGTGGTGAGGAGTCCACTGAAGGTTGCCTCTCAGCCTCCTGTACTGGGAACTCGTGGATTGCTCCTGTGGTCCAGTAGGCCACCTGTTTTGCGGCCCAGTCAGCGAGTGCATTTCCTCAGGACATAAAGTCCTGTCCTCTTGTATGTGCAGAGCACTTGATGACTGCTACTCGTTTCTGCATCGTAAATGAGTTGCTGAGGAGTTCTAACAGACCCTTGCGCATTACTGGTGCGCCATCAGATTTGAGGAAGCCTCTTCTCTTCCTTCTGCTAATACTAAAAGGTACAGTAGTTGTAACATAGGCTGAGTCGGAATACACCGTAATGGTGTCCCCTGTGCCTTGTGTCAGAGCCTCAAAGAGTGCAACCAATTCGGCTGATTATGTAATTTGTAATTTGTAACTGTGTTTTGTATCGCGCCAACTCACCGACAGGTCTCAAAGCGCTACTGACCAAGTACAGCAACAAAGGTGGAATAAGAATATAGAGGTGTCTGATCAGGTAGCCGACTATTGAGATGGGAATGCGTCTTTGAAGAGTAAGATTTTCAGGGACTTCCTAAAATGGAGAAGATTAGGTTCTCTGCGAAGCGCCTCCGGTAACTTATTCCAGGTGGAAGGAGCCTGAACTGAAAAAGATCTGCCTCCTTTTGTTGTTAACTTGAAACGTGGACAGGATAGCAGAAAAGATCCGGACGATCGCAGGGCGCGCTTAGGTTCGTATATCTGGAGCCTTTCTTTTATGTAGGCTGGCGCCTGTCCGTGGATTGCTTTGTGGCAGATACACATACTCTTTAATTCGACTCTCTGCGCTATAGGCAGCCAATGTAGCCTATAGAGCAGAGGGGAGGCATGAGTCCTCCTCGGCAGTCCGAAGATCAAGCGTGCTGCGTCGTTCAGGATAACCTGAAGACAGTTGATGGAGTTTTTTGGAAGGCCGAGGTACAGCGCGTTGCCATAGTCTATTCTAGACACTATAGTGGCTGAGACAATGGTTCGCAGCATGTTTCTCGAGAGCAGGGGGGCGAGTTTACGTAGTTGCCTGACCAGGTTGGTACAGGAACCAACTACAGCGGATACTTGGTTGACCATCGAGAGTTCCTGGTCAATTTTCATCCCAAGACTCTTGACACTGGGGCACGGTTTTGGGGTGGGTCCTAGTTCTTGTGGCCAAAACAAATCATTCCAGGGGGAAGTAGAGGTTGAAACTACGAGCACTTCCATTTTGTCTGGATTGATTTTCAGCAAATTGGACGACATCCAATTCACTGTAAATCGTAGTATGTTTTGGGCCGAGGACTGAGCCGATGGTGTATTATCGATACTCAGCAACAGCTGCGTATCGTCGGCGTAATTAAAAACTTTACAATTCATGTTTGCCAGGGACTCTATCAATGGTTGTAGGTACAGGTTAAATAAGAGCGGAGAGAGTGCTGATCCCTGCGGGACTCCACAGGCTAGCATGCCCACGTCTGAGACCTGGTCTGCCAACTGGATCTTCTGCGTCCTTCCTGTCAAGAAAGCTGTTAACCATTTGAGGGCTTGCTCTCCTATCCCAAACCTAGCCAGTCTGTCCAGGAGCAGTGCATGGCTGACGGTATCAAACGCCGCTGCAGAGAGGCGCCAGAGCAATGTCATCTGTGCTTTGATTTGCAGGGAATCTGAGGATGTCTGATTATCTCCTGTAAACCCTGCTGCCCCTGTGTGCATGACACCACTTTATTGATCACTGAGGAACATGACTTTGCTGTTGGGGTTTGGGTCTTCTTCCACACTGGCAGATTCGTCTGGTGCCTGCACGGGCAGTCGTAGACTTCCTGTGCTTCTTGTGCTTTATGGGCAATTAAGGTGGCTGGGTTGACGGTATGGCACCACACTATGTTGAGAGCTGGTCTGGATTGCATAAGTTCATATCCTGAGATTTGTTAGGTGGTCAGGGTGCCTTTTCCTTTTTAATGATCATGAACACTACATGTTCTGTGTACAGTGTGAGGGGTGCCCCCATGACAATGGAAATACTTTTGTACACTGCAGAGTCTACGGTGGCCAGGGTCTGCTCACAAGGGAAAGGGCCCTGCATTACAGAATCAAGTTGATTACTGTAATATACGATGAGATTGTGGCCTAAGGCATACTTCTGGGTTAGTACTGCCGTCATGACCCATCCATTGCTATGGCAGGCCGGAAGAACTCCTTGTTATAGTCTGTTGTCCCAAGTATGGGTACATTCATGATTTCTTCTTTTAATCAGGGGAAGGCCTCCTGCATCTCAGGGTCCATGTCAGTTGGGTACCACGGAACTTTGCATACTTCATTGCGGCCAGGAAGGGGGCTATGTGGGTGCTGTAGTTGAAGACCTATAGCCTTATGTAATTGCAGAGCCTGAGAAATATTTGCATCTCCTTCTCTGTCTGGGGTGGTGCCATCGCTCTAATAGTGTGTACTCGCTTGGGTGTGACCCGTTTTCCTGAGGCTGAGATCAATTGACCTAAATAGCTGACCTCCTGTAGTATGTATGGTACTATCTCCTTGTTGACCTTCTAGCCTCTTTCTGCTAGCATAGTGAGGAGGGCTATAGTGTCTTGTCTGCATATAAGCTCAGTGGGGCTGCATATCAAGATATTGTGAGCATGCTGTAACAGAGTGCTGTTACATTGGGAGTTGGAGAGGTCACGCCTCAGGATCCTGTTAAGGATACTTGGAGACTCACAATACCCTTGAGGTAACCTTTGAAAGAGCAGATGAGCTCCTCTAAAGGTGAATGCGGTTCTGGCTGTCAGGGTGAAGCAAAATGCTGAAGAAGGCATTTTTAACATCTATGACTCGGAATTACAAATCGTCGGTTGGGATGTTGGTGAGTATGATGGAGGAGTCTGGTACCACTGGGAACTCTAGAACTACTTAATCATTTAGGGGGCGTAGGTCATGTACTGGGTGCCAAGTTCCCCCCTATGCTGTCTTCACTGGGTGTATGTGGCTATTACAGGGTGACACCCCAGCACAGAGATCTCCCTGATCTATGAGGGTCTGCATCATGGGGGGCTATGCCTTCTCTGCTTCCCTGGACAGTGGGTACTGTTTCACTCTGGGGAGGATGACTTGTTCCCTGAGTCTGATCCTAACTGGTTTGGCTGTGTTGATGAGCCCCATGTCATATGGATCTGTTGCCCATAGCTGTGTGAAGTCTTGATCCCTGACGGATCTTGCTGTGGTGACAGGCACCAGGGTCCTGTGTTGCTGTTTCAAAGCCTATTGTTAAGGTTTCTGGGTAATAGGTGAACAGCTGTTCATCTGATATGTCCCATACATAGAGACCTGGGGCTAGGAAAATAATGCATGTCCATGGAACTTGATTGTCATCAGAGGCCATCAAGACCCCTTAAGTGGGTCTAATCTCCACTGCCCCGGCTGTCACTAGTTTCTCCTCCAGGGGCTCCCACTCTTGATGCAATTCTATGGAATAAGAATTCCTTGGGCAGCTGCACTTGCCTCCCTAATAGTGTTGGGGCACTTGTAATGAGGGTCAGGACTGCCTTGGAGAATGCAGCCAGGTCTGTTGGTGAGGCCCGAAATATATCACCCTTACCAAAGTTTGGTCTTATGGTCATAAGTCATAGTTGAGCAAGTCATGGCTCCATCCTAGGAAAAATGAATTGTCATGTTTAGTTTGCCATTAGATCTCTCCCCAGAAGGGTGGTAGGGGATGAAGGATGACATAGTAGTTGACCTTGGATTTGGATTACACCTATCTCTAAGTCAAGTATTGTGGTGAAGGGAACCCTTTTCGCTATCCTTGAAAACCCCTGTGTGTCCATAGTGTCCTCCGCAATAGGGGAAAATTCACTTCCTTGCTGCAAGATCTTGTGGCCCTGTGTCCACTGGGAAGGTGTAAGGTATGTAATTGATGGCCACCGTCACAATGGGATCCTCATCCTACTTGTGCATGACCGAAAATACAGGACACATGAAGTTTCCTGGACATCTTTATTGGACCCGGTGTGGGTTCTGGGGCTGGCACAGTGTGCTGCCTCCCCATACTGTTGCCCCTCTGTGTGCAGCGGGGAACCCCGAACCCTTTGCTAATGCTATTGATGGGCTCCCTGCTCCTTGCTGATCCTGCCATAGGTGTGGCCCGTCCAACCGTGTTTGCTAGGAGGAGGGGGGACCTCGCTGCCCTCCTTGGGGTGGGACCACTGAGGGGCATACGTGTTCTGCATCTGGGGGTAATCTCGGTTAGTATTGGGCTGGGGATGGGTGTTGTATGTGTTCATTGCCTCCCTCCAGGATCTCTGCTGCTCAGGATTAATTTTAGTATCACAATCTTCTGCAAGATGTTCCATTTTATGGCAGTAGAAACATTCTCTATTGTCTTTCATTGGACCTCCCCTTCCTCTTTCGTTGAAACCTCCTCTTGCCCCATGATCATTAGTTTGGAATCTCTGGAAGTTCTGTGTGTCTCTTCCCATGTGGATCGTTGTCATCTGCAGCTCAAGCTACAAGTGCTCCCTCTAAGGTTGCCTTTTTTAAGTTCTGCTGTACCAACTTGTCTGTGTCACTCTGTACTTGATACTGTCTGCCGTTGTCTTTTTCTATTTTCTTCTTCTAATAATGTATGATGTGAACCTGTATCTCTGGCCAGGGTTTTGTCTCCAGCCCAACTATGTTGTCAACTCTGTTTTGTACTTCGGTGGGCAGTCGCTTTTAAAGGATATGGAAGAAAAAGGTGCATTTACCCATGGCTGTCCTGTCTCCTGGCCCCATCTTTCTTTCCTTCTTCTGAGATAGTTGTTTATCCCTTTGTCAGGCTTAATAGTATCCACCATCAGTCCCCCAAGGTCTGGGCAGTCGGGAACATTTCTCTCATGGAGGTCCAGATCTGATGTCTATATGTGTTAAGCACAGCCCCATTGCATTGTGTATTGGTCAAGGTTTTTGCTGGTATGCAAATTAGGGGGAAATAGCATTAGTCTGTGAGTGTGATTACTGTTGTGTTCTTTTCAAAGCAGGTTCTCCACTTTCCTGAGCCCCTGCAGTAAGGATGGAAGCTTAGTCCTCAGTCCTCCCTTGTCCATCTGGGCCCAAGGGACACTGCTGAAGCAATGGAAATTGCCTTGCTGCTGAAGGGGTGGTAAGCTTGTCCTTAACATGTTTTACGTACTCCGCGATACATTGCAGCATGTAGAGAAAGTCCCAATATGGATTCCCCCTTTCATGCCTAATGCAATCCTCTGCCATGGCCATGACTTCTGGCTCAAAAGGCCCTTCTTATGGCCAGGGCCTAGCGTATCTGCTCTCTCCCCATGTCCGTTGGGCTAGAAAACTACAAAAGGGTTCAGGTAGCATTCGTCTTCCTTCAGTGCAATTATCTCCTTTGGTGTGCGGTTACCCTTCCCAAGTGCCCATGCCATGCCATTGGTTGCTGTTTCTGGGGAGGTGCTACTTCCCTGTTCTATCAGTATTTTTGGAGCATCGAGGTTCAGTGAGGATCAGATGAGCTTGCCACCTAGTCTCCTTGTCTGTCCTAAGTCTCAGGGATTTGGCCATGATGGTCCACTGCGTGGAGGCTTATGAGCAGGCACGGCCCGTGCCGGGCGTTATACTGGGGCGGTGACATCTGGCAGGGGAGAATCAGGGTGGGGGGTTGTAAAATGCGGGATATGGACCATTAGAGGTAAGTACCGATAAAAATTAATAAAACGAATTTCGTTGCCCACGCTGCATCGCCAAATGTGATGCAGCGTGGGCAACAAAATTTGTTTGATTTATTTTTATCGGATCGCTACCTAGGACGGCTAAGATTCACCCAGACCCAGACCACCCTGACGTTGAGATCCAGCTATGCTGTGGTGCTCTGCAAGTTGGTTTCTGGCCTAAACTGGGACGGATCTGGGTTATGTGGAGTAGTTACGGGTGAGGGTGATGGGGTTACCCGTTTAGTTGGTGGTTGGTCTGCTTCCACAATGGGGGAATGCAGTACGCCAAGGGGGAATGCAGTACGCCAAGGTTGGTGTTGCAGAGGTAACCATACACATGCCGTTGTATGGAGTAGGAGGTGCTGAAGCCTTAACAATGGGATGAGCTGTGGGGCCCTTCACTATCCTTTCTTTGAATAGATTCCAAAGGTGAAGAGTTGCCTACCTCCTATTCCTCTTGTGTCATTTATGTTTGGCAATTATGTGTGTTTCGGTATGCTCGATTATTTTGGGGTCGAATGTTCCCTCCTTAGGCCATGGGTGCATATGTGCCTTGGTTTGCAAGTGCCACTCATGTCAATGTTTACAAATGTTTGCCTTTTGGGTGGGGAAGGCTCCCTGCATGTGATCCAGAAGAGTACACATTGTTGTGGCTTCAGGAGTCATGAATGGGGTGTGGGTTTGACCCTGGTTGGTGGTGGTGAGGGCGTTCAGTGGTGTCCTGGTGATCTGAATGGGCAGATCTTGGAGTGGGCAGGTATGCCGTGGGTGTTTTTCCAGAAGCTAGCGGCTAAAAACCTGTGTGGAAAAAGCCAGTTCACTTTCCCTCGTGAGGCAATACAATGGCAATCAAGAGAACTTCATACATGCATGAAATCATAAACATTTCAGAGATAATAAAACATTTTTTACTTTACATTAGTAATAACATTGGGCAGAGGCTATTGACAGGACTAAGCATGGGCGAATTTTGCGAATCTGGCGTTCGCGAATTTGCGTATTTGCGAACTCGCAATCCGCAAAATCCGTGAACTCTCGCGAATTTGTGGATTTTTTTTTTTGTCTTCGCAAGGGTTTCTGCCAGTTCGCGAGGGTTTTGTACCAGTTCGCAATTGCGAACTTACTTGTCGGCTCGCAACGGTCGCGACTTTGTTGTTTCTACGTCTGGTTCATCATCACAGGTTCACAGCACCCTCTGTTTCACCACTGCCACCCTCTGATACATCACTGCCACCCTCTGATTACACCTGCCCTGCTTCAACTGACATTAATTAATTTGGGGTTGATTAATGTGTCACTGAATTTAAACTTCCTGTCTGGCACCTGCTTCCTTATCTGTAATTTGCTTTCTGTTGCAGTGCAATTTTTTTCCCAGGACCTTTGTGGCCTACTTGTAGCTATTCTATGAGCCTGCTGTGAGGGTCAGAGCAGGGTCATAGAATAGTTGCAAGTAGGCAACTGAACTCTGGAGGGGCCCCTCAGGAAGCACTACAGGGAATGGTTACTAATGATGAGTTTGAACTTTTGCACCTGCTGAGTGCTTTCAGTTTTGCAAAACTAGTTTTTCTGCAGAACAGCAACTGTAATGCCCCAAACAAACGTAGGCAACTGAACTCTGGAGGGGCCCCTCAGGAAGCACTACAGGGAATGGTTACTAATGATGAGTGAACTTTTGCACCTGCTGAGTGCTTTCAGTTTTGCAAAACTCGTTTTTCTGCAGAACAGCAACTGTAATGCCCCAAACAAACTTACTTGTGAAAGTTGATTTCTAATCCAAAAGTGATCCAAAGAAAGTCAAAAAGGCCTCAAATCCAAAAAAAGTGCAGACAAATGTCAACCTGAGGAGATATTCTGATAAAAATCATCATTTTCAGAAGGTTTATGCTGCTTGCTGGTGGATTTCTTGTGCAGAATTGCAAATTTTGTAATTTCGCGAGTGCGAGATTGTTGCTGCCCTCCGCATCGACATGTTCGCAATTGCGAACTCTCGCGATGCGTCGCCAAACTCCCGCGGGATCCCGCAGCAAGATCCAAAATGGCGCAGCACTCGCAAAATATCAAGAAAAACAACTAGGCAAACGCTGAATGACGGTAAGTGAACGCCGCACACCGCAATATTGTATCACCAAGCAAAAAAATCCGCTGCGTGCGAATTTGCGGATTTTTGGTAAATTTGCGAGAGTTCGCGGATTGCGAATTTACCAAAAATGCGCAAAATCTGCGAGCGGAACGGATTTTCCACCCATGTTTAGACAGGACAGAAAGGTGAGGTATATGAGAGAGAGAAAATGGGAGGGGAAGAGTTCAGAGGTGCAGGATTCAATAACACAGATGTAACGGAAGTCACAAAGAGGAAAAAAACAGTTGCATATGCACAAGGGAGAATACGTATGTGCAATGCAGAAGACAATTTTTTAGGATGATGTGCACATGAGAGAAGGTGCGCATGAGGATAGAGAGTCAGCATATTAGCAGGATTCATGGAACAAGCCTCAAGGAATCATGTGGACACAAGAGAGTGCACATCTTGGAAAACTCTGAGTGAGCGGGTATGATGAAAATTGAATTAGGAACATGAAGTCAATACGCACACGAGAGCAGAGAGTAGCACCTGAATTCACATATGGAGCAACCCACAGAGAATAGCATGTACACAAGAAAATGCACATTTTGAGAGTGGCGCATACAGTGTAGCAACAATCAAAATATGAGCATATAGTCAATGCGCACAAAAGATCAGAGAGTTTCTTTCATTTGAACTTGAGCTTTACATCTTTGGGAATGGTCTGGGATGCCTTTAATGTATTTTAAGAGGAAGAATTACAAGCTTAGTTTCCGTAAGGAAAAGGGCTTATAACATGGAGATTACAGAGTTGGAAGCTAAGGCTAGGGAGGCAGAGGGTGGATTGACTGAACATAACTTGTACCCTATTAAGGTAGAATTAATGAAGGAGTCACTATGAGAAATAAAGGAAAGTTTAGCAGCTGTCATGGATGGCAGATGAAGAAGAAAATGGGAAGCCAGCAAATTGGCACATTTTGATTATAGTGAAAACTGGGAAATTATTAGCCTGGAAGGTAAAATCAGACTTGGCTAGAAATTCAATTGGTGAACTAGAATGCAATAGGACAGGGACCATGTTAAAAAGCAGCGTGATGTCAATATTGTTTTTTCTTAGGTTCTTTGAGGAGCTCCACTTGGAAGATGTAGTGGTTAATTTGCAGAAGGTTAGAAGCTGGATCCATGACCAAGATTTAAGTACATCAAGGGATGATCCTAACAGACTAGTGAATAATGGACTTGAATGGGTTGAAGGTGAGAGAGCAATTAAGGTTAGTAAATCAAGCAAGGCAGCAAGGCCAGATGGTCCCCCTATTGAACTATATAGGGCATTAGGAGGCAGTGTACTCCCAGTTATGACCATGTTATTTGAGACGAGTTTTAGGGTGGGGACACAGTTAATTCTGGCATGGAATGAGGCTATAATTACACTAATTTTGAGGCCAGGAAAGTGTCTAAGACTTTGCAATTTCTATAGACCAATTATGCTCCTACATTCGGATTATAAGATCTTTGCAAAGTTCTTGCTGAAAGGCTGGGTGGTGTGATGGATGGTCTTCCGCATGATGATCAGAAGAGTTTCCTCAAAGGGGGAGCTTTGCTTGAGCTGACTCATGGTTTTATTGATTAAATTGACTTGGCTACAATGTATAAGGCCCTTTGGCTGTGATAATGTTGAATGACACAAAAGCCTTTGACAGAGTGAATTGGATATATTTGAAGACCATGCTCAAACATTTTAACCTGCGGGAGAACTTTTGTAGGGTATTGAAATTGATTTATAAGAAATCCCAGTGCAAAGGTTTTGGTTAATGAGAGTTTGGCTCTGCACTTTAAGATAGCTAGGGGATCAAGACAGGGGTGTCCACTATCGTTGATATTGTTCAATTTGTATATAGAACCATTCGTCGATACTCGGTTAACAGTTCGAGGACAGAAGTTATGGTGTGAAATATTCAAAAGTTATTTAACCCCTTCGCTGCTCATGACGAGCTCAGCTCGTCATGAGTCACGATTGAGTTGTGCTTATGACGAGCTGAGCTCGTCATGAAACAATGGTATTCAAAGAATGTTAGCACAGGAGGGGAAAACCATTAGCAGCAAAGGTGTTAAAGAAGAAATGAGGAATTTTGGGGTTAGAATTACAGAAGATATTAGAGGGCTTGCAGGGATAAATTTCAATAAAACCTTGAAGGAGATGTGTAGGCTGTTGAAGAGTTGGGAGCATCTGCAACTTACTAATTTCAGTAGAGTCAACTTAGTTAAAATGTGTATACTATCCAAATATATGTTTAGTTTCAATGCCATTCCTATGCTGTTCAAGAAGGAGTGGTTGGATAAGCTACAGGTCAGGGTTAATAGTTTTATCTGGGATTGAGAGGGGCATATATTGCTTGGGGAAAGTTGAGGATGAAAAGAGAAAAGATGGGTCTGACGCTTCCTCATTTTTGGTATTATGCATGGGCTTTCCTAATTAAGAACAGGAACATTTTGCTAACCAGCCCAGACATCTCAGAGACAGGTAGCTTGTTGATATCAATGTTGGCAGACATACAGGGTGGAGATACAGGCTTCATATATAAAGTTGGCGACCCTAAATTTTATAAAAAGGTGAGGCTGTAGCTGTTGCAAGCTATGGAAGAGCTATGGAGTGGTATTCAAAAGCAGACAGGTCTGTCTAAATTTAGCAGA
This sequence comes from Lissotriton vulgaris, assembly GCF_964263255.1. Classification (NCBI taxonomy): domain Eukaryota; kingdom Metazoa; phylum Chordata; class Amphibia; order Caudata; family Salamandridae; genus Lissotriton; species Lissotriton vulgaris. Next base: position 521,720,254 of record NC_141697.1, read on the forward strand.
TATGCACAAATGTAGGACTCCCCTGGTTCTCCAGACTGGGCTAAGGATAAACTGGCACTTCCCATTAGAGTAGTGAGCATTCAAAATTGGGGCCAATTGTTCAGAGCTGCTGACTTTTGATGAGCTTTGTTAAAGGGCTGAAGGAGGAATATCAAAGTCTAAATACATTCAAGTCAAGCCAACAGTTGGTCTTGGATGGGGGATATTGAGGCAGGGTGTTCGTATGAGTTGAAAGAGTCCCTTGCCTGCCGAAGGGTAAAGAAGAAGGAAGTCGCAAGGTGGTACTGGCTGTTGGTAGAATTGGCAGATAGAGTTTTCGACTTGCCTGCAGAGCTGTGGGGAAAACACTTGCCAGGGATGCAGCTAAGAGATATACGGCAAGTATCTCTGATTCTTATGCACTGCACTGTCAAGCTTGCTGGTTTAAGGAGAAATCATCTGTTTCCCTTCCACAGAGCATATTGGACCCCGAAATGACTATCAACGATGGGGAAAGGCGGAGTGGTTATTTGTAAAAAATATGGGCTAGAAAAAGCAAATGATATTCATATGTTTGTGGAGTGCCCAGGGATCTTGAGCTATTGGAAGGAGGTGTGTAACGCTCTGTCTGATATCCTCAATTTTAAGATTCAGGTAAGTCCTTCTGTTGTGTAGTTCCCACTAACCATTTGTTGAACAACATAAATGTTGGGCAAGGTGCCTAGACTGATTCTGGGCACCCTCGCAGGATATGTTGGCCTGGAGACCAGCGTGCTCACAGTGCCACCGTAAGCCCACATAACCGGACCAGGAAGCAAATGGCTTCTGGCAACCACTGAACATGACAACCCTGACCCTCATGGATCGTGGAAACAGATCAGAACCTTTTGCCTAGTCACTCATGCTTACTAGTGCTAAAACAAATATACAAATAATACACACTGGGATGTTTTCAATATATTTACTGAACCAACGTTATTCTTGTATAGACAACAAGTGCTGCGACAGTCATAAGACAGAAGCAGATGAAAGTGATTACAAGCACCTAAAGCGTAAATAGTAGATATATTTCTACTGTGTTGCTAAAGCAGTGTATATATGCAGGCATATAAACAAGTCAACAAGTCAATAATCATGCTTACTCCTACTCTGCAAACCCTACTCTAAGTTTACCTAGTTATGTTATGTTATGTTAAAAAATATTTATTGAGCGCACTGCCACCGATTGGTTTCCTGGCGCTAAGATAAACAGAGAGCGACACCTGGGGAGGTAAATAGATGGGGATTTAGTGAAATGCTTGTCTAAAGAGCCATGTTTTTAAAGCTTTCCTGAAAGACATGAGGTCTGAACAGGACTTGATCTCCAGGGGGAAGGTGTTCCATAGACGAGATGCAAGTACAGCAAATCTACAGCCACCAGAAAGTTTACGATTGAAGGCGGGTGCCTGAAGGAGGGCTTGGTGGGCAGAGCGCAGATTACGGGAGGGAGTGTGCCTGATGATGAGATTGTCAATGAATCCGGGGCTTTTGCAGTGGAGAGATTTAAAAATCATGCAACCAGTTTTGAAGGAGCAGCATTGAGCCATAGGGAGCCAGTGCAGGTCCCTAAGCAAAGGAGATGCAGAGTGCCATCTAGGTTGAGCAGTAATAAGTCTGGCCGCGTAGTTTTGGACCATTTGGAGGCACTTCAGTAGATATAAGGTTAGGCCTCGGTATATAGAGTTTGCATAATCCAGGTGGGACAATACCGTAGTAATCACCACCTGGATAATGGCCTCTGGAGTGAAGAAGCGTCGCACCTTTCAAATTTTTCTCAGCTGGAAAAAACACTTGGAAACCACTTGACCCACTTGTGTTTTTAAAGAGAGGTCACTATTCAGGGTCACTCCAAGTGTCTTTGCAGAAGAAGAAGGGGTAGGGGCTTGGCCCATGTCTGACGGCCAGTAGTGGGTGCCCCAGTATTTCGCACTGTCACCTGTCAACACCAACTCGGTTTTTCCAGGATTTAATTTTAGGTGATTTTGGTTCATCCAAGTTTGGATGAACCTCATGGTTTTCTGGAAATGAGAGATGGAGAGGATAGAATTGTCAACAGTAAAGAGCAATTGCAGGTCGTCAGCGCAGTTAAACACTGACACCTGCATTTCTCTTAAGGCCTTGATTAAAGGAAGGATGTATATGTTGAACAGGTGGGGTGACAATGATGAGCCCTGAGGGACTCCACAGGTGATGGGCTGTTTGGGGGCGACCAGGGTGCCAAGGTGGACCGATTGGGAACGATTCTCCAAAAAGGACCTCAGCCAGCCAGCAGCTAGGCCCCGGATGCCAGCCTGATTGACACGGTCGATCAAAATATCATGGTTGACATGTCAAAAGCGGAAGACAAGTCCAGAAGCACCAGGGCCTGAGGAGAATGTCTGTCAGCGCAGTCACAGAGAGAGTCTAGAACCGCAACTACCACTGCCTCAGTTGAATGGGCGGGGTGGAAACCTGCCTGGTGGGGATCAAGGCCATTTGAGCCCTCCAAGAAGTTGGACAGGTGTTTTGCAACATGGGCTTCCAGGACTTTTGCCAAAAAAGGGAGCAAAGAAATTGGCCGATAGTTAGCCATGCAGGAGAGGTCAGCCCCAGGTTTCTTCAAAAGTGGGATGACTGTTGCTTCCTTAAAGGCAAGCAGTACTAGACCAGTTGTTAAAGAGTCATTCAACAGAGTATAGGCCGGGTTTGGGACGGAAGACAAGCACTCTTTGAGGATGTAAGGTGGGCATTTGTCGGAGGGTGCCTCTAACTTGACTCTTGCTAGCAGCTCTAAGAATTGCTCTGAGGTCATAGTAGGGAAGCTGTTTAATGTGACCTTGATGGTGGTATAGGAAGCAGAAGGAACATCGCCAGGGGGACTGGGAATGCTCAACTTGATGTCCCTGATTTTATCAATAAAGTAAGTGTTGAGGGCATCACAAAAGGTCTGGTTTGGAATCACCCTAGGGCGGACGCTGTCTAGGTCAGTCAGCTCATTTAAAATTGAGAAAATCTCCTTGGGTCTGTCTGCTGAGTTAAGAATACGCGAAGAGAAATAAGCAGATTTAGGGGCAAGAATGGCCTTCATGTACACCTTCCTAGCCTTGATATACTCTGATTTTAAGTCGGAGGAGTAGCAATGGTGCCACTTTCGCTACATTTGGCGCAGGGATAGTTTCTTAGCTTTTAAGTCTTGGGAGAACCAACGTTGAGCGTCAGCTCGCCGGGCCAGTTTAATATCTTTATAGGGTGCATGGATATCACTTGCGTTTTGAAGCCAGCCGGCCAGGTTGGATTCGGCAGCATTAATATCAGAGTGGGGAAGTTGGACCGTGTTGTTTAGTCTTTTTATAAATTCTGGTTTATCAAGTGTTTTCCATTTCCTTGCTCTGCAGCAAGTCAGAGCAATAGGTGATTTCGCAGTAGCCCAAGTAAGTTTAAATTTAAGGAGGAAATGGTCTGACCAAAGGCAAGGAATAGTGACTGGGTTTGAGGTTAACGGGAAGTTGGACCAAATATGGTCCAAGATATGGCCTTTACAGTGGGTAGGCGAGAGAACTTGTTGGGAAAAATTCAAGTTTGTAAGGAGCTCAGTGAGCTCGCAAGATTGGGGGCTTTCCGCAGGGTCTTTAAACCAGTAATTAAAATCACCTGCCAAGAGAATCTTGGAGTGTCCCATGGCTATGTTAGCGATGTGCTCACTGAGCATAAAGGGGAAGGATGGCATAGAGTGAGGAGGCCTATACAGGAGAACACACAACATGGTAGTGTTATGGGTTTCAAACTTTAGGACTAGGTTATCAGTGTCTGGCAGTTTCATACAAGTAAGAGTCGTTGCTTTTAAGGAGGAGTGAATTATTGCTGCCACCCCCCCACCAGACCTGCCAGCGGCATGGTCTGCGTGGATGATGTAGTAGTTTAGGGGAAAGAGCAGCTATTATATCGGGCGCAGAGTCTGGAGTCAGCCAGGTCTCTGTTAGTAGTAGCACATCAGGGTGCTCCGTAGTCATGAATAGAAAAATGTCCTGCTGGTGTTTAACAAGAGAGCGGGTATTTAAGTAGAAGAGGGTCAAGGAGCGAGGTTGGTGAATAGGCTTCACTCGACTGAAATGGTCAGAACAAGGTGTAGAAGGCATTTCTCCAAGACATGAGCAGCCCGCCAAGTCCCCAAAATTCTTAGCTCTGTTATGGGTATCTCTTGTTATGTAACCATAACCATTGTTATAGGATAGAAGGTCAGAGCGAGAATAGGGGCACATCCGGGCAGCATGCCCCGCCCCGAGCCCCAGATTGGGCGCCGCCGGCACGCCCTCTGCGCACGCCCGCTGCGCCTCCTGGGTAAGGGGACCATTTTATGGCTGTGAGACCGCTCACCTGCTCCTCGCCTCACCTAAGATGGCGCCTGAGTGAATACACCCCGAGCAGCACCTAATCGGCAGCGATGGGGGTCAGCAACTACTTATTTTCGCGGGTAAGTTGATGCAGAGAGCGCAATAGCCTCAATAGCCCCAGTTTTTAAAAATCAGCTGGTGGTGCTGAGTGAAATCGCTAGTGCAAGTAGGTTAAAAACACAAGGAAGAAATATCTGCAATACAATACAAGCATACGCTCACAAATAAGTCCCGGCTTCCGCCTCAGGACGTCGCGTTCAGCTATTAATCAGTGAACGCTGCCACTGTAGAGTTTTTATTTCTGTGAGGGCAGGAGGGGCCGAGCACTAGACCGCTCGCCTGGTCCTCGCCTCACCTAAGATGGCGCCTGAGTGAATACACCCCGAGCAGCACCTAATCGGCTGCGATGGGGGTCAGCAACTACTTATTTTCGCGGGTAAGTTGGCGCAGAGAGCGCAATAGCCTCAATAGCCCCAGTTTTTTTAAATCAGCTGGTGTTGCTGAGTGAAGTCGCTAGTGCAAGTAGGTTAAAAACACAAGGAAGAAACATCTGCAATACAATACAAGCATACGCTCACAAATAAGTACCGGCTTCCGCCTCAGGACGTCGCGTTCAGCTATTAATCCAGTGTATGTGTAGGTGTGTAGCCAAGAATCCCCCCAAGGGAGGATTCAACTCTATTACCTGGTGGGAGTGAATGTAGAACTGGTCATCACTCACAAGATGTCAGACCACTGCATGGTGAAGTCTCAGCATGCAGGGGCCCTCAGTGTCAGCTGCAGTGCCTCATCTGCTAATCTATCGGGATACTCATTCTTTATTGTAGACAGCAGCCTTGAGATGTGTGTTGTAGATTAGCGATGTTATGGATATGTAGATAGCTCTGTCTCCCCGTGGATGAAGATAGACCGATATTTGTACTTAGTGCATAAAAATTCTGTGTACATGATTTTCGATGCATCATAATAATGTGTACAAAATAGTTTCAGCAAAACTAATCCAACATTGTTGTGCATGCAAATATGTGCAAAAGTTCATGGCAGAAATGTTATTGTGAAAAAGAGGACAATGTAAGAAATAAGCAGCTTCACTACATGGGCCTAACCCGGGAACATAACACTTCTCTCATGATTTTTGGAACATGGAACGGCCAGGGAAAATTAAAAAGAGATATACAAAATTACTTTTGTGCATGATTCTCCTGGCCGGAGGGAGATCTGTAGGAGGTGGCCTAGTGACCTTTCACCCACATATATTGAGTCGTTGGTGTCATCTACATATAACCTGAAAATGAATGCAAAAGATTTGAAGAGGAAAATATATCAGTTATGGCTCCCATTTGTTAAAATGGTTAGAAAGAAAGGGTAAATGTCAGGATAAGATTCTGATGAGTATGGGGAGTTAACTCTACTGTCCTATGATTATACCCTATTTCCTGTTTGATTCAATTTGTCCATACCGGGCGAGAAACTTCATGGAGTTTTGAAGAGTTTCTGCATTACATTACCCTGGTGGGGAGACAGCATCCTCTTGAGATCTGGATCAGGGCGTACTCGGGAAAGATATCTCAAATGGGCAAAATGAGAGAAATGAGGGCAAAAAAAAGAGAGCAGAGAATGTGCATATTGACCAGAATTCACATATGAAGCAACCCACAGTAAGTGGGGTGCACAAAAGAAAATGTATGTTTTAACCCCATGGCTGCTCAGCATATTCCCCTGCTGTGCTGAGAAATCGTTACTCCCATTATGTATGACGAGCTGGGCTCGTCATCAGTGTTTGAGGAGGCTACTCCATGACGAGCCCAGCTCGTCATGAGCCTGGAAGGGGTTAAGAGCGGTGCGACCTGTGTAATAACAATTAAATTATGAGTTGATAGTCAATACGCAGAGCAGAGAGCGAGCGTATTGACCTGAATTCACATATGAAGCATCCCTAAAGAATAACATACACACAAAAGAACGGGCTTTTAGAGAGTGAGGGGTGAACAGTTTAACCGGTTGTAGAGTGTTTGTTATGTCAGCTGGGGCGTACCCTTTATGAATGCATGTGAGGGGGGTATGGCTAGCAACCTACTGGAATGGCCGCTTCTAACATGGCTCCGAAGCCCGACCCGATTATCCTGCTTAAATCCGACCTAAATCCTGTTCTCCACTCCAAAGAAGAGTGGGATGCTGACCCCGAAAGTCCTGGAAAATGAAGTGTGGCAAAAAGACGGCGTACCTGCACTGAACAACCGCTGCAACTGAGGCCCCATAGCGCAACGTGGCGGTGCACCCTCACTCAGGGTCCTCCCGATGCATTGACTGGTGGAGCTGTAATCACCTGAGGGCTGTGAGGGGGCAGTGATGATCTGCGGCGCACCAGATTGAAAAGTGGCAGACCGGGGTTCCCGCCCAAGCAGGGCCTCGGAATCCTGGGTGGCAGGCTTGGAGTGGGCGAAGGTCAGCTTCCGATCGAGGGAGCTGCGGACCGGCCCTGGAGATATAGAGACCCCGGCCTCTGAGGCCCTGTGTTTCATTGGCAGCAGCGGCCTGCACCGCCGGTGGTGATAACAGCGCTCTGGTGGGGAGTGCGTGCCTCCACCCATGCCCTCCAACAAACCCCTGTTGATCTAACATCAGCTCACGAAGGAAGTGCACCTCAATTCCTTGCCTATCTGGAGGTACAGGGCCCATACAGCAAGCAGGGCGAGGCACCTTGAAGTAGATGTTCCCCCTTACATCCCTCGGGGTGGCAGGACGGGGGTCCCGGGAGATGCACTAACCGTAGATAGTGAAAGAACCTCGGGGGCCTCAGATACTCTCTCTGCACTGCTGGAGGGACCAGTGGCCGGTGTAGTTTACCCGCTGTTGTAGCCAAGGAGTACAGATTGGGATCAAAGCCTTTTGGCGTCTCCTGCAAGTTGGATATAGACTTCTGCAGAGCGGTGAGATGCGGGGATGCATGAGCCCTCTTACATCATGAATAGATCTAGCAGTTTCGGAGTATAGTGCTTGGTATATCAAGGGCGTTGCCAGGGCGTAAATTTGCCTTGTGTGTAGTCTGGCCTCTAGGCTGTTTTTAACGGCAGTAAGTGAGGAGCTACCGCCCTATACGTGCCTGAACAGCCCCGAACGGTACAGAGACTCTACTTGTTTGCCTATGCACCTGGTCCCCCTCCCCACTGATAGCAGTAAGGTCAGTGAACTGGGAAAACCGACAGGCCGGCGGGGAGCTCTTCCTCCCTGAGCAGGCAGCGGCGAGTACTAGGACCGCCCTTTGTTATATCGGCAGTATACACCATGCGGCACCCTCACGATGGTTAGTGTGAAGGAATCCACGACACCTGCGCAAAATAAGCTTGCTAAATTTGCCTGGTCCAGTTCCAAAGACAATAAAGACACTGCCTCTAAAAAGGATGTAGACAGCCGACAGGGCCCACCGCAGCAGTAGGAATTGATGCTTCAGGACATTATGGCAGCCACTACAGGAGTACGGACCTCCTTGGAGTCCTGCATAGACACAGTGAACATTGAGGTTTCCCTCATCAGAGCTGTCCTAAGAAAAATGGATTCCAGGTGAAAGGGGGAAAGAGGTGGAGGATGTCACGGCCGGGTTAGGTAAAGACACAACCCAGCTCAAGATGCAAATGAGCCAACTGAAGGAACAATAGATCAAAATGGATGCACTACTCGATGACTTCGAACGTAGGGCCCAAAGAAATAACAGACGTATCCTGGGGGTCCCGGAGCATTCGGAAGGGCCAGTGGCAGATCTGTGTTTTGAAAATCTGATTATTAAGCAGGTAAAAACCCACACGACTCGCAAACTACTTCTCCATCGAGCGCACGCACTGAGTTCCCGGGGGTAGGCCTAAACCAGCCCCCCCAGGCCGATTATAGCGCGAGTCTTCACTTTACGAGATTGTGACATTATACTCCAGACATCACGGTCTAACCCACTGCTCAAACTAGATGACAGCATGATCTCCTTTTTTCTGGACTTCACCACAAAGGTACAGGCTCAATGTCGCTGCTATATGGTGGTCAAACGTGAACTGAGGGAGAAAGAGATAAAATACGCTATGCTTTTCCCAGCTAAACTCCGTATAGAATCAGAGGGCAAGGCGTGGTTCTTCTCCCCATCTAAAGATGCATGGGACTAGCTGGAAGTGTGGCGTCGGGTAGGGAAGCCTCAAAAAGACCACAATGGAGGGCCACACTCTTCCAGACCAGACGGTAACGCTATGCAGCGAGGTGAACCAGCCAGAAGGGAAACGGACCACACAACGAGTGACTAAACAAGTGTCATCGGTGGGGCCGGAACGGGCATAAATGCCCCAAATTGTATCTGTCAGGCTGGGCAACTGGGACGTCTTCCCTGGACCACAACAAGTAACTGTTCTATCACTACAACAGTGAGGCTTTGGAATATTTCTAATCAGAAGATTTTAGTATCACAGCTGAAGATGGGGCCCGAGAATATCCCTGTTATTTATTGTAATATGATTCCATCCTCACATGTGGAGGGAGGGTATGGCTGCAACCAAGCACCTCTTTAATAGAGGGTGGGGTCACAGGTAGTCTGCCTTGCTGGGGAGTGGGTAGTTTGAAATCCCCTGGCAGGGGGGCAGGGAGGGGGGAAGTAGGGGAGGGGCAATGAGTTTTTAGGTTTTGCATTTGGTTTTTAATCACAAAGCACAAGCAGACAGATTTCATTACCTATGTTTTCATTTCAATTGCACAGTATGTATTCTTATGGTTCTCATGCTGGAGTACACTTGAATGCCCTTGTATGTCTACCCACCTGGTTGTGGCAATGTTAAAAGAGGTGGCTGCCCCTTCTACTGTATTCTCAGGTTAGCACATGTTTCTTATGCAGGGCCCATGACTGGGACTAAGGCAGAAACATCATTGTCTATCCTAATGTGGAACGGAAATTGGATTGGGGGACAAAATAAAACTTGGGGTTGTTTTGCAGTATCTAAAGAGTCAGGCCCTGGATCTGGTCCTGCTGCAAGAAACACACTTAGTGGGCAACAAATGTAAGGAGATGGGGTTACAAGCTGGTGGTTAATACATGGTACTGGTATTCTGGTCCTATAGAGCCTAGCACTTACTCCCACTCGCACATGGGCGGATCCACAGGGGAGGTTTGCAGTTCTAGAAGCTAGTTGGGAAGGCAGACCGATGAATGTGGTCTCAGCGTATCGTCCCCCTGCATTGGGTAGGGAGGCGCTTGCTGACTTAGGGAAAGTTTTGATAGATCTCCCCGTGGGTACGCTCATACTGGGGGGTGATTTTAATATGACTGTGGACGATCATACTGACAGATATCCTCAACCTCCACTGACACATTCCAATACTCCAATGGACGACTTTGTGCGAGCCATGGGCCTTATAGATATGGCGCACCCTGCTCCCGAGCTTTACTTACTATACCTATTACTCCAACGCCGCCAAGAGCATGTCCCACATTGACTATTTCCTCACTAATTTTGCAGATGTCGGACATTTTAGACCCCGACGTGGTATGCCAAGGGGCATTTCAGACCATTCTCCAGTGTGGATTGAGCTTACTTATTACAATACACAACACTGCAACACGATGGTCCTTCACCCCTGGTTACTTAAAATTCCAGACATCAAAGAGACCCTTATCACTCAAACAGACCATTATTTTGAGGAGAACGTTGAGTCAGTAGAATCGATACAGATATTATGGGAAGCTTGTATGGCAGAACTTAAAGGGCAAGCCCTAGCACTTAAAATGGAGTATTTCAGGCAACAGAACCAGCAACTTTCTCAACTGGAGACTGAACTCCTGCGCCTAGAGGCACAACATGCTTCCTTGCCCAGTGAGGACATGGCACATCAATTAACTGATACACATTTAGAATACAAAACCCTGGCAAGGAAAAAGACAAGGGCCAGATTACTCCGGTCGCAACACAAGGTTTATGAAATGGGAGCTAGAGCAGGGAAAAGTTGGCATGGCCGGAGAAGAGGGAGCAGGGCGCGCGTTGGGTTCCCCAACTAACCATCAACGGGTTGAGAAACGTCTCAGATCCACAGGACATAGTGGAAACATTTGCTGATCACTTAGAAAAGGTCTATACCCCCTCCACTCGGTATGCAGCCAAGGATTCCCGGCAGCTGCAGGCTGACTTGCGCATACCCACCCTACAGAGAAGGATCGGAACTTCATGGATGAAGATCTGAAGGATGATGAAAATTGCAAGGCCATACATAGTATCCAGTCAGGGAAGGCAATGGGGCCTAATGGGATCTCTATAGAATTCCTAAAGTCAGCAGCCCAACAGGTCGCATCCCACCTCAAAAACATGTAATATGAGAGCCTTGAGAAAGGGATTCTGCCAGAGGACCAGAGGCTGGTCTCTATTGTTGTCATTCGGAAACCAGGAAAGCCTGCTGAAATTTGCAGTTTTTACCAACCACTCTCATTAATTAACGTTGAGGCAAAAGTTTTTTCAAAGCTCCTGACTTCTCGCTTGGTGTCAATGTTATGTTATGTTAACTATTTTTGTTTGTCAATAATCCCGTCGTTGGTCCATGCAGACCAATCCGGGTTTATACCGGGGAGAAACACGGCTCTAAACATTCGCCGTGTCAATATTGTACTAGGGCGCCAAACCTTTATCGAGAAAGATGCAGTAGTACTCTCTTTAGATGCCTCTATGGCATTCCCTATTCGAGGTGCTAAAACTCCTGGGGTTTGGCCGAGATTTCTGGAGTGGATCAGACTTCTTTATACAGACTGGAGGGGCCAGGTGATAGTCAATAGCCGCACTTCTAGAGTGTTCCCGTTGGGTAGAGGTACCAGGCAGGGGATCTTCTCCTTGTTTCTTGAGCCAATGTCGACCTGGGTGAAGGGGGACGTATCAATCAGAGGGCTGAAATGGTCGGAGGGACACGAAGATAGAATTTCATTATATGAGGATGACATCCTGATATATCTAGCTTCCCCATATGCCTCCATACACGCACTGTTAAACATCTTCATCAACTTTGGCAAATATTGAGGATATGCCATCAATTGGACCAAGTTGATGTTGTTTGTTCTTCGGGTTCCTGTCCCCAGGCTCCCTCGGGCTGTGAGATTGAAATAGCTCTTGAAGGATTCCGATACTTAGAGGTGTATATCACCCCGGATCCCCAACTCTTCTATTATAGGAATTTGGCCGTCCCCTTAGAAAGATTAAGTAAGGATGTCAAATATTGGAGATCTTTGCCCTTATCTCTGCTGGGCAGAGTTGCCCTGTTTAAAAGGCTGTCTCTCCAGCGATTCCTTTATATCCTTCAAAATTGCCCTTACAAAGTCCCTGACTCATATTTTAAGAGTATTGAAGCTGAGGTTCGATCGCTGCTATGGAACGGAGGAGCGCCTCGGATAGCGCTACACAAACTGACTAAAGGGTGGTATGATGGTGGGATTGCTTTCCTGGACGTTAGACTTTATTATTGGGCCTCACAGTTAGTGGCCATAAACCACTGGCTGTACCGTTCCCAGATGGACCCTGCATAAATGCTGGATCGATACCAAATGGGAAGAGAAAGGTATCATGGGGCTCTATATTCAGAAAGCGAGGAAGATGTGTAGGTCTTACCATACAGACGGTCGACATTTGGCATCAGGCAAATACACGTCTAGGTTGGACCGCGGTGTTGACCAATGCCACACCTTTATGGTCTATTCAAACACTTGGGCTTCTATGTTTTCAACCGGGCTTTGATACATGGGACACAATTGGCATATCTAATATCGGCCATCTAGTGAAGAAGGGCAAAATCCTCACATTTAGTGAACTACAACATGATTATTGAAGCTGAGGTTCGATTGCTGCTATGGAACGGAGGAGCGCGTCGGATAGCGCTACACAAACTGACTAAAGGGTGGTATGATGGTGGGATTGCTTTCCCGGACGTTAGACTTTATTATTGGGCCTCACAGTTAGTGGCCATAAACCACTGGCTGTACCATTCCCCGATGGACCCTGCATAAATGCTGGATAGATACCAAATGGGAAGAGAAGGGTATCATGGGGCTCTATATACAGAAAGCGAGGAAGATGCGTAGGCCTTACCGTAAAGACGGTCGACATTTGGCATCAGGCAAATACACGTCTAGGTTGGACCGCGGTGTTGACCGAGACCACACCTTTATGGTCTATTCAAACACTTGGGCTTCTATGTTTTCAACGGGCTTTGATACATGGGACACAATTGGCATATCTAATATTGGCCATCTAGTGAAGAAGGGCAAAATCCTCACATTTAGTGAACTACAACAAACATATAAATTGGCCCACTGGGAATTATTCTGTTATTTGCAAGTCCGCCATGTACTCTTGACAGCTCTTCCGGATCTAAATGCCTTACAGGACTCATCTCCTCTGGGAGACCGGCTACTTTCGGAGCCCATGCCAAACAGAGCTGTATCGCTAACATATTGAAAACTTAGTAATAATCTGCCAGATCCTTTCCAGGCTTTGCGGGACAGATGTCAGGGACACATTGGGCTAATTGAGGATGAGGACTTGCAGACAGCACTGATGTCTCCAAGGGAAGCACCATCACTCTCCGATTTCGTTTAATTCAATTATAAGTCCTTCATAGAGCATATCTCACGGGAGGGACCTTAGTAAAAATGGCAACCAGACAGAGTGCTCACTGTCTGCGGGGCTGTCAGCAAGAGGCAACCTTTTTTCAATCTATATGGGACTGTCCCTGTCTGCGTCACATATGGGAAGGGGCGACAATACAAATGCAGGATGCCACAGGGAAACAAATAACACTTACATCAGCACTAGGGCTTCTCAATATCTGGGAGGCTACTGATCTCACAGAAATAGAACAGCAATTAGCCACGCTGGGATACACACTGTTTAGGAGGGCGTTAGCGATGAAATGGAGGGCAACGGAACGCCCATCGATCATGGCACTGGGGAGCAGAAATGGACAAATGTATGGTTGCCGAATACACAGAGAGGAGGTTTATGTACATCTCCAACTGTTGAAATGGACATTTCAAGATGCAATAATCAGGTATGCCGATTGATAGACCAACCAACTGTATAATGCTGAATCATGAGAACATTGTGATATCCTATGTATGACAATTGTATGTACCAATGATTTGTGATGTTTGGAATTAATAAACAAAGTATATTAAACAAGCATTTGCAATGCAGTAGGTCTCACATTAGAAAGGTTTGAGCTATCAGTATTGTAATTGGCACATTTTTTTTTAGGTTTTTTTAGGTTTTGTTTTTGAAAATAGCGAAATTAATAGTTTCGTCATTTACAATACCAATAGTTATAACTTTTGCAAATGTGACATCTATAGCATTTGTAATGCAATATGTGTTGTATTTACGTGACTTAAATGTATTAGTATTACAAATAACAATGTCTTTTACTTTTTTTAAATAATTAATACTTAAATAAAAGTTATTGTCATTTATAATGGCAATAGCTTAAACTTTTGTAAATAACTTTTGTGAAGATTATGTTCAGTGTATTATATTGTGACGAAAATCCAAGAACAGAAGTGAAATATTAACATCTTTTTGTCACATTTGTAATAAAGCTTGAAACATTGAGAGAACATATTTGAACCAGTTTTTGTTGAATGGTTGCACAGATTGATGCTTTGGTGGCGCTGAGTGATGTTGAGATGGCGAACGAGTGATGCTGTGGCGTACAGTGATGCTGTGGTAGCGCATAGTGATGTTGGAGTGCCCCTGAGTGATGCTGTGGTGTGCTGAGTGATGCTGTATGCTGTGCTTTGTTTTGCTATCCTATGTTTTGATTTGTATGCTATGCTATGTTTTGCTATCCTATGCTTTGTTTAGTTATGCTATGTTTTGCTATCCTATGTTTTGTTATGCTATGCTATGTTTTGCTATCCTTTGCTTTTTTTGTTATGCTATGCTGTGTTTTGTTATGCTATGCTATGTTTTGTTATGCTAGTGAGGGTGAGTGAGGGTGTAGGGGGTGAGGGGGTGTGAGGGTGAGGGTGTTTGAGAGTGTGTGAGGTGAGAGGGGTGTGAGGGTGAGGGGGTGTGAGGGTGAGGGAGGGTGAGGAGGTGTGAGGGAGTGGGTGTGGGTGTGAGGAGGTGGGAGGGTGTGATGGTGAGGGGGTGTGAGGGTGAGGAGGTGTGAGGGTGAAGGGGGTGTGAGGGTGTGTGAGGGTGAGGGAGGGTGTGTGAACGTGGGTGAGGGTGAGGGGGGTGAGGATGTGTGAGGGTATGGGTGTGTGGGGGTGAAGGTGAGTGAGGGTGTGTGAGGGTGACAGGGTTGAGGGCAACAGGGGTGAGGGGGTGTGAGGGTGAGGGGGTGTGATGGTGAGGGGGGGTGATGGTGAGGGTGTGTGAGGGTGAGGGGGTGTGAGGGTGAGAGTGTGAGGGTGAGGGGGTGAGGGTGTGTGAGGGTGAGGGTGTGTGAGGGTGAGGGTGGGTGAGGGTGAGAGGGTGTGTGAGGGTGTGTGTGAGGGGTGTGTGAGGTTGAGGGGGGGTGTGAGGGTGTGTGAGGGTGAGGGTGTGTGTGAGGGTGAGGGTGTGTGTGGGTTAGGGTGCGTGTGAGGGTGAGGGTATGTGTGAGGGGGTGTGTGAGGGTGAGGGGGCAGGGTGAGGGGGTGTGAGGGTGAGGGTGTGAGGGTGTAGGGTTGTGAGGGTGAGGGGGTTAGGTTGAGGGCGTGTGAGGTTGAGGGGGTGTGAGAGTGATGAGGGTGAGGGTGAGAGGGTGTGTGAGGGGGTGAGGGTGTGTGTGAGGGTGTCCTTCATAAGACATAGAAACAAAGAGGTATGCGTTGAAGCAAGGGAACCTTCAGTATACACAGCCTTGTTTTTGTAAGTCGAACAGTATATACCATGGCTCAGAGGCACTAATGAAAAGCTCATGGGAGAGAAGGGAGGTAGAATAAGGAGGAAACAAGGGGAAATAAGGAGTGATGGAGGGAAGGAATAAGGGCTGTGACTGGCTGGAGAAAGAGCAAGATACACGAGAAAAAGCACCAGGGAAGGAGGAATGAGGGGCTTTTGCAGGTCGGGGAGCGAAAACCACGGAGGGGAAGAGACGACGGCAATAGGGAGGGAATAGAGGGGGCAGGGGGCATAAGAAAAACAAGGCACAGGGCGGGCGCGTTAACGGTTTTAAGCTCATGTTTAACAAGCCGGGACTATTAGCTTTGTCAATGGTTGTTAGTTGCATAAAATAAATAAGCAACAACTGTGGCTTTGTTGTTTATAATATTGAAAATGCTTTCATTCTGAAACGATGAGACTGTGAAAAAAAACTAAAACGAGTCTCTTTGAGGTGACATCAAAGGCTTTGACCAGTGATGGTACCGAAAGGTGCCCATCTCAGAACCCGCTTTTAAGAACTGGCCATGCTGAGCAACGGCAGGACCCGGCACTCTTAACCCCTTCGACGCGGATGACAAAGCCAGCTCGTCATGGGCGTTACCTGCGCTACGCTGATGACGAGCTGGCTGGGTCAAGAAAGCCGCGATTTTCAAAATTCAGCGCACAGCGGGAAAACCCGCTAGCGCGCATGCGGTTAAAGACCTGCCTAGGAGCGCTCATATGAAAGTAACACCTCAAATAAAATGACCACATAAAACTGAATGGACGGGTGACCAGGTGTCGGATTTACCAGGGCAGTCCCGGTTTTTCACCAGCTGTATCAGTAGATTTTTGGTAACTGTAGGTCTTGTCCCAGTTTTTAAAGAGGGTCTAGTGAAAACGGTGGGAGGTGCCTTATAATTTTTTTCCGAAGCAGGGATGGTTATCAACTGTTATAATAGAGCACTTTAATTAAGAGGCATGATAATGGCTTTTAAAATTGCATTTTATTTATGCTGTGACTGTCTTTTCTGTAATTGTATGGTTGTCAGCGCTGTTGTGTACGCTCGTTTGAAGTAAAATTGTAGTCCTTATATTTTTTGTGAAATGTCCCTGTTGTTGGCTTTAAAATTCTGATCAAACTAAATGGGCATACCCATACTACAACACATGAAAAGTGTATTTTGTGCAGGTACCTCGTGAGAGCTGCTGGTTTCAGCCAAAGCAGCATGGCCCAATACGAGTAATATAAACCGGTTGAAAGGCGGAGCTGCACACAGATGAAACACTACGCTCACCTTCCTTGCAGGCTGCACGACCCTCGGGGGTCCCCCCCCCCCCATCAGGCGGCCAAATGTCTTTGTAAACCAGTGACGCAGACAGTTTAAGGGGCCTTTTTAGGGCTCCCTCACCAAATTTTGCGGCTGCATCGGGGGGGGGGGTATGGGGAAGGGTTATAGTTTTTCATTCATCACTGTGAGTTAATGCTCCTACCCACTTGCCCATCAGCCACAGATTCTCTCCAGATTTGAGCAGCTGCCACCCCCTACCCTCACCCCAGACCCCGTCCCCCCTGTGTGAGGAAGATTTGAGCCAGGGGATCCGTGGAGGGGACACCGTTTTTCATGTTCACTTGTCACTGTAATGCAATATGCAATACTAGCACCTTGTGGGAGACATCATTGTAAAGGAAATGACCGTAACTGGAAATACCCGCCCCTGTGAAATGAGAGCCCGTGTTGGAGGGGACAAACAGGGCCCTGCTCTACTGGCCTGCGCCATTATTGAAGGGTCACTTCTATGAGTATTTTATTTATTTATTATGAGTTCCTTCATTCAGGTCTCCTGCTCTTTAAAGAAACCATACAAAGGCATCATTCTAATTCCCCCAAACAACCAGCTATCTGGAGAAGGAAGCAGGTTTTTTTTACTGTTACCTTTTGCCGCAAGAAGCACTCATCTTATCGTGGAAAGGAAGGGTCCATCTGCTGATGCGCTTCGACACCTCGTCGGTGGCATGAAGCGCTACATAAAAGCAATAATAATACAATAAAAATACCTGCCCCTGCGAGAAAGGAACTATTTGGGTTGTCTGTGCAGCCTGCAATCTCCTCAGCGAGAAACACACTGCTGCTAAATTCTCAACGTTGGCACCAGGCGAACGGAGCAGAAATCCAGACGCCCATTAAAGTGCGCTGTGTGATCCTAGGCAACTCATTTATGATATTGTCCCAGAGACGCAGTGATTTTAAGCACAGTTCAGGAGCATCAAGTCAATCAATTCTGCCAGAAACTCGCTCCCTAAAGACAACCGCAGCCAGTGGTTTCATGCTGCCTAATGGAATTGTGCTATATATCTAAGAACTTTCATTCCGTCACTGAGGAGTCTCCTCGTGTCTCAACCTTTCTCCAGTCTGAACCAACCACAAGAGTTCTACCCTGTGTAAATTGTGCATTTACCAAATTAATACCGGTCACAAACTTTGCACTAAACTGGCCGAGCCACAAATAAATAGGGCTCTTTATCCAACAGACAAAAAATGTTTTTGAAGGGCTGGGCCTTAAGTAAGGGGGAACTCAATGGTTGTTCTTTCTTTCGTCACATGTACATTGATAAGGTATAAATAAGGCCCTCCTGACAGCAGCAGGACTCAAACTCCACGTTGTTGACTTTTTTGATTGCTTTTCAGAGAAGGCTGGTAAATGGGTACTAAAAAAGAAAGCGTTATAGAAGTGTATAAGATTGAAAGAATCTGGGGAGGGGTAGTAGAACAAGCTCTTGGCATTGCTGTGGGGAGGGGGGAGGAGAAATGCGAGACACGGCCTGGCAGCCGTGAAAAGTGTGAAGCAGGGGGCGGGGGAGCGGATCCATTTGCAGCATGGCCTCGTGGCCGTGAAGAAGTGTGACCATCAGGGATGTAATTAGGAGGGGGGAGGAGAAGTGGAGAAGTGAGGCCGAGCACGCTGGGGAAGCAACAGATGGGGAAGCTGCTGGTGGCAATGATGCGAGGCAGGCGGATGGAAGCGCGTGCACGGACACATGCACTCGTCGAAATCCGCCGCCTGGTTTAGCTTTCCTGATCCAACCCTATAATTCTCCCCTATCCATTCCTTGCGGAATGGGAAAGGCGAGACCTAAAAAAGAATGCATGTAAGGGCTTGGGGAGCAGATGGCACATAAGAAAATCGGCCTACAAAGGGTGGGGTATACAGGCTCCTCTTGACCCCAGACAGTGATAATGCAAACAATGAGAATGTGCTCAGCAGTGCGGGCTTCTATCTTTCAGACAGCACCGATGCGGACAATATCAATGCATTCATACAGCACCAGCTTCTGTCATTCAGACAACACTCTTCCCTCTTTCCTTCAACATGTATGTACATAATTACCTTACTTCAAGGGCACAGTTGTTGTTCAGCCTCTTCTGGGCTCTTCTAGAGTTAGTCCTAGTCTCCTAGGTACACTGTCTATGGTCCGAATTGAAAATGGCTTTCTCCATTTTTCTTTTTCTCCTCCCAACACTTCTTTCAGATACTGGGGGTGTTAAGAAGCCCTCCTTCACTAAGCTTGCAGCTAACTAAAAAATATTAGGTTGAGGTTCACATACCTCCAGGCAACTCTGATCAGGAGTGCTGGGTGAAACTATTTTTACACTTAAAAGTACACCAGGTCACTTTCATCTTTAGTGCTAGGTTCATCTATTTCTATGCTAAAAGTACCTCCAGGCCATTTTGATTAGGAGTGCTGGGTGAATCTATTTTTATGCTTAAAGATTATCGCCAGGCCACTTCGATCAGGAGTGCTGGCTGACTAGTCCACAATAAGCAATAATACAAAAAAGTACCTACAGGCCACTCGTATTTATGAGTGCTGGCTGAATCTATTTGATCCTTACAGCTTCTGTTTGCTACACTATGCTGTATTTATATTTGTATTATTTGGAAAGAAAAACGAACTGTGGTATCTTACCCTTTTTTGAAGGCCGCCAGTGGACGGATCCAACACACCACAGGCCGGCAGGTTTTTAGCAAAGAGAGGTGCCTGTCACATCTTTTACTTCAGAAATGCTCACAAAGTGAGCTTGGGCAGCTGAATCCTCCTGTCTCCAGGCTGCATTCTGTGTGTCCACCGTGATCAGCTCCTATCTGGCTCACCAAACATTGTAAACAGGTTCTGACCATCAAAAAGGAAAACAGTGAGGCATAGCAACCAGGAGCAGCTTAAGTTTCATTAAACGATAATGGCTGGGAATAGCAGACATATCTCTTACAGTTATATGCTAAAATTCAATTTGCATTAGATACATGGCATGCTTTATACTAAACAGCAGGTGCAGTAAAGAAAGCTCGTCCTCCTTTGGGCAGGAAATATTGGTACAGTGGGCCATAAATCATGTGTTAGATGTTTGATCCCAACCTGTTAGAAGAGGCCATACATACCAACTGGAGGAGACATTCTGAGGAGGTCCAGGTGGTCGGGTGTGTCGTGTGTATGTGTCTGTGTGTGTGTGTGTGAGTGTAAAATCTAGGGTGGCACTTACTACTAGGCATTGTTTGAGTTTTATCTGATGAATGCATCTGAACATTTGCTCTGGTATTGTGTTCTTTCTGGCAGGTGAAAGCCCTCTACTGAGCGTTTGTTTGTGTTGCTGAGTGTGTGCATCTGACTAATTTCTTAGCCATTACATCCTTGGGCCATATGTGATTTACTGCTGCAATCTTCTAGATGTTTTTGAGGCTGCTCTACATCTGGTGTTTCCATCACAGGAAGCGCTAAGGGTGGACACAGGGCAGCTGTGTTATGTTGATCTGATAACGGTGTCATATAGATATATATTGCCTGTATGCTGTGTTAAGTTAGCATGAGCTTTTTAGGAGTTTAAACGCCATTTTACCTTTCTGCTGCTTTTGCACACGACACATAGCTGTTGCTTTAGTTTTGAGCCGGGTAGAATGTTTTTGATTCATGCAAGAAAAATATGTTGTTACTCTGATATCAGCCTTGCTTGGCGAGCTGTGTCTGTACAGTGAGTGCAGAAACCTTCAAGGATATCTCAACACAGTGGTTGTTATGAGCACTGATCTTCGCACGTTCCTAGACATAACTTACATGAAGCTGCGGACAAGTTCTGGATTTAGGCGCGTTTTATATTGCTTTCCACAAGAGCATACAAACACACTTGATGGTGCTTCGCATGCAGAGAGCTGGTGGAAGATGATGTGATCCCTTACCACTAGGATCTTGAGGAATGGGGCCGCCCTGCTAAAACCCAAAGAGACCTTCTTAGATATAATATAATATACTAGCTAGAGAGGGTGAGAATTAGGTTTAGTTAAACCCTATTCATTTTAGCATAATACCATGCTTTCACAGTTTGTGTTCTATAGACTAGTGACTATGCTGATTACTTTGTTTCCTATAATATGTTTGCTTGTATTAGCTAAGATACTGCGTTTGAGAACACTGCATTAGGGAATAAACATTTCAAATATGCACGTGTCCTCTTTTACTCCTTGTTCTGGATTGAAATGATTGTATAACGAAAGAGTCTTCATGTGTTCCATGTTACCTGAGGTGTACTAAGTCCATGTTCTGGTTTGTCTAAGCATTGGGAGATTGTGATAACCAATGAGACACTGTAGCTAGTCTGGTAGGGGATTTTTGGGTACTAAGGTGAGTTTTGGCACACCCTAATTCACTGAGGTTCCAAGCCTCTATGCACAGTTCTGTATGAGCACGGAATTCCTGCGACATGGCGCCCAATAAATGGTGGTCTTATTGCATGTTACTTGAGTAGTACATCATTCGGTCCTTAACCCCTTCACTGTTGTTTCCGGTTAACGGTGATGTCAGACAAACCTACCTGTATTCATATAGGTTCTTTCAAGCTTAAATCTTTCTAAAACGGTTTCTTTGAGTTACTACCCATTTGTGCTACAAAGTTTCCTTTGTACCTTTTTCTTTCTGTGTCACTATGGCTGCGGTGGACATTGTGCAACATAGCCGCATTGCGGTGCGCAATCATTTGCAGAATTATAATGTCCCCGAGGATGGGTTGGCTGTGATAATGGTGTTGAGTGCAGAGGTGGCTTACCCTTATGAGATTTTTTACTCATGGGTGACCTTCCCAGCTATGAACGCAGATACGCGTGTGTTCGACACGTACACTCCCACGGCTGTGCCGCAGGAATATGCACCGTATAGGGCACTGGAGATTCCTATAGATACTTGGCAGCATCGAGTTTGGTTTAATGGTGCCCTACCCCATACTTTATCACCTCCAAGGCTAGGTCCTTTGTCCATTCCTGGTGCAACTTTGCCTGTTTTGGCTGGATTTACGCCTCATCCTCAGCACGGGGCATGTAACGTGGCTGAGTTAAGACGACTACATGTAGTCGCAATTAGCGTTATTCGATCGTTGGTGCTATAGATTACCCGTAATCTCCCGGGTGGGGCCCCGGGTGGTGCAGTGCTTCCTGCCTGACAGGGCGGATTGAAGCTCAGTCCCGTTATGGTCAATGCTGTGATGGGCAAGCGCCCCCAAGAAAAGGATGATTTTCCTTTCTGGCTTGCCGAGAAGTTTGACCAGCTGGAAGCAGTATTTCCTAACGTGTCTCCTGGTGAAAAACACAGGATTCTGACAATTAGCTTACCGAAAGACTTGACCCCCGAAGTCGGTGACTGTGAGACCTGGGGTAAGACATTTGCGGTGGTCTACACGAGGAGTTACGGTACTCCATCTATGACTGTCCTGCCGATGGTCCTTAAACTTGTTCAAGATGAACACGGACCAGAGGCTGCGGTTGAATTGGGTATGCGTCTCTGGGACACCTTTGATGTGGTTTCCGATCTCATACTTGCGAATGTCAAGGGGGATGCGGTGAACTTTCAGGTTGCCAATGCTTTGCAGGTGATTCCCGATGCCGAAAAGCCCCGGCAGTTGGTGGGGATTATTGTGGCAGCTTATAAAACCTTGGGCCGCTATAGTAGGGGTCTCAAGCCTTTTTCTACTAAAGAGAAAAAACAACCCCAAGGGCAGAAGTCGGAAACAGACGACCAGCCCCATACCAAAAAACAAAATTAGCCTAAAAAACAAAACAGGGAAAGCAACAACAACAACAGAAACAGGAGTCTCGTCCTGAGTCTTCATTGCCTACGCCAGCAGAACGTGTTTATGACTTGCGCGATGATAAAATCAACTGATCATTTTCAGGTTTCTGACCAACGCTCTCCTCGTTCTTTTCAGGAGTCCCCGGCCCTTTCGACCGGTGGTGGAGGAGGCAACAGGGGTCGGGGTGGTCAGCAAGGACGTGACCAGCCCCGCCCGAAAGACGGTAAAGGCAAGCAGGACGATTCTACACCGAAGAGACCCCAGTTTCAGAAAAAGAAAGTCTCTGCTTTAACAGCACACAGATATGCCACAGATAGTGAGAACCCAGCTTCGGAATCTGACATGGGCTCTGACCTTGCTGGACAGCGCGGCGGAGATTACCATAGTGCGAGAGGACCTGCTTCCACTACTGAAGGTGACAGCAACTGACCGTTATGTTGTTGTGGAGACAGCTGACACTAGAGTAGCTCCCCCTGACAGACTCTATGAAATTGTCTCATAATTTAAGGTGACATTCAACATACCATAGAAGGGGTATTTTGGGAGAATCTTATGACTGCCTATGACATTTTGTTAGCGGAGGCTGATTGGCCCCCATCTTTTGTGCCCGCGGCTCCAAGAGGGGAGGAGGTAATCCTCCCTAGTTTCGCGCACCCTGTCTGGAAGGAGCATGCGCTGAATTTTGCAGAAGAGTTTGCAAAAGCCCTTGCGCTGGCTTTGTACCATACACACTGTGGATGGGATAAGTTTTCCCCACACCACGAAATTCCTTTGCGGTCTATGCCTCAACCTCAATATCCCATAAAGCGTGAAGTGAAGGCTTCCGTTGCGGAAATCCTTGAACAATTGGAATATCAAGGTGTGATTGAAACTTGTTTGTCAACAATGAATAACCCTCTTTTTACTGTGACCAAGCCTGACGGTTTGTATCATTTGGTATTGGATTACCAGCATTTAAACTCGCATTGCCGTACCTCTGCAGTACTGAATTACTCACGGCTCTGCTTTAGTGGATAGTCTCGTGCGTAAGCGGTTTAAAACCACGCTTGACATTTCCAACGGTTTTTATGCCCACCATTTGGATGGTCTGAGTTCCCAATGGACCTCCTTTACTTGCGGTGGTGTCCAAAAACATCTCAAACGTTTACTGATGGGCTACAAATAGTCCTGGAGTGTTTGCTGCCCGCATATTCTCTCTCTTTGAGAGAGTTGACCAGATGCTTGTTCGTATGTAGATGGCATTTATCTCATGGATGATGAACTGTGGGAGCATCTGTGTCAAGTTGACTGCTTAATTTGTAGCTTTGCGGACTTCGGTTGCAAATTCAACTTTGCAAAATCGCACATTGCAGAGTACACAGTGTTGTTCCTGGGCTACGAGCTCAACAATGAAGGTCGAGGATTAGCTCCTCACTTCATGGAGAAATGAGCACAATTGCGCGCTCCGACAACTCTGAAGAAATTACAGTCTTTGCTGGGATTTTTAAATTTCGGGAGGACATACATACCTGAATATGCCCAGCGTATCAAGCCCTTGTATGCTTTGATACAACCTAATTTTACAAAATCAAACTGGCTGCTTGAGCACTCGGCTATACTGCAATCTTTGCAGGCTGATCTGCTCGCCTCTAAACACTTATTGACTCGTGATAACCACACCAACCTGGTGATAAGAATCATCCCTGGGAATGTGGGTTTCACATACCTTACTTTTAACGAAGGAGATACAGTACCTATTGCTTACAAGTCACACTTGTACACTTCGGCTGAAATGCGATTTTCCACTGTGGAGAAAGTTTTGACGGCTGTACAGATGGCTATTCTGAAGGAACGCGCTATGTCACAGGGAAAAGGCATGTTAGTGGTTACCCTGTGTCCTGCTTCGGAGGCAGTTACGAAAGCCAGTGTACCTAATTCTAAAGCTTTGCACCCTCGGTGGATACAATGGGCAGCATCATTGACGTCTCTGGATGTCATGTTCATTTTTGATGCCTCCTTACGGTCGCAGGAGTTTTTGCAATATGAGTTTGTTCATCCTACACCTTTGGCTATGCGGCCTTTGGAGGATTTCCATTGCATCATATATACTGATGGTTCGGCGCGGTTGCGCATGGTTTTAAACATGCCTATGTTTCCGCATGCACCATTGTGATAGGTGCCATGGTGAACGATGAGTTCAAGTCCAGAGTCGTGCACACGCAGACTCTAGGGGACTGCACCGCACAATTGGCAGAGCTTTGTGCTCTGATGCTTGCATTGGAGTAAGCTGATCCAAGTGTGACAACACTTATCGTAAGTGATTCTTACTACTGTGTCCAGTCTTACAATGAGAACTTGTTCTTTTGGATTCAGAATGATTTTCGTGATTTCAAGGGTAGCACAATAAAACATAAAATGATCTGGGTCGAGTGGCTGAGCTTAAAGAGCAGTTGCCACTCGGGTTTGTAATTCATACTCTAGGTCATCAGTGCGTTGGAGTCCACGCTGTTGGCAGCTCGCTTGCTGATGAAGCAGCGAAATCAGCAGTATCGACATATTTAGTTGCAGCAGTCACACGGTCCAAAAGTAAGATTGATGAGGATATTTTGGCAGCTGTTGCTGCCACTGAGAAGGGAAGTAAACATCCTCAGGGGTTCCCTTCGAAGTACTCATATCACTTAGGTCCCGATAAGGTTCCTTATGTGAATATTCCTGAAGTTGGGGAGAGATTGATTCCTAACTTGGACCCCAGAAATGCACTGATCACAGCGGCCCATGAAGGTGTTGTGTCTGCGCATGCGGGTGTTTCAGCCACTGTGTCTCAATTACAACAACGTTTTTGGTGGCGGGGACTGTACAAACAGACGCGTGACTATGTCCTTCAATGTATGGTTAGAAAAAATGGGGACCCCTACATACTAATCAGTTTGCTAATCGTAGGGAATACATAAACACAATTTGAGAAAGAAACTGTATAGTAAACCAATGATAATGTTATCGCCCTAAATACGACCTTATTTCAAATTCTATGTAATGGACAATAATAATTTGCTGAGACAGTAATATATCAAAATTATTTGATTAATTTATTTTTCATTCTATTGATTTACATTTTGTATTTTTTGATATTTAGAAAAAGATTTTTATCATTTTTATCTCACTTAGTTCATAAAAGACATCTATAATTCATATAAATAACATTCCATGACATATAATACACATATTGACAGAAAACAGAACAATATCAACACAAGTACAAAAAGGTGCTATACGATATATTCAGTCGGTGGAAAAGAAATTTTTTTGAAGAAGGCAAATGCGGTAGAATGGAACACAACGCGTTTCGGCCAAAGGGCCTTCGTCAGGTGACCGTCATTTGTATATAACATATAGACTGGTGTGCAACATATATCTACACAGAGAAGAATAAAAAACATATAGAGTGCAAATATCAATATTTGTAAATCAATGATATATATATACTGTCTAAGCATATACTGCAAGGTCGAGAAAAGTATATATTTTTTATAAACAACTTTATGTTAGTCTAGGGTCGGATTGATTTCTATTTCATAATGCAGCTGCATATTTTATATAAAGTGTACTAGCAAAATAGATCACATTTACTCCATGATATCTTCGTGAGCTCATTCATTACATTATCAGAAACAGTCATTTGTAGCATTTCTTTTGAAACATTCTAAATTATTACATCCCTTTCTTAGCCTTATTTCTATTGGACTACATTTCTTTTACATTATCTTACATTTCTCATCATACAGATAGATGATAGAACAGCGGTGGAAGACGGGGTTTAAGAGATGTTCAGAGAAAAATAGAGCAGAGGGTAATATTCTAGATGTTAGTGAATTTCTAGTATAGAACTACTTATTTACTCACTTAAACTTATTTTGATGAAGCGTGGACTCTGATATTTTCCAGAAAACTGATTGATTATTTTTGGTATCTGTAATATGTCATCAAAATATATATAACACTGGAAAGAAAAATATAATCTTATTTACATACCAAACGATTTTTTAGAAACTTCATTGACACAAGATTGTGTTCATATATGCGGAAATACCTGGTGTTTTTTATCCCCTTTGAGTGCACCTCGTTGTCTGTGGTTGTGCACAAGATGGATTTTACAGAGAGAGAAGGTCATAGACACCTCAGTACATATTGTCCTCCAGTACGCATCCACATAATGATCTAAAATCGAAACAGCTTTTTTATTTAAGGGCTAGTCGTGTCTTTAAGCAAAAACAAAGGTACTCTTAAATAGTTGGTTATTAATCCTTATGTTCCGATATTCTGTATTCGTACTACATGGTAGTCTGCGTTTTATATCTAAATAACATATTTCATAGTAGTTTCTGGTTACTTCCTCCTTATTTTGTCAATTATTATCCATGTACCACGATTGAATAAAGGGGTACCGGTTCTACTTATTAGTATAGACAGACACATAGGGTTATGTTTTCCTACCTCAATTCAGGTGTCGGAAAAATAGATCTTTTGCGCAGTAATTATATCGTCCTTGATTTGCTCTGTTTAGGTTAAAACTTCTAATGTTCCTCATTATTTGGGGTAATCCATGTCTTTCTTTTATTTCCTGAAATATTGTCAGCTAGCACTATCACATACCATTATTCAATACGGTGTGATGTCTTATTTTTATTGCTTATCTTATCGTTCTCATTTTACCTTTTATTTCATGGAGAAAGTACTGGTCTTTCTTGATAGTTTGTGATGGATATGGGGTCTGGGTAAAACACAAGAGAGTAACGTTATTAAACCTCTGTCTTGCTATTGCCGTTTTTTTATATATAGACGGTTTCTAAACTACAGTCTATTCTTCAGCGAGACGACATACCTTCAGTCTGGTAACGATTCTCCGTAACGTGGGGTCTGCTGGATAGCACTTCCGCGGGTGCCGGCGTAGAACTGTGTTGAAAACCGCCGACTATTTATAGGCCAATCAAGTGTTACCGATCGACACTAAAGGTTTAGAGCTGATCACCTTTTTCCAATTGTCCTTGTTTTATGACGTATCATCCAGTCGACAGGTTACCTATGTTGATATTATTCAGATAGACACGTGAAGAATTCCTAATAGAGAGGAAAAAAGGACTAATTGTAGTTCTAATAATAACTTTGAGACTCTAATAAAGCGCGAAGAGAGACTTCCGGGATTCTTTCCTTCGATGATAGTCTAATGAGATAGAATATAATTTAAGGCATTATTATGTGTCACTTGCTAAAAATACGCGAAGAATTTGTATTTAAAGAGGAAAGGAAACTGGTTTATAAATATGATGATAACTTAATTGCTCTAACGAAGTGCGAAAAAGAACTTCCGTAGTTTTATCCTTAAATATTAGTCTAATACGACAATATACATACTAGTGTCTTATGGTGTATCGCTCGTTGAAAGAACCTTTATGTTGATAATATTTAGTTTCAGTTGTGTAAAATTTATGCTGAGAAAAAACGAATTAGTTTGTAGTTCTAATATTTGCTGCACTACTTTAATGAAGAGAGGAGAAAGACTTCCGTAATTTTATTCCTTAAATCGCTCTAATATAGAACAGAATACATTCTTCGGATCTTATTATATATCGCTTACATCCTAAGAGTCAATTGACATCTAGTATCATGTGGAATTTTGTATGCTGTCTATATATTTTTTTACATTGCAGCAAAAAGCTAACATAATACAGTCGTTAAAGTGGTATGTCCTTCAATGTGACATTTGCCAGCAGATTAGGCCTTCAACTGCTACGCGTCCACCCCAAACACAGTTGTTCATTTCTAATAAACCCTTAGGTTGTGTTTATTTAGATCACTGCGGTCCTTTTTCTACTGATACTGCATATAAGTACATCTTAGTAGCAGTTGATTCATGCACACGCTTTGTATGGGTCTGGCCTCATCGCAGCGCTGATTCACGGACTGTCATCAGGGATTTGCGTGCGTTTGTAGGGATTTTTGCCTGTGGTACCTTCCATTCGGATCAGGGTCCTGCTTTTGCCTCTAAGGCGTATAGGGATGCCATGGCTTCGATGGGGGTCCAAGTCAGGTTTTCGTCTTCATACCGACCTGAGGGTAATAGTGTTGTGCAACGAATGAACCGTGACTTAAAGCAATCACTGACAGCTCGAATTAAAGGCACTGGCAGAAACTGGCTGGCCCATCTTAATGGCGTGCAGCGTGCCCTTAACCACATGACTGCTAAGGCAATTCCCCTCCTGTGCTGCAGATCATGAAATACATTATTTCATGACGAGCTCAGCGACCAGTGTACTGAGCTCGTCATGAGCAGCGAAGGGGTTAATAATCTCCCTAGAAGGTCTCTGGGTGGGCGGACCCCATACGAAATGCTCTTTGGTATCAAGATGTATGTCCCGGACCTTGACCGTCTAGACACGGTTGGTTCCGCTGCCTCCTTTGACGTAGATGAACATTGCAATGTTTTACAGACTCTACAAGAGACAAGAGACAGTCTTGCAAAGGAACATTTGCCCTCCACTTCGGATGATGCGTTGCAGATCCCGGTAGTTGGCTGGCTACCCAAAGTTGGAGAACTGGTTCGGTAGCAGATCGATAACAGGAAGGAATTTGGTCCCTCATACCGTGCTCCGGTTCCCGTGCTTGGTGTGAAGGGCACAAGAACAGTAATTTCACCACAACTTCCAGGTCGTAAAGAGAACAGGTATATCTCCATTGACAATGTCAAAATACACAGAGTGGCCGATTCTTCTTAGCATGACACCGGTAGTCTCATGTCCTTTGATGGTGAGAAATTCTGTTTTGACCACTGCTTCGGATCATGCACCGGAGGTGGCCCTTGAGATGCCTGCAGTTTCAAGTCCGTTATTGAGTGCTTTGCCTGGTACTCGCCTTGATGATATGGACTACACCTACCCAACTTACTTATCGATGCCTGATTTGCAAACTCGTTTAGCCACGGAATCCAGATTTTCATTTGACACTATTTCACAAACTTCAGGGAAGCCCACAAGGCTTAGGGCCTATGCGACTTTGTTTAAAAAACATTTCTTGATTTCCCCTTGGACTTATATTTGGCTGGGGCTTTTTGCGCTCTACCTTTTTATGTCAATTGGTTTTGTGTTTTATTTTTTCCAATTCATCAATGGACATTATGTCGAGGAGAGAACATGCATCCGACATCTAAATGGAACTTTGGCACCCCACTCCTTATCACATTCTGCCCACTGATTGAAGAGAGACTTGGCCTTTATTAACATCACCGCGTGGCCTGTCCTGGATGGGATAGTCTGGGATGCAGTTAAATTTCAAATCCATGGCCCGACTGAAGTTATTAATGTTCCTAATGTGCTTAGAGTTAACATGGGGGATGTGGTTCAACAAAACATACGTTCTGATGATTGGGATGTTCAGGCAGTAGAGGCTTTGTTTGCTGATTTGAAATATTATGCTGCCTTTGATGCTGAGGATTTATATTTTGAATCTGCTAATTATGGTGATATGTTTTGCTTCCAACATTTTGGCAATCACTACTTACATAAAACTAATTCTAGGAGAAGTACTGTGAATTATACCCAGTGGGAACATTGCCCAGCTCCTATAAGAGGCAGCTCGAATCCATTTTTGAAAACATACACTTATTTTACTGACTTTAATCAGTCCAATCCCGCTTCATTTTATTTTAAAATGACAGATAAATCCATGTCCAAGGTTAGACTTACTGATACTAAGTTATTTTATTTGAAGTCCTTTCTAGACCAGCTAGCTGATGGTGGCTACGAGTTGTGGAAGGAAACTATTGACCTTAAATCAGTTTGGGGTTCTAAAAGTTGACAGGGACAAGGCACTGAGGCTTTGCACCGTGCATGTCTCATCCCAAATCATATGTTGTTTTTTAATTCTACCATCTCACAGACAACATGCTTTGGATTGGCTACTTCTAAAAAATTAAATGCTCCTTCCTTCCCTGATTTGGAAGAATATTCGGGTTGGGAAAATTCAACAAAATTTTCGATTAGAGAGTTGCAAACCTTATTGCTAAATTCATCCTTTAACATATCCAATTTGGATCCCAAGGGTTGGTTGATGTGGCACAGAAGTGCAGATTCATGGCAACATAGTTTTTTGGGTCTGGCTGAGGGTTTTAGACAGGTCAGAGTAGATTCCCGTTTTGAGAGAGACCATTCTGTAACCACTTTTTCAGTAGGCAAATTGTGTCGGAATTGGCTCAAACATTCTACATCAGCGTCGGTCAAACTGCATTTGTCTAAACTGACTGAAGAGGTTGATTTGAATGATTTCATTAAAAGGCCCGGCTAGAGGTAGATCTAAAAGATGGATCTATGCCGTTTATAATGAACTTTGGAAAACATCACAGATTGAAGTGGCTACCCGCCGTAGGGCTATTGATCAAGCTAATTTGGAAAAAGGGCTTGCAGTAGTGGATAACAGCAGAAACACACTTTCCTCCCGCATTTACACGTTGGATAATATTGTGTCATCTGTTGTTGAAATTGTACAGGATGAAGTGTCTGTTTTGTACCATGGTCAAAATCAATTGCGTTCTATTATGCAGTTTGCATGGACCCTGCAGACTCTGAAAAACTGAAAAGTACCTTGGAATTACATTAATGTCTCATCTCTATTGGTCCCTTTTATTTTGACTGAGAAACAACATTTGCTTTCAATGAGAGATGCTTCTTTTTCCATGTTACACATTGAACGATTGGAGTCTTTGCCCTTTTCGGTGGCAGAGGCCACTGCTGCTACGTGGCTTATCCACGGGTTAATAACTTTACCATTTGCCCTTTTCCAGTTTACAAATTGCATGACATATTTTGCCATTGGTCGGTACGAGCCTCTTGGTAGCTCCTATTTACATGAAGTCTGGTCACTTCCTTTCACTTACAGATGCCTTAGGGACGGAAAGGAAGTTTATCTGAAAGGAGAGGAGTGCACAGAAACACCAGATCACTCATTAATGTGTAGACACATACAATTGCATGGCTCTTGTAATCAGGAATGGCCTAATTTAGTGTGTGTTTTAAAAGGTACACCCGTGCCCGCTATTGTCCCGACTTTTACTTTATTAGCAAACTGTAGTTATTTACTTTTAAATAATGAAGATTGCTGTGGGTTATTGAAAGGCATAGCTTACGTTCTAACAGTCAGTGAGCGTGTGGTTTGCTGTAAAAATGTGTTGTATCCACCCACGAATGGGAACCTGGATATTTCCATCTGGCCGAGGATTCTGACCTTGAAGTCAGAGTTCAATAAGATGAGCAGAATAAGAGCCTTATTGTCACAAAAAGAAGTTGCCCTGACATCTGCTCGTGAAACATGTGTCCTTCACGTAGCTAACACCCGCTCAGAAGTGCAAGCTTTATTAAACACTGACCTCCCTTTACATTTCGGGGAGCTGATTCATACAATCTTTAACGCATCCTCCACTTCGGGGCTGGCTCATTTTTTTAAGGTAGTGAGCAGTGGTCTAGTGACTTCTTTCCAAAAGATATTTGGAGTCATTCCTGCTTTCTTCCATTCAATCTTTTCCAGCCTATTTGGTGGATTTCCCGTTTTACTGGCGCTGGCTGCTGGCTTTTTAGTGCTATTTTGTTTTATTCAAAATGGATGCCCGTCCTGTGTTCGCAGATGAGCAGTCGCAGTTAGCACTGTTTCGCAACAGGATGCTTGAATACTATGGTGCACTGCCACTCGCCACCTTAAGTGCGGCACAGGGATTATCATTTCGATTTTCCTATTTCACCTGTGTCCAGCCTGTCTTTCATTGCCTGAGCTGCGATTTCGACTGGGCCCTGGATTTGTGTCTCCGCAATTTGGTGTCTCCTGAAGTGGATTTTAATCATCTCATGAGTCCCTTAGTTACTCATGAATTGCTTTGTTCTGACGGAGGGATTATGGCCTTTGCAGCGATGCATGGAGTGTTGGGTCGTTGGAATATATTCGCAGCGGCGCAAGATTTCTTGGCACACAGCTTCATTGAAAACCCACCGAGTTGTCCTCTGATGGTACTAGAGGCTCCGGTAATTGAAGAGCATGTATGTTCTTTCTCACTATTGAATTGGATGGCTGGGTTATTTTCGGATGATAACAGTGACTACCTTGGAAGCTGTTGCTGCTTATTTTGCATACTCAGTTTTAGGCTGACTCCTATTGAGTCCTTTGATATCATGAAGCTTTTATTTTTCCTTTTCTCTCTCAATTTTTTTTCAAAATTATGATGGACAATTTTTTACATCAGACCTATTGGCTTTAATAACAGTGGAAATTACATTGTCATGCTGGTGAGATTTTGGATTTTTGGGCGGAATAAATTATTTTTCCTCACCTACTCGAATTTTACTTGGCTACTTCATTGAACTCTGCATTTCAAAATTGACTCTCTTATCTTATCTTATCTTATCTTATCTTATCTTATCTTATCTTATCTTATCTTATCTTCTCCATGCACAGATCAAGGGAGGGTGTCATATAGATATATATTGCCTGTATGCTGTGTTAAGTTAGCATGAGCTTTTTAGGAGTTTAAACGCCATTTTACCTTTCTGCTGCTTTTGCACACAACACATAGCTGTTGCTTTAGTTTTGAGCCTTGTAGAATGTTTTTGATTCATGCGAGAATAATATGTTGTTTCTCTGATATCAGCCTTGCTTGGCGAGCTGTGTCTGTACAGTGAGTGCAGAAACCTTCAAGGTTATCTCAACACAGTGGTTGATGTGAGCACTGATCTTCGCTCGTTCCTAGACATAACATACATGCAGCTGCGGTCAAGTTCTGGCTTTAGGCTCGTTTTAAATTGCTTTGCACAAGAGCATACAAACACACTTGATGGTGCTTCGCATGCAGAGAGCTGGTGGAAGATGATGTGATCCCTTACCACTAGGATCTTGAGGTATGGGGCCGCCCTGCTAAAACCCAAAGGGACCTTCTTAGATATAATATAATATACTAGCTAGGGAGGGTGAGAATTAGGTTTAGTTAAACCCTAATCATTTTAGCATAATACCATGCTTTCACCGTTTGTGTTCTATGGACGAGTGACTATGCTGATTACTTTGTTTCTTATAACATGTTTGCTTGTATTAGCTAAGATACTGTGTTTGAGAACACTGCATTAGTGAATAAACATTTCAAATATGCATGTGTCCTCTTTTACTCCTTGTTCTGGATTGAAATGATTGTATAACGAAAGAGTGTTCATGTGTTCCACGTTACCTGAGGTGTACTAAGTCCATGTTCTGCTTTGTCTAAGCATTGGGAGTTTGTGATAACCAATGAGACACTGTAGCTAGTCTGGTAGGGGATTTTTGGGTACTAAGGTGAGTTTTGGCACACCCTAATTCACTGAGGTTCCAAGCCTCTATGCACAGTTCTGAATAAGCACGGAATCCCTGCGACAACGGGTGACACTGAAACTGTAATGAATGTTTTATTGTGAATTTGGGTAGCTTAGGCAACAGTTGGTCTGCGGTGTGCCGGACTCCAAAAAGCGGGACCTTTCTAGTAATTGATCCAGTGCTAGCAAATTATAGGATAGAGCAAGCAAAGGGTTAATTCATAACCCCAAAATGAGGACAAAATAGAATTGAAAAAGGCCATGTTTGTCTTAAGTCAAAGGCAATTAATTGTTAGTAAGACAGGCTTGATACTTAGCTGATAATTCTTATGTTCTTTAAGGAAAAATTCTCAAGCAGCTCTGAACCGGTGGGTGCGTGTTTCAGACAATCTGAAATTGATGTTTCCAAATCGATGGTCTTTTGAGTGTAATGGGAATATTTTATGATTGCAGTCCCTTCTAAACGCTATCACTAAGTAAGCCTATATTCCCCCAATGGATGAGAGGAATGAGAATCTTTTGTAGATCCACTTAACAGGGCAGAACCAGCAGATGGGGAACAGTGGTGGTGGCAGATATCTCAGTGGTCTGATAGAGTGTATATTTCACACACCTGAATTTCATTCCACTTAGGAAAATCATTCCCCATTTTTAACCAATATCCTGTTGTTAAGTGTACGCCTAGACCCCTTTCCCTATCCTTCCCGCGCCCCCTTTTTCCCCTCTTTTTTTAACAACACATTTACAATTTTTAATATAATCACTTAGCATTTATTTCTTTAATTTCAAATTTTTATGCCGGACAGGTCTACCTAAGCTAGGCATCAGTGCACTTTACATGAGTAGCAAAAGGTAGGGATCTAGGTTCATTTCAACCAAAGGAGTGCCCAGGATCTCTTTACTATATAGTGAGAGACAAAACAATGAGCTAAGACCTTCATCAAATTCAGCACTCTAGAGAGAGTAGAAACATTAGAGGGGAGAGGGATATTGAGTAAGAGGGAATTAAAAGGACTGAAGACAACTGAAGACGGGTCTGGAAAGGAAAGGAGTTCAGTAGAGGAGAGGAAACATGGTGTTCAGGAAAAAAGGGTGTGTGGATTATTGTTCAAGATAAAGTTTTAAAAAGTTTATATTTCGTTCTTAAGGAATTGATGGAGATCTTCAAGATGTTGGATGTTTTCAGATGGTGAGTTTTCAGAAAGACGGGGCTCTGCCTCAGAAGAACTGTGTGGCACCTGTGTGGGATTTGACATTTTTGGCTTTAATTCTGAAGGCATCTTTCCTCCAAAGGTTTTTAGATCCCTCTATAATTTTTAGGGCAACTGACAAGTAGCCAAGATTTATAGATTTAAATGTGGTGCAGACAAGCTTGAATCTACTCCTGATTTCCGTTGTACTAGTGTTCTCCAATGTATTATTGCTCTCTGATCAGTGTGTAAAGTGCTTTGACACTCTGTGGGCCTTATACAAGTTTTACAGAACTACATAAAAAAAAAAAATAATAATAAGTGGGTGAATTTTGCTGCTGCAGGGGAATACTGCACCTGTGTACTGGGGTTGGCCTAGAAAAACATATACAGAGTTCTTCCCAATTTTGTTTAGAAAACGCTTCTGCTAAGCTGCTTGTTGCAATGTGGAGCTCGTATTCCAAAGTCTTGCAAGCTGCTCGTGGTCCCTTGGTCAGCCTCAATACAAGATTGAATTGCTAGTACTGGTGAGAAAAGCTAAGGCACACTCACCTGGCTCGAATGTATGACGGTACAATGCGTGCTTTTACAACGTGTACCGTTACGACGCAGGTTTTACAACGCAAGTCGTTACAACGACTTGCGTTGGGGGGCGCTGGATAGTGAATAGTTTAATTTACTATTCCAACTCCAGTCCCCGTGGATAGTAGGGAAGGTGTTGGATAGTAAATTAAGCTATTCCCTATCCTAGAGCGCCCTCCAGCCAAAGTCGCTGTAACGACTTTCGTTGTAAAACCTGCATGGTAATGGTTCCGCGTCGTAAAAGTTTCATGGTAAAGGATGTTCCCCTCCTGGCTCAGGCCAAGGATGTGACTAGAGCTGAACTCTAGGCCTCAATTAAAGGACAAGCCTCAGACAAGCTAGGCCACTGCTGTAACTCCCACTTCTTTATGCAGAATAAAAGAAACTGCATGCTGCAAATTGAAGGAGAACTGCTGAAATAAGCTAAAAGCACGAATGTAATAAAAATGTGTACATTTTTCCTCCCTCTGAACATTCACTTTGTGTGGCTTTGCATGGTTTAGTAAATACAAAGTATGGCAATGCAGAGCATAGCGCTGACATGCATTACTTTGAGTTGGTAAAACATTCCACGGGTGGCATTCCCATGCATCCACTCATGGAATTAGGTGCATTCCGAGAATGACTAAAGGTAGTAAACCTGGCAATGCATCAAAATGCTACTCCTTTCTTCATAAGGCGCAACCAAGAGAAATCTCTTTATTTCTCCTTGTTATTTCCCTTTTCCATGTGTGCTGCATTTAGCAGCACACATAGGAAGAGGTAAATGCCCCTGAGAATTGCTTTTGCGCAAGAGAGTGCCCCTTCCTGCACAAAAAACTATTTTGCCCGAAATGCAGGCACCCCCTTCCACCATGGTGCAAAGACGCCTAAGATGGAGTTATGCAGCTTTAAGTGATTTAGCGCAGGGAGAGAGCTGAAGAGCTCCATATCTCAGTAAATATGGTGCTTTTCAGCTCTCTCTCATCTTGCTTCACTGCGTGGCCTCTTTGTTTTTACTAAACCACGCAAGGCCAAGCAAAGTGGCTTTGCATGGCTTTGTAAATACAAAAAACTGTTTTGTGTCGGGGCTGCGCCACAATAGGGACACAACCCTGACACAAATCCAAGGTAAATCTGCCCTTAAACATATAACTTCCAGAGGCCTTGTAGTCCTTATTATTGTCTTCACTCCATGCTGAGTTACATATCATGTAGTTGACACAAACTAAATCATCGTCTGTAGGCGTGATTGTAATTTGCATTCAAACCAAGGTGTTTGCTGTTCATTAACTAGAGTGATTGGCAAACAAGCATAAATGTTATGCAATGACAGTACAAAAATATGTACCTGTATACAAATCAGTAAGAAGTGCTTAGAAAATAGCATTCTTTTTATGCATTTAAATACATTGTGCTTGCAAACCAATTTGAAAACCTAAAGGTTTTGCGGGGGAATCAGCTCATGCATGCAGATCAGAATGCAATGCTTTCAAGTCAATCTGGTGATCATTTAAGCTGCCCTGCATCACACTTAAACGCAGTACATTGCAAAAATGATTCAATGTATTACATACATGAACTAGTATGTTAAACGTGTCCTCACCTACTACTCTCGCTAAGCAGCATGATGTACAGGTACACTGTGCTTTACACACAAGCAGTATATTCTGCAGAAGTACAAGTATCTAAAGATGCATTGAATCTAATGTGCCATACAAGTGAATAATGAGTGTGTTATGCATATACAACACAACTTTATACTAATACACTGATATATTTCATTTTGAGGAGCACCCAGAGTATGCCAAAAGATCAACATATCGTGCAAGCATAACATTATATTACACGGTATGTAGATTTCCACCATTTCGTTATCAAGCGCTGTGCAAGAAGAACTGCCAAATCTGCCAATTTTGCCTGTACTTTATAGCTTTTGGGGCAGGGCTACAGCCCCCACAAACATCTTTCTGCTGTATTCCAGGTAGTCTCCCCCACCACCTCCTCTATATCTGTTGTTATTTGTGCCCAAGAGGATGAGAGAGCGGGGCATGTCCATAACATATGGATTAACTGCATTTTAGTAACAGCATCTGGGGCATGCCGCTGATAACTCCGGAAGGATAGCATGTAATCTGTGTGGTTTTAGATAGGCCCTGTGTAGCACCATGTATTGCATGAATTTAAACTTGGATAGGTCACACAGCAATGGTCTGAACAGACAAAGTAGTGCACTATTGATATACACCATTGATATCTGACAAGCGTATGCCTATGGATTAACCAACCTGTTATTACTAAAACCTAATACTTTTACATACAAGCCAGCATAATGCATTCAAACTGATATAACATGTGAGCCAGTGCACTCTGCACATAGGCAGAACAATTATGTTTAATATAAAAATCAGTGTAGCTGCTATGTCAAAGACTATGGTTGATATAAAATAATATGTGTTACATGTGAGGCAGTTGAATGTTGTCCTGTTTGTCCCCTGGATAGAAACTGGGCCAACACATTCTAAGACTCCTGCTCACGTGCATGTCAGTGCTCCTTTAAATGAGAGCGAGAAAGAAAGAAAGTCATCCAAGGCCATGAAGTCTGATGCCAGAGAACATTCAGAGGGTCTCAAGCTGCTGAGGG
This sequence comes from Lissotriton vulgaris, assembly GCF_964263255.1. Taxonomy (NCBI): domain Eukaryota; kingdom Metazoa; phylum Chordata; class Amphibia; order Caudata; family Salamandridae; genus Lissotriton; species Lissotriton vulgaris. Next base: position 521,758,347 of record NC_141697.1, read on the forward strand.
CTTCAGGCAGAAAAGCATATCAATTATTCCAAGCATAATCACTATCTAGGTTAGTAACCCTTTGGGAAATGTGGTAAATCTAGCAAAACCTATATCTTCATTGGTACAGCATGTTCTGAAGTAATACAATTATGTGAAACACCTCAGGGATGACAGTAGTTCCACGTTTTAATCATACAAAATTATTTGGATATATGCGCAACTTTAAATGTAATTTTCAAAAATATAGCATACTTTCATGGAACATTACTGCCTAACTTGGTATTTATTTTTAAATATAATTGGTAACTATTCAAAATATTTTCGACCTAATATCCTCAGTAATAATCTCAGTGGTTAAAAAACTGACAGAGCAACTCAGTTGGGACATTGAATTAAAATATATAGTATTTGCATTTTATTCTTTTTTATTTTACTTTATTTTATTTGGGTGTTTTGTACAGCATTTTTTAGCTATTCTGTGTGCATTATATACACACACACGTACACGCACACACACACGCACACACACACACACATATATATTCACTGAAAAAGCCAAAGGCTACAGGGATGTTATATTTAGGCTCACGTGTCACTAATACAAAACCAGTGAAATTCAACAGTTAAAGTTTCCTGAGCTAACTATAATAGAAGCCCCCACCCTCTGCAATACACTGCTTATGAACTCACATATTACATTCCTCATGACATGGTCAGTGAGCTGTATAGGTTGGTGAGTGGGTGTCCGAGTGGCTGTCTAGGTCTGAGAGCAGATGTGGGAGTGTCAGAAAGGGTCTGTGAGTGGGTATCTGTGCGGGTGTGTGAGTGGTTCTCTGGGTCTCTGAGTTGATGTATCAGTGACTGTATGTGTGTGTGAGTGATCGTATGGGTCTGGAGGGACTGTATGGGTGTGTGAGCGAGTGTGTGAGTACCTGCATGGGTCTGTGAGTGTGTGTGAGAGTGGCTGAATGGAGCAAATAGGTATACATTTATTGTATGTAGTTAATTAAAACCTTTACAATTTTGTTGCATAAAAATAAAATGATTAAAGATAAAATGTCCAAACTAACGAAAAGATAAAAAAGAAAACTTTCTGTAATGTCTGTATATAAAATACTTTTGGGGACAAGATTTCATAGTCTCCGTTCATTGAGCTTCACGCCTTCGATTTTGTACCGTTGATCTCCTTTTTCTCAGTGTTCAGTATTAACTTCGATGCCTTTTGAAAAAATCTGGCGACCCTGCAAGCTGTCTGCAGCTGATAGCTGTTCAATGCTAACATGACGGCTGGGCGGCATGTTCTGATTTGAAATAGACAAAATATGTGGAGTACATAACAACGTCTCAAGTTTGTCAAAGATGGACAAATACACAATATATGCAACAATGTTTCTTCCATTTGGCCACATAGTCTGCAGACAGAAGTCGGCCATGTTTGCTTCCATGCAGGAATTTGGTCTTTTAAAATGCAGGTACCCAGCCGTAGACTTAATAGTGTTTTTTGAGCGGCTGGGGTTATATGATTGACTAAGTAGGGTTGCGGCACCCTTTTCTCATACGTGGCCAGCACCATCCAACCGTGTTTTTTCTTCGCTATTAAGGCTTTATCTATTATCCAGGATTTTTGCTTTGCAGCACGATTGACTGCCTTTTTAAAAGCCGTAAAAGTTTGGTTGGTATTCCATGCCTTTTCCATGTTGAGGTTTGAGAGTGCATCCTACAATACAGTTTTCCAGGCGTTTTTCGCCTTTGTCTGATTGTTCATTTCAATCCAACAGAGACCCATCAGCGTGTCCTCTTGTGCTGATCTTAATTTCAAACATGTTTTTAATATGGCCGCTTGTCTGACTTGGTGCTGATTTAATAGACCAAATTCCAGGCGAACCTGTGATTGGGATGCAAACTTTGGAATCTGAAAGATGTATTTAAACAGCTCTGATTGTTGTATATTCAAGAAGTTTGCGTCTATTCCCCTGCATAGCTCTGATCCGTATGTAAGGGATGGTAAAAACTTCGCCGCAATCACCTTCAACAGGTGTACGTTGGATGGACATTTCAGTTTCGTTTTTAATAAATTTAGGGCAAACCGTAGTTTGTTTGCCTGGGCCTTTCTATATGATTGATGATCTTTCAGAGTCCACCTGGAGTCGACCACTACTCCCAGGTATTTATAAGAGAGGATCTGTTCTATTGTATTGCCTGCAATGTGCCATTTGAAAGATTTCCTCCCTGGCCGAGAAGCAAAGCAGACGATCTTCGTTTTCTTATAGTTAATTTGCAACCCTTGTTCACTGATGTGATCGTGCAACTTCATGATGGAGCGTTGTAATCCCAACGGGGTCTGGCTGCAAAGTACGATGTCATCTGCGTACTGGATGCTCCTGATTTTGTGGTGGGCTAACTTCGGTGGGTCACTTTGTATCTCCGAGATGCACTTATCCAAATCCGCGGTGAAGATGTTAAAAAAAATGGGTGCCAATACACAGACATGCTTGAGGCCAACATGGGTGGGGATTTTTTCTGTTGTTCTATCGCAGTTGCCTAATTTTATCCTGGCCCAGGTATATGAATATAGATTTATGATGGCCCGCAGCAGCTTTGATGGTATTCCCCAATTGGCCATTTTTTGCCATAGGGCCTCCCTTGGAAGTGTGTTGAACGCCGTTTTGAGGTCTACAAAGCACGTGTACAGCTTGGTTGACTTTTCTCTTGCTTTATCAACCAAGAGGTTTAACACCAGCAGGTTAAATGATGTATTGGTTCCGGGCCTAAAACCTGTCTGGGTGATCGGAAGGATCTTATTCGTGCTATCCCAGTCTTCCAAGGCCCTCAGAAGATTTGAGGCATAAATTTTGGCCTCGACGTCTATAAGCGCGATGAGTCGATAATTGGCTGGATCAGACCTTGTGCCTGCCTTGAAGATTGGATGTAAAATGCTGCCTCTCCATGACGAGGGTATGCATCCAGTCTGAAATGCGTTATTTTATAGTGGGGTAAGATATTCTGCCCAAAAATGTTGGTCTTGTTTGAAGAGTCCGTTTGGTAAACCGTTTGGGCCTGGCGCTCCTTTTGACCTCAAGTTTTTAAGTACCATTACTACTTGGGATGGAGTTATCCAGTTTTCATCGAATTGTTGATCTACTTCTTGGTTTTTATTTTGATGATGAGTCAGCAGGTCTGGATTCCATGCTGGAAAGTTATATTTTTGTGATTGCTCTAAGTGCCGGATCCAATTTTCCTGGAGTATGTTTGCGTTGAAAACCTGGGCAGCTCCGTTTGCTACTTTGTTGATTTCTGCCCAAAATTTCCTGTTGTTGTTTGATTTGCTAGATTCAAATAGTAATTGGTCCACTAGAGGTCGCTAGAGCGCTGGAAAGCGAGCACGCCAGAAATGCCGGAGCACACCGCGAGTGAGCAGTAGCAGAAGCGGGCTCCTGTTAGCCGGTAGCCGGTAGCCGGCAGAACATTGCTGTGAAGAACTGCGAAGAACCGCGGAGCTTCTGCTGACCCGCTGTAGCCGATTTAGAAGCACTATCATTAACTGCACAAGCAGGACACCGCCGCGGCCGCCATCGCAGCACAGCACAGCCCCTAGCCATCAAACGCTGCACGCCGCACACCTGCCAGGAATCCACACCTGGGCTGGGGGCCTGACCCGTGCCGAACCGGCTCGGGCTGGGGGCCGGGGGCTGGCTTCCCTGAGTTCCTAGCATGGCGGACGGCAGGCAGAGGTCAGCCGGCAGAGGTCAGCTGGCGCGAGCGCCAGACAGCTCCAGCCCGCCTCCCCACCCTCCCCAGCCCAGCCGGTGAGACTATTCTGGGTCACCGAGGTCACAGCACAGCACTGCCGTGAGCGAGGGGCAAGGAGCTGCCGGCAGGCAGGCAGGTGTGAGCGCTGAGTTTTAAGCGCTGTGATAACAACACCGCCGCTGCAGTGGGGGCGTTCAAGGTTGTGGGTGAGGTATTGACAGCGCTACTGAGCCCGGGTAGAGGCTCCGGATTACCTACGTTGAGCACCTGCTGAGTTCCTGTGGCCCAGAGTTTCCATCCACCTGCCTCCTGTGTGGTGCCATTGCCACTGCCACCGCTCCATCCCCTGCACGAGTATAGGCACAGGCACAAGGAGTTTAACTACTGGGGACTGAACAACCGGGCACTGAATTGGAACGGTAAGCCCAATTAAATGTAATGTTGTTATTATAGCCAATTATAGCCAGTACAAAAACTGTAAGCCGCATGTTCTGGAACTTTCTTGAAAGACGACTATAGTAAGCAGCACTGAATCTGTAGTTAACACGAGCAAAAAAAGCTTAGCCTTGAGTGGGACAAACTGCCTATATCACCGCCTCTGCCTATACTGCAATCCCTCAATCATCGCATCGTTTCCTTCCTGACGGCAGCTGCCCCAGACTCTATGTGTGTTGTGCTCATATAGGAAGTGGTTTTACACGGCAGAGAAAGGAGGGAGCAGACAGGCTTGGGAGGGCGTGCAGGACTTGTGCCTTCAGGCTGAGGAGGGGGAAACTAGGTTTGTCTCAGAGGGACATTGACAGATACAAGGAAAATAGAAATATATAACACAGTTGTTATTATAGTCAATAATATGAGATCAGGAAGGGAAAGGAATGCAGGTACAACAACAAAACGCGTAAAAAGGATACAGCAATCTACGGTATCAAAAAAGGTATAAGCCAATGCACCGGGGCTGACCCAGTCTCTTATATCCACGATTGCACGGATGTTTGAGAAGGCAGGTAAAATACCAGATAAATTCCAATTTACGAAGGACCCAACAGGAGCTCTTATGTCAATGAAATTGGAAGCAATTAAGGACAAGCTACAGACCCCCATGAAACCTATGAGTAGCGAAATACATAACATGCCACAAAACAGTAACCAGAGCACAATCTTGATAAAAACCAACTTGTAAACTTAGATATACTGATCGGAGACCAATTGCAATGGATAACTCAGCAAGAACCCTCAATAGAGTTACAAAATTGCAATATAAAGATGGAGACTGATGGAACGGGAAATGCAAAGGTAAACAATGATGACTTTACTATAAACAAACTGCACTCACAAGTGCTGGAAACTAACCAACATCATTATGGAGATAGGACGGAGCAGGCGGCCCCCGATTGAAGTTAATGTTGAAATCAACAAACGGTTGTGTGTGCCCCCTGAGCAAGTGGAAACACACCTAATTTAATATGGGGAAGAACACGAGTGTGTTAACAAGACTGATATGCCCTTTGAAACAACATTAAAAGAAACCAAAATGTTGGGGGAATATTCAGAAGGACGTAAGGAAAATAATGACTTAGCTTCACTTAATACTTCAATTCTTACTGATAACAATATGGCGGATCAAAAAAATTCCCGGGGCAGCAAACAAACTAAGTCTGAAATGGTTCATAACCCAGATATTGGAAAAAAACATCAAGAAGCAGCAATACCCTGGGATATCTTTTACCAAACATCGACCCTCTCGCTAGAAGTGCTCCAGTACCAATCAAATAAAATGGACATACAAATCGACCTCCTAAAATTGAAGGCAAATAATGTTGCGGGAATCAATAACAAACTTGCCCAACTAAATGACCTGATAATCAGAGCTCAAACAGAAAATGAAAAAATGACTTCTGATTGTATCTATGTACCTATTATGGATAAACTAGCAGTACTACCGGCAGTTTTAACTAGTATAATAGAAGATACCAAAAGAAACATCAAAGTCAGTCAGGAGAAAGTTATGAGGGATAATACTGCTACTAAGGAAAGGGAAAAAAACAAAACTGTGAATGGCTTTGATACCTCTAAAGGCACAGAATCAAAACAGTCAACAAAACTTCATGATGAAACAGTTGGTTTACCAGTCCACCAGATCACGGAACTACCGGGGAACGAAACTATGTGTATTGTTAACCATGAGGATCAAAATGATAATCATACTGAATCAGATGGATTCTCAACAAGGACAAAACGACAAAGGAAAAAACTTCGCAAAGCAAGAAAAAAAGATAAACCGAAATTAACTGCCACTATAAAGATAGACAACGATCCGATATCAGCAACTACTGAGGATACAGAGAAAGGTAGAATCATCTACTTTCCAGTCTTTGAGAAAAAACTAACAATTCATCCAATACAAACAATGTGCCACCTAGTAAATGAAACACAAACTCCTATGAGAAACGACAATGGAGTACTTGAAGGGCAAATGGGTAATGGGTCCCGAGATAACCCGCAACAGATAACCAAACTGGATACAAAGCGAAAAGAAGAAGAAAGAGCGCCAAGCAATTGTACCTCTGACAAAATGAATGGAAGTAGTCCAACTAAAACAACCCAAATATTGATTCATCACCAAATTCACGGCACTGATGAGAGAATAAAAAAAGATTGGGCCCTTACAGTGTCGAAGGTAGGGAATGGTCCCACAAAAACACCAGAATGGGACCATTTACAGATCAAAAGCAGGGAAGGGCAAAAAACAATTAGCTACATACCCAAGCAATTTGAGAAAAAAAAATGTCCCTACTGATCAAACCCCCATAATCAGTGAAAAACTCATATTTACACCAGAATTTCAATCCAGAAGTAGGCACGACATACTTAATAGGGGGAACCTACTTAGACTATTCAAATCAATACCGACACTGAAAAATATTGATAGTGAGGTCATTTTCTCTGTCGAGTTTTTGGAAGGGAAACATAATATTTAGAATTCAACGCTAACAACATTAAGATCACCATCAATAGTTGAACAGATTATGAATGAGCAAATGACATTTCAAACCTGGGGCATAGTACTTACCAAACAATTACCAGAGGTTTACCCCACTCCCTTTATTGGGGAGGAAACAACACTAAAACACAAATAGGCAGACAAACAGACCATTTCAGTCTTAAAAAATGCACTTGGCAGATCCCCCACAAAAAGCATATGTACCGACCCACAAAACACCATAGATAGAAATTTAGAAATAAATGAAAAATGGATAAATATGGCACTCCACAGTAACCAGAAACAATGATATGGTAGCTCATTACAAGTAGGAGATAAAAGTCACGATAGTGAAATAGTAAGATTATGTTCATGGAATATAAATGGATTGAGAGGTAAGATCCCAAACGCTCAGATAGATTCCATGGTGGGAAAACCCCAGATTATAGCATTACAAGAAACCTGGGAAAGTAACCCATTTATGCTACATGGATATACCGGCTACTATGAACACGCAAAAAAAGAGCGAAGGTTCGGACGAGCTAGTGGGGGCCAGGCAATATTTATCTCTAATACGCTTCAGGTACAGCATGAACAAGTGATAGTAGATAGCACTAATATCCTGATAGTTAAACTAAACTATAAAATAACTAACCAAAACTCTAAAGCATTTTATCTGATCACTGTATATATCTTGCCTACCAACCGGAGTAGGGAGGCAACCTGTGGAACCCTGAACAATGTTTTTATTAATATAATGATAGAGGATCCTCTAGCAGATTATCTGTTAACCGGGGATTTTAACCTCAATCTCATGTCATCCCACATAAGAGACGATACAACACTATTGCAAAACCATCAATGGCTAATTCCCGAGCAGGATTTAGGGATAGATAATAACGCCAATGAGAATAGAATGGGAAAAAAAATTGTAAAGGACAATGGAAGCAATGGGACTTCGAATTCTCAATGGTAGAATAAAACCAGACGTTCCACCATCATACAGTTACTTTGGGTATAACGTACACTCCAGGATCGATTACACCATGACTTCGTTATTTATGTTTCACAACATTACCTCGTACCAATTAAAGAATGTATATGAAAGCGATCACGCCCAGCAGATAATTATAATGAACATCGGAGTAAATTCAAATGAGGAGTAACAGTTAGTTCAAGGACAAATTGGTACTACTAATTATAAAAAACTCTTTTGGAATGTTGGAAACAAAGAAATAATGAATGAACAAGTAGAAAGGATCATGGAAGCATGCTTTAAAGAAACAGTAACAAAAACAGTGATAGAGCAATAGGAATACTTCACTGGGATGCTGACCAAAACGCAAATTCAAACACATACTAATAAGAAGCAAAAACATAAAGAACCAATCAGGGATAAGGAACACCACTTAAACCTGCCATATACAATAATGAAATTGAGGAAAGAACGAAACAGGACTATCAGGCTAATAAAGAAGCCGGGGATAAAAGCGGGAAATCTGGGAAACTTGAAGCTACTAAATCAAAATCTGAAGAAGCTAATATGGGGTGAAAAAAATCTGTCAAAACACGCAACTTGGGCAAAAATATTGCACGCCAGCAAGCAGAAGAATCCAAGAGACTTCTGGAAGATTATTAATGGTCTTGCTAGACCTAACAAGCAGGTAATCTCATCACCACTAACTGAGCAAGAATGGGAGATTTTCTTGAGGAGACATTTAAATCAGGACACTTCATAGTCAAGTCCACTCGAAATGCGACATGGGTGCAAAAACGACAATGATCCTGAATTTTCCTCTAAGGACAAGGAGTTGGATATGCCAATACCCATAGAAAAACGAGAGATAATTACATTTATAAAAAAACAGAAAAATGGTGCTCCTGGACCAAATGGGATACCGTTTGCTCTCTATAAAGAAAACCCAGAACTATGGGCGACCATCTTAGAGAAACTATATACAGAAGTCATTATAACAGGAACTGTCCCTAAATCATGGTGAGGATCCTTAATAACCCCAATATATAAAAAAGGGGATTGGGCTCTTGCCGAACACTATAGACTGATTACTTTACAAGATACGGATGCCAAGCTATTTGCAAGAATTTTGCTGACAAAACTATCCGAATGGGTGAGGGAAACAAAGAAATTGCCCTTAAACCAAACAGGCTTTATACAAGGCCTAGGAACAACAACAAACACAATGGTTCTCACCCTACTAATGGATAAATCAATCAGACTGAACCAATCCCTGTATTTATGTTTTATAGATTTTAAATCAGCATTTGATTGTGTCAAAAGAAACCTTCTTTGGAACAAACTTGAAAAAATGAATATTCCAGCTCCCCTCCTCAAGCTGATTCGCCTCTTATATACAGAGACATGGGTAAGTGTGAGGATGGGGGACGGCCGAACGCTATCAAAGGAGATCCCAGCAAAGGAAGGCCTGAAACAAGGCTGTGTATTAGCCCCCTTTCTTTTTAATCTGTTTCTCGCTGACCTAACTGGTATACTGGACGATGAGAATGCACACCCACCGAAATTAGCTGATAAGCGTCTCACGAATTTTATGTATGCGGATGACGTCATACTACTGAGCCACACTAAAGTCGGACTACAGCGTCTAATTAGGCAGACTCATACATACTTGAAGGAGAATGGGATGGTCATAAACGAGACAAAAACTAAGATCATGGTAGTGACCAAAAACAATAAGAGAAAACACAAAAGTAAATGGTTTATGGATACAACTGAGCTGGAGCAAGTAGAGGTTTATAAATACCTGGGTGTATTATTTGATGCGAAGGGCAGCTACCATTTACAAAAAAGTGACATACAAAGAAAAGCGAACTTATTAACTGCAGCATTCAGAATCATCCAAAAGTCACTTTCCAACCTAACCTATGGTCCTCTTCTGAGTATAATTGGCGCAAAACTCTTACCGACTATCACATATGGTAGTGAAGTGGTAATGGGTAAGGATAGCGAAACTCTGAACAAGATCATAACCAGAGTATATCTGGCCCTATTTCATCTCCCAGCGAACGCGACCCCGGCCCAAGTAAGATTGGAGTTTGGATTGACCAATCAGCAATATGCAAGGCAAGGCCACTTTATAAAAGTATGGAATCAAATAAAAAATTACCACCAAAATGAGATATCGCACCTATTATGGAGAGAAATAAATAATGACATAAACTGTACTGCAGGGATCTACGTAAGGGAAGCAATAAAGGACTTTGCGATCACGTCAATATGGGAAAACAATATAACCAAGACATCCTTTAAGAAAATAATTAATAAATCTGTAAACCATCTATCCATCTTAAATGACAAAGCTATCCTCACCAAAAGAAAACATGCATCGGCGATAATTAACGGTTATAAAAAGAAGGAAATCCAACAATATCTAGTAACACCCTGGACGGAAAAAAACAAACAGGTGCTCCTTAAAGCCAGATTTGGATCAATGCCAGACTTGTGTCACCTCCCCCCGTGGGAGAGACCGGAAGCTCAAAGGAAATGCAGACTGTGCAATAATGGTGAGGAGGATATGCTTCATCTTTTGTGTACTTGCCCCGAACTTTTACAGGAGAGAAAATCGTTACTTAAGCTTCCCTTCAATGTACGCGGCATAAGGACTTGTAGGCAGGCCTTGATTAAGTGCATGAACTCGAATGACATCATTTTAAATGCTATCTTTGTAAGGTTCCTAATGATAGTTAAAAGGAAACTAGGTGTTTTAACTATTTTAAATATTTAATCACCTACAATTCTGATGCAATGACATTTTAAGTGTTTTATTCATGAATACAGTTTTTAGCTTTGTTTGAGATGTGTAATATTGTAAGATTTTAAATATTCACCACAATAAACTATTTTGTACTTTGTACTTTGTAATAGTAATTGCCAGATTTCTGTTTGGTGTTTTGATTTTTCCGACCAAACATTTTTTTTGTATTTTTGCCTTAGTTTATAAATTTGTCGGGCTGTGTCTTCTCCCTTTGTCTTGGCTATTACTTGTAGCTTTCTGATTTCTCGATTTAGAATTATTTTCTTGCACACTATTGAGCCCAGAGACTTTTGAGGTGCATTGCATGATTTATTTTTGTGACTGTGGGTCTGATGGCCAAATCTTTCTGTTAGGCTTGTAATCAATCTTTCCCAATTGTTCCGGTGTGCTGATGGATCTTCTCCGGTAACTTCTGTCTGGACTCTTTTCACATGTGTCATTATCACTTTTACGTTCTTTCCCTTCCATACTAGTCTCTTGAGATTGTAGAGACTTGGAGATTCGGTCAGGGAATTGCATACTGGGGCCCTTGTGTATTGGGCGCTGAATTCGAATGCTTGCAGACTGTGATCACTCTCCAATTTGTGGATTATTTTGTAGGTGATGATGGTTTGTAAAATATCTAGGTCCACGATGGTATAGTCTAGAACTGCTTGAGACTGTTTGGCTATTCTGGTTGAGGACGCTGGTTGGTCTTGTGAAAAACGGCCGTTCAAAGCGATCATTCCCACCTCAGTAAACATTAGAGCACACTGTTAACCGATCTTGTCCTTTTTTCGATAATGTGTTATGATTGGTGGAATGGGTTTACCTTTCCATTTATTTCGATTCATGTTTTGTGCGTGATCCTTTTGTAGTAAGAACATGTTCAGGTCACCTGATCGGTTTTCATGCTTCCAACATCCTTGTAACCGGTGGATTTTGTGTTGGAGGAAGGGTTTTCCTGCACTCTTTGGATCCTCCTGACGGGCCATGATACGTAAATTGGCCAATCCCCCCTTGATGCTGTCCATGCCACCAACGGCCCCCCGGAGAATTCCACCATCGGATTTAGATCTTTCTTCCACCAAAATGGATAATGGGCCTGGGTATCTTTCTGGTGGCACAGGTCTGATTTCGATTCCCCCGTTGGCAAATTCTTCTCTGTGTAGTTAAACTTCTTTGGCTATTTCGGGGTCCTTCCATGTCGCCACTGTCATTTCTCTCCCATTTTTGTTGGGGATTAGTTTGAATTCAATGCTTTCTATGTGGTTTGTGTTCACATGTTTTAGAGTTTCAAACAGGTTGGAAAGTTTTAGAATGGCACTCCGGTTGAGAATGTCGTGCTTCCCCCTTGAGTTGTAGTGCGGGATTATTTTGTGTGTTATTGAGCCCGCTGGATAGGTTGAGTCTAGCTCCTCTTTCTGATCTGCGAGCAAGATTTGGTTGTTTAATTTTGATGGCCTAGCCGGTCTGCCCTGATTTAGGACGTTCAACTGGGTTACGGGCTCAATGTCAAAAACGGGCTGCTGAGGTGTTGGGCACACCGGGGCTTGTGAGATGAATCTATGCTGTTGCTCTATTGCTGGGGTATTTTCTTTTTGTATCGTTACCATTTTTTGAAAGTAGTGTGAAATGCTTTTCTGTTCTGCATGCAGCTTCTGTGCAGGAGGACCGACCGCCGGTTGCATTGTTATGTGGTCTTGGGTTAGATTCGAGGCTCTTTGAATACTTATGTTGACTGTTGGTATGACTTCCAGGGGCGGAAACACAGTTGGGGGTATCTGCCAGCAATCCCCTTGCTCTCCCCGGTCCACATTGGGCAACTCTTTACGGTTCAGTCCTTGCGTTGTTGTTCCTGTAATTGTGTTTGAGTTAATAATTCTTGTGGGATCTTGATCCAGACGCCTATTGTATGGGGCTGTTACTTTTTTGCCCTGGTGCTTGTTGTGTCTGGCTTTCCTCAGTCTCTTGCGTTCTCTCTTTGTTAGTGCGTTGGTTTGTTTTTGTGGCCCGTTGTATGTTATCCCCGGATCTTCTCTCCTCGGATTATCCGAATCTTCCGTACCTCTGTTGGATTGATTCCCACTGCTGTGCAGTAAAGGTGCACCATAAGTGAAAACCCCTATGGATGCTTAGTCACACCAGCAGGGCATGGCAGGGGGGAAATCCCTATTCCTTGCTACCATTAGAGTTACAGGAAAACTATGTAGCCACGGGCTTTCCCAGCCAGCTTCCCCTTTGCTGGTGTCCCAGCTAGGATTGTAGCCATAGCCATTCTAGAGCAATTATATTTTTGGCGGCCACTCTCACTTTGTGCAATGGTGCCACGGCTCACCCACCCTTCCTTCCAGGTGATGAATTCACCATGAAGTTACTTATCATCCTTGTGCCTTCTGCGCCCCCAATCAATAAGTGAATAGAGCAGTGACAATGCAGTGGGAAGAGGAGCAGCGCTTCAATGTACACTCCTCTCTCTCAGACGCCACCGTTGTAACCCCCATTCGCTGCGCAAAATTAGGCTAACCCTGAACATATGGAGGATATATATCGTGCTCAGAGGTATTTGGGCTTTACCCACTCCTAACAGGCTGTATTTGAACATATGTGTATGTCAGTATATGGATCTTAACTAGAGCATAAGAAGGCTATATCTTTGCCTTTGTACCGGGTGCATGAGTCTGTAATCTACATACAAGATTATACCTTTGCACTGGGCCACAACTGCGCTTGTGAGGATACACTGGTATATGATGGTGTCCCTGGTATAGAGGTGATATTCGCCAAATGAAGTTTGAGCCTGGGCATTTGGTAGTTAGGTTGGGCCTTATGACAAATGTGTCTGGAGACAATGGGTGACACTGGCTAGATGTTGCTTGAGCCTGGGCATTTGAGTAACTGGTACTTTGACAGCTGCAGTTTGGCATTTCTAATCAGTCAAGTCAAAGTCAAGTATATTTGCAAAGTTAATTAAAACCATGGCATACAATAAAACTGTTCAAGTACATTTGTTTAACCCCATGGATGCCTATGAAGAGCCAGCTAGTCATGAGGCACAGTGAAGCTGTGCTCATGACGAGCTGGGCTCCTCATAACAGCCGCGCCACTCCCCCACGTGGTGAATTCCACGCCCTTGCGGGCGTTCTATTGGAGTGGGCAGAGTCATGACGAGTCCAGCTCGTCATGAATACAGCTCCACTGGGTAGCATGATGAGCTGGACTTGTCATGAGCACTGCAGTGCTGCGCATCGCCCCCCCCCCCCCCCCCCCCCGCACCACGGGGGAATTACCCCTGCTGCGAAGGGGATAAAATACAGTATCGCGACACTAAAACCTACTTACTCTAACAAGTAAAGGAATTTGTGGTGTACACTATGCAATTTATCCTGCGTTGAAGTTTAATTGTAGTAAGGTGCTACATGAATAAATATCTTATTGTAAACCTGTGGACAAACCCGTCATCTCTACTTATTCTTTTTCCCTTTTGCAGCGGAAAGTTTACCCCAGTCCTTACTCTCGTTCAAAGTGCAAGTGCCTTGTGCAGACCGAGAATCTGACTAAAAAAATATAGGTTTTAGTGTAAGTAAAAAAGTGTCTCCTTTTACCGCATGTATTACCCCCATGAACAAGTGACCTTGCATAAGCAATGGGCAAAACCCATCAGCTCCTTTGGCTAATTCTTCACCCCCTTAGCAGCGAGTACATTACCCCTATCATTCTTTCTTCTAAGGTGGCTAGTCCTTGAGTAAACCTAAAAATCGCCTTTTTCAATATTAAAAGAATGGTCAGCTCAATCATAAATAAAGTGCAAGTGCTTTATAGATTTCAAATATCTTGTATAAAACATCCTTGCTGATTTCTTTCCCCCCATATAACAGATTTTTCTTTCACTTGTACCAGTTCTTTTAAAATCGGTTTTTAATAGTTTACCCTCTTCCTTGCCAGGGGAATTGAGGTGCTGCTTAAGCAGGTGATAACAGGTTGCCTGCAAATCTGAATTTTCAGATTTATAAATAATGGTTTCAAACAACACACAGACGCAAAATATATTCTAGCGATTCTTGCTTGTATCCGCAGAATCAACAATCTTGATTTTTCGGCTGGTCTTTCCAAGCAGATATAAGATCTTTGGTTTCCATAATGCCAAAACGAAATAACACGAACTGATGCTTAAGGCCCTGTGAAAAGTGCGCTGAGAGATACTCCTGAGGCTTCAGTTTTTTCCTTTTTTATACGAATTGATCACTGCCCGGCATGTCGTCTTCATGCTAGGGTATTTTTATCTGATGTATAAGACGAAAGCTGAGTTGACGCATTTATTACTTGATAGAATGCAGATTTTCCCATGCTCGCACCACAGGCTTCTTGTATTCCTAAATCCTTGATGGTCTGGTTTAGATGGAAACCCCACGAGCCTTTTCGTTGCTGTGTTTTTGCTCTTCAATTTCCTGCCAGCATAAGTTGTTGATACTGCCGCTCTGAGAGGCGCGCAGTCCCCAGCATAGTTTGATATTGATGCATTTATAATTTGAAAAATGAGGCTGTGAGTTGACATATGAATCGTTTTCTGAAATAGAAAGGTTTAGCCTGTGTTAATGATGGCTTTGACCCTAGAATACCATGTCAATACCCTAATTATTCTATGGTTGGTAATTAAGTCAGTCAATAAACGTAAAAATGCTTAATTCTAATTATCATACACTTTGCTTGAGTGATTTCACATTTGGTTACGTCACTGAGGGTTAACTGTCGTGTGATGTTCCTGCCTGTGATGACATGAAGGACAAAGTAATGTGTCTCTTCCTGAGATGACATCCGAGGTGAAAGGTAGTGTGATCTCCCTTCCTAAGATGTGATCAAATGTAAAGTGTAATGTCAGTTTTCTATCCATAGCATTTTAGTAAAAAATAAAGTGCTATAATATGATGAACTTAATTTTGAAATAAATATTTAAGCAGTTTATATATAGTAAATTACATTTTCAAATATTTTGTAAAACATTTATTTTAAAAACACAGAAAGTAAATGATCTTATTCAATATGCATTAAAATGACTGAATGTATGTATAGAATTAATATATATATATAGGAACAAGCCTCCGACTTTATTGACCGTCTTAATCTCAATGATAAAAACATTAGACTGACGAGCAATATAAGTAAAGAGAAGGCAGAATATCTGGATGTCAGAATTGACATTGTCAGCAATCAGATTCAAACATCACTTTTCAGAAAGGAAACTGCAGGCAACAGCATTCTCCATGCCCTGAGCAGCCACCCTGAACCACTGAAATGGAGCATTCCCTACGGGGAACTGTTGAGGGCAAGGAGAAATTGCAACACTGATGCCAGCTACCAACAAGTGGCTAAGGACATGCTAGATAGATTCAAGCAGCGTGATTATCCGGCCTGGGTACTCAAAAAAGCCAAACAAAAAGCTGACAGCATAAAACATTGTGATACTCTTAACAACGCCGTCAAAGATGATAGTACATCTACAGACAGTGTCAGACGCCTTATTCTCACCTACAATAAGGAATCTAAGCAGATCCAAAAAATAATCAATAAAAACTGGCACATTCTGCAAAGTGATAGCGTAATTGGTAATCTGATTCCGGATAGACCCAGCATCACTTACAGAAAAAGTCAAAATCTTAAAGACATCTGTGTCCGCAGTGACATCACTGACTACTCCAAAAATCAGGGCATTGACCTCAAGGGATTTTTCCCATGTGGCCATTGCAAAGCCTGTAAAAACAGTACCTTGGTCAAAGGAGTGGAATACAATGGCATAAAGAAAGAGATAACCCAATTCTTGACTTGTACCACCATGTTTGTCATTTATGTAATTGTCTGTCCATGCGAACTCTGGTATATTGGCAGTACCACCGCCCATGCTAAGAAACGCATCCTAGAGCACTATCGTGCCATCATCCACAAGGATGCGAAATACCCGGTGGCACGCCATTTCAGTGAATTTCACTTCGCTGACCCCACCCGTTTGAGATTTTCATTCTAGAACAAATAGAGAGAAATCCTAGGGGTGGGAATCGTGTCTTAAAACTGAGACAGAGGGAATCTAGACATACAATCAATTTCCAAACCAAGACCCCGGGAGGGCTCAACCATGATGAAGAGCTTGCAGTTCATCTCAAAGATGATTATGTATAACCTGTTTGTATATGCTCTGTTTACTCTCATCTCCTCTTCCTAGCGCCTACCATCAGGTTTTTGACATATTGCATACGCTGTTTTTCATGTTAGATTTTAACATCTGTCTTTTTAATTCACAGGAACCTCACTGAGAATGAGACCCTTCACTGCACCTGCACCGGTTATCTTCCTAACACGTTCCTGATATAAGATAAGAGCACGCCGTCACTGGCTTCACTTTCTAATATAGACTTTGATTAGGTCGCCTGACTGTTCTATGGCAAGCGTTGCCTACTGTTCCACACTGTAGGCACTTTATGACTCCTGGTATTTCACCTAGTGACTGTCCTCGCCATTATCATTGGACCATGTCTTTTAAATATCATGCATGTTGATTTCTACCATGAATTTGCCTGGCCATAACACGTGAGCGCTCACTCAAACCGCTCGTGTCTTGTCACAATGTGTAGACAATCAGATGCTTGTTATGTGTCATAATCTCGACTCTTTGAAGTATGTTTACTAAATGCGCACTTACTGTGATTGTTAAGATGTATTAACAACGTAGTTTAACCATTCCAACATGGCCGAACCAAACTTTTGGGTTTGTGACCTGCGACCTGTGTCCTTTGTCTATGTTGTTACTGTTTCAGTATTTACACTGCACAACGCGTTGCACAAACTTACGTGAACAAGGCTTCCCGTAAGCCGAAACATGTTGTAAGGGGTCATTAAACACCCTTGGAACCTGCTGATGTCTGGCGTTTATTGAGTGCCTGAGAGCGTGGTACAATTTGTTACGAAGTGACTGGCAATCGAATTTACCGGCAGGCTCTACCGGCGCCCACGCCACTTCCCGCGGGGCCGACCGCAACCTTTTGGAGCAACCGAGGAGTGTGAATATATATATATGTATATATATATATATATATTTATATTTAAATGTGCTATAGGTATTATAACATTTAACATGTTATTAAAATACTTTATTATAAAATAACACATTGTTTTACTTATATATAATGTTTTAGCATTAAATGAAATGACTGTATTTTAACATTATTTATTAACTTTATTTACATTATTTAATTGACTTCTCCATACATAAAAGATAGGAAAGGCAGAGGCAATGAAATTCGCTCGTAGGTTAGTGAAAAGCATTTTGTAATATGTGAGTAGTACTATGGTAGCACTGTTATCATAATATAAAATGTAGTTTGTAAATAGGCCCAATTGTGATTTTGTGTGTAATTTGAACCAAGAGAGGATTAGGTTCAGGGGACAGAATCAGACCTGTTTTGTGCTTTCCTCCACTGATGGTGATATTTTCTGCTCCTGCTTATGAATGACACTGCCAATGGCCTCACCAGCAATCCAGCCATTCCCTCATCTTCCCCCAAGCCCTTTTTTTCTTTCTCCCGTACCTTCATGCATCTTCCTTAGCTTTTCAGAGGGAGGGGAATTCAACAGTTGGATCCTTCTTCCTGCTTTCTACTCCTATCATTGGTCCAAAAGAATTCTGCAAATTGGCACAGACTGTTCTTTAGTACCCCAGAAACACCTATTACTGGCACCATCATGATTAGCATGGGACTTGAACTGAGGCTCATAGCCTCCTCACAGAATAGTGTGCAGAATCATCTCAGAAAGGATACCAGCAGCTGGATACCCTCATGGATGATAAGCGGTGCTCTACAAATCCTGATCGATTGATTGAAAAGATCAGCATTGAGGATGCCACACCAGTGTGTTATACTGAAGATTATCTTGAAGAAGGCACTCGGATGCTCTTTTTGCATGTTACAGATGTTGTGAGCCAACCTTCTCTTCTACACGCCCTCGCCTTACCAAAGTGGTATTCCTCAGGCAAATAATAAGTCAACAGCTTTCCTGAAAAAAAAGTGAGCAAAGCAAGAGGAGATCAAAGTCAGTTATCTCTTGGCCTTTAATACAACACCGATCCTCTTCACAATCAAGGAGCCTTCTCCCCTGACTCTTGCACGGCTGTTCCTCAATTTGTATGTTGGATGGTGCCTGCAAATATCCTCCCATGTCTTGACAGAATACATTTCAGGCAAATTAGCACTGGACAATCTATCCAAAGGTTACTGCATTGAATGGGCAACTCTGCCAGGGAATGCACTGACGGTTTGCCACTCCATGTCCATGTTCACTGTAAGAAACAAAAGGAATAGATCTATTGGGAGCCACCTTGGCACATTTGAGCAAAAGGGGGATTATATCAGTGTCGACGAGGAAAGAGGGTGCAGACTTATAGACTCAGTTCTGTGATTACATCTGTAAGGGGAAGCTTCTAACTGATTAGTGCCTTAAAGAAAATGAAATGAATAGATGTACTAGCATTTCGAAATGGAAACAATGCATAAAGTTATTCATTTTATCCCACAATAGATATCCCTTGCATCACATGATCTGAAGCTTGATTACCTGTATACACTAAATTAGTCCGAACACTCGAAATCCTTGAGGCTGCACCTCGACTTTTCTGAAGGTTTGTCATTGTGTCTAGTATTTTTCTTCACAGTCAGGCTCAACCGGTTCTAGTTTATATCAACTCTGTCAAGCACCATCCAAGGCGCACGTAACCGAAGAAATTCAGCAGATTCATATTTGTTTGCAGAAACATGAGTTCTTACCTAATTGGAGCAAATCCCTCAGCTAAGCAACTGACCTGGTGACCCAGGCTGGATCATGGAGGCATCTCAATCGTGGGTGTAGCTGGACAACGTTTGGAATGGAATGCCTTTCATTATGTTTCAATCATTAAAGATCACAACACATTCCAGTTCACTGGGTTTGTGGGCTTTGACACTTACCTCCCAGGAGATTCGAGAACAGTAGACTAGAGAAGAACAGACATGGAATCAATCGCAAAGGAATTGGCAGGTGAATTTGAGGGCCTGGGACATTCTGAGCAAAGAATTGCTCACCCGAATATGATGAAAGGCCTAATATTTGAACATGAACTACACAGGTTGAGACTCAAACCCGTAGCAGAGCTGTCAGTGGGTGGTTTTCTTGGAAAGACATGAAGATGCTTATTGAGGTAGGCATATGGGCTGCTGTTTCCTACAACACCTTCAGAGTCTAGGATAGGATTTGGATCAAAAGTGAATGAGAAGAAGACAGAAGAAAACTTCAGCACTGTAGAAGGAAAAAACTGGAGTAAGGAAAACCCTTATGTAGCATATTAGGCACATGAAAATAACATGTCCCAAAAACAAAGGTGGAAGAATCCAAGGAACTGGAAAATATTTCTGAGCGAGCAGCACAGGCGCATGGGTAAGCTGCGATACTCCAGACTTCACAACCTTCTCATAATGAACTGGGAAGTCATATAGAATACTGTTTACCTAGATGTCTTCTCCCAAAGTAATTCCTGGCTTGGAATAGAGAAGGACATTTAGACCGAATCTTGAGTCACTAAATTATACTCCAAACATCCTCTAACTTGGTAAGAAATGTTTCTGGGATTTCCCAGTAGAGGGCGCTGCACAGAATTCTGAACACGATCTACTGACACAGCTAAGACTACTCCCCACCACTGAGTCAGGCATCAGGTGAGTATATCAGAAGATATGGGAGCGTCATCACGTCACTGTTCACGTTCCTCCCGTCCGCGGACTCTGGTTGGTTAGGAGCTAAATGGCCACTCATCGTTTAGATTATTACAGACAGTTGTACAGCCATCTTTGAAGGAACCGTATTGGGTGGGCATAATAGGAACTTCGGGAATACATTTCAAGAGGTGGTAATCACCTTGCACGAAAGGACTGATGAGAATTATCGTTAGTATTAGGACCATTATTTTAGTTTTTTTTTACCTTAAGTCCGTCATCCTTTCCCCTGACTGCTTTCTTCCCTCTCACATGAAGCACAACCGGACCATCCTTTCCATATGCATGAGTAGCATAACTGTTGATGAGGCCTACTTGTAAAATCAAAGCCCCGTTGTCAAAAAATGGAAATCTTTTAATGTAAATGATAGGTTTTTGCATACGCTTTCTGCAGATTGTATGCTGAATGAAAGCCTAATTTGTCACGACTGTTAGTTTGACACTTCACTTAGGCAGAACATTTTCTAACCATAGGTTATGTAAATACATGTTTTTCTCGCTCTGCGCGAAAACGAACCCAGACATCCCTTGAAGTTTGAAACTGTTGACTGTGTAGCCAATTCTGCTAAATGTTCTTTGAACACATCAGTAATGGGAACCTGTGTTACCACTTTTACATTCATTTTTAGCGTGTTTGTTTGAATTGAAGGGAACATGAACCCTGTGTTTGTTATTTTCTTTCCTGAATTCACTTCACTTTTCATGTCAAAATGAAGAAAATATGCCCAATCTTAGCTTCCCAAACATTTTTCAGACATAAACTTAATATCCCCGCTCTGATGTTTTAGACAGGCACGATAAGCAGTTTTAATGTATGGGGGTCAGTTCACACATTTGGGCATACTAGCCCTCACACGCCAGCAGAGCAGGCAACCACAGAGCGAATGCCAGACTCCTGAAGTGGAGAATTGTTGCAGACCTCTCCATCACTAAATTTACCAAAAGGGGCCAAATAGCTTATTTTACAAAACATTTTTGAACACATACTGACTAAAAGGTAATGCTTCGCACATGTAGTACATGGTGATGTCAGGGACCCTACAAGAAGCCTGAACTGCTATGGAAGACTTTAGCACAAAGCCCCATGTGCTTAGAAGCAAGTCGGCTCACAGTGCGTGCTAGACTCTGTATCCTTCCATTGCATTTGTATTATTCTATAATGTACAGCACGGCGCCACAATTTGGTATTAGAGCCATATATAAAGATGCTAACACCTAGTAACCAATGCATTTGTAGTATTTTTTTGCAATATTAATAACTTATTATCTAAGTTTAAACGAATAAATGAAGTTGAATTCAGCATTACACCACTGATAAAGCAGTATACATTTTTAAATACGAGGCTGCTATGTCACAAAAAAATCTTAGTTATTTGTAGCTGAAAGAATGTTAATAATTTGTCGTTTAACATGCTCATTGCCAAAGATGTGTGGCTTTTATTGCTATGTATAACCGGCGTTAATACATAGCACAATGGTACTTTTTATTGACCTTCAATGTATAAAGGGCAGAATTTGGAGTACTGTATTGCAACAAGTGCTCTTTAGGTGGCTCCAGACGATGGGGTACCTGCTTGTACAGGACTATGACTCCAACACCTTCTGCTGTGTGGAGCACTATTGAACTTGGCACCACAAATGCAGGTGCATTCTAATAACGTTGGGCCCGATTCACAAAAGTAATCTGAAACAAAATCCTAACTTTACGACTTTCGGTATTCAAAGAAGGCATTTAGGAGTACTAAAGTTAGGATTTTGTCTCAGTTCAGTTCGTTTATTTTATTATGTTTTGGCTCTCAACGAGGGCCACATAAAATTCCCACTACAAATACAAAACAAATACATACCGAAAAATAACATTCAATGAACACATCAAATCAAATAGCATCCATTGACAAATATACAAACAAAAGCAATGTCAGACCTCTCCAATAACACATTAATAAATAGCTAAAAAACCTTTAAAAAAATTAAAAATATAGAAGCAAAACATTTCATTTGGAGGACAGTATAAAGATTGTAGAAAACTATTCACATTTGAGATACCTAGACGGAGACATATTGGCTTTAACCATTTGAGCCGCAATAGGCGGAGTGCAGGGCAAATCAACAAGACATGCATACGATCCTGAATACTCAGGTTACAGAAATTGCACATAGGAGAAGATCCATACCATTTGGATAAAAGTGGATTCAAGGGTAGTAAATCATATCGTAAAAGAAACCATAATCTGCGAACGCCATGTGGCAAATTCCATGTAGCATAGGGTTGGGCCAACTTCATAGAATAAGAATTAAGGAGGAGATCACAACCCCCTTTTTCTTGTATTGTATTCTTATCTGTCTGAAAACATAGTTCCCACGAAGCCTGTTTTAGCAGGAATTTTAGCTGTGTCGATGAGTGCAGGAACAGAACACTTTTATCTAACTTTAAAAGAGACACAGCTCTTCTAAAGTTCCTTACTAGTCGTGAGAACTCTTTAAAGTTGCCCAATAATTCATTTTTAAGGAGGGCTCTCAACGACCCCGATTCAGCTCTAGCCAAGCAAACCACCCATCTTACCAGGGCACATAATCCCTGTACCCAGCTGCTCCTAAGACCGAAATCGAGCCTACAAGCGGCCAGAGAGCACGCGGTATTGAGGGTAGATAGGGATCTTAAAAGTTTCCCTTCAATTTTGTGACAGAAGTCCCAATGCTTCAACTCTATGAGTTCTATACCATATAGTATCGTAGCAGGAATCTTTGCCCTATACACCTCAAGTAAACAGGAGAAGTGTCTTTTTCCGGTGGCAAGATAGAGGGAATTTAAACCTTTGCCATGAGCGAGGGCTTTGCGTGAACTATGCTCGATGTGGGGCCTCTCACTCAGATTGGCTGCAATAATTTTCCCCAAAAAGGTATAGGATTTAACAACCTCTAGTTTTTGGCCACCGATATACCATCCCAAATTTTCAGAACGGCACTTCTTTTTCCCGGCAATGCACATAATTTTACTTTTAGATGTATTAATCTTCATGAAATGGGAGACAGCAAAAGCATGAAGAGCTTGCAGCCGATTAGCGAGGCCTTTGGGAGTTAAATCTAAAACAAGAATATCATCGGCATACATCAAACAAGAAATAGGGGTCCCCCCTACCACTGGAGCAATACCCTCACAGACAGACAAGGAAGCAGGCAGGTCTACAGTGTATAAGGAAAACAATAGTGGAGCCAGGAGACAGCCTTGTTTGAGGCCGTTCAAAGATGGGATTCAGTGGGAGAGACCCCTTTCGCCCCCTTGAAGAACACTGCACCAAGTTTCCGTATGGAGTGCACGTACAAGATCCAATAAGTCAGATGGTAAACCGAGGGCTGCTAAATTTCTCCACAGCGTTCGACGATCCACTTTATCGAACGCCGTGGAGAAATCGATAAAAGCAGCATACACCACCCCCCCTCTCACATGAGTGTATTCATCGGATATCACATGTAGGGTGGTGAGATTGTCTAATGTGCCGTGCCCCCTACGGAATCCAGTTTGTTCGAATGGCAGGATATTGTTCTCCTCAATCCAATCGGAAAGTAATATTAGGATACATTTAGCAAAAACCTTTCCGATCGAGTCAAGGAGCGCTATCAGACGGTAATTACTGGGGCTATCCCTAGTTCCCTTCTTAAAAATAGGGACCAGAATACTTCCCCTCCAGGATGCAGGTACCGTTTTAGAATCAAAGCAGGATTTAAACAATGGGTAAAGTATTTTACTCCACAAAGAGGGTTCCTGCTTCAGAACCGTCACGGGGAGTTCGTCAGGTCCCATTGCGCCGGAGGAGCGCATATTCTTTATGGCCATTTCTATTGTTTCCTCTGTGGGATAATTAATTGGTCCTTCAGATGTTAAATCAAGATCACTATCTTCAGCCGAGATACCATTCCCTGCATATAGCTCCCGAATGTAAGAGGACCATACCTCTTCAGATATAGGGATGGGGCAAGGGCTCGTTCTAGTACCACATCCCTTCCCAATTATGGACCAAATTTCTCTAGTCTTGCCATACGCAACTTCTTCCCGCAGGTTTATCCAGACTGTATCTTCCTTCTACTTTTTTATTTTCGCTTTTAGTCTAGTTCTCCTTCTTTTTAACCTTGATATTTCTTTATCCAGTTCACCTGATCTACCTAAGAATTGCTCTCGGACTAATTTATTTATTTCCTTATTCAGGATACGCAATGCACTAGGAAAGACTAACTTTTTCCTAGAACAGCTAGCCTTTTTTACATCTAAGATAATATTCCGCATACATTTTTCAAAATTAACAATTTCAGAACCATGCCAGTCATTTAATTCTAATATAGTTTTGCATAAAATAACATGCACACCTGTAATGGCAATTGGGTTCCAAAAACATCTACCCGAAGATCCATGGAAAGTAACATCATTACTGTTGAGGGACCATGACGCAGTGGGCGGAGGTTTTAAAGAAATAGTTATAAGAATTATGCTATGATCACTCAAAGTTGTAGGGACTATCGTAAGATCCTGGATACAAGGAAAAATGTCATAGTCTGAGATCGCATAATCAAGAATGGAGGCACTAAAAGGGGACTTATGAGTACATTTCGCGGGCACATCAGAAGGAAATCTCCCATTTAAAATAAGCCCGTCAACTGCTGATAGTTCTTCCAGCAGAATCTTCCCTCTTTTATTAGTTACTATTTTGTCTGGAAAGAGGGATTGTGGTATAAAATACGCCTCTTCTGTGGATTTATTTCTAAAAAGATTCAAACTAGCATTAGAAATTTTACAGTTCAGATCTCCTACTAGGATAACTTCAGGTGGGAATAAAGCATTTTTAATCTGACCGATATACTGGAATACATGCTTCAATAAGACATTAAAACGCTCTTCTGGAGGAATGTACACATTAATAATTACAACAGAGGACTTCTTTAGATAACTGGGGAGATTTGCTATTGTTATAGCTTGAAAGAGATTACTTGGGTCAATATAATGGGGCAGCCGGCGCTTCCAACACATAGTAATCCTTCCCTACATAAATATTATCAGTACACCATGTTTCTTGGATGCAAATCACATTTGCTCCCAGCGAAAATAGAAACTCAAGTTTCTCTGGACTATTATGTATCCCAGCTGCATTCCAAGAAATCATTTTCAATTGATTGTTAAAGATGATGAAACAATTTGGGGTTATCTGTGGTCTTAGAAGATAGGGCACTATGCAGCCAATTCCACCGATGATTGTCCTCTTTTGGAGAAGAGTTCTGGGTAAGTGGAAGTGGCAATACCTGGGAAACCGAACGTTTCCCCTTAGAGACCCAAATCTTTAGATCTTTGAAAGAGGCCCCATCTTGTTTATCACCCTTTTGTGTCGTCCTATGGGGAGAATTGATATTACCAAAGCTAAAGATTGGCAGAACGTCAATACCTGTACATTGGAAATTCTCCGCTTGCTGGAGTATCAAGTTTACAATAATTTTAGAGTAAAATTTGACCCTTATACGTGACACACTGTCTCCACCTAGCAAAGAGACTAGCTCAATGTCACTTGATTGAATAAGGTGGAGACTTTCCACATCACTGAAACATTTAAGTAACCATGCTCCATTTAAGGGTAAGTCTGCATCAAATAGAGGCAAAAAATCCAAAACCAAAGTGTCCACATAAGACATTGACATTTTTGCCTGGGAAGGGAGGAGTGGGCGATCGCCAACCCCGACTGCAAGAGAAAAAGGAGGAGCCAAAGGGTTGAGGGCCCCAAGTTAATCCGGAATAGAGCTCCTTATCTCTATCATTGGGGAGGCACTCGGACCAAGACCACCCTTCTGCGGTAGGTCTTCCATAGTCGTAGGCAAGGCATTGCAGATGATCTCTGGTCCGCAATATGGACGGCTGGATTCACTAGCCACATTTATGGTCATCGGGATAGAATCAGTGACATTATCTTCATTATCAATCAAGACTATAGAATTTTGGAAGGTTATCCGCCTTTGTCTTTTCTTCCTGTATTTGCGCACAGGTTTCCTTTTTTTCCCTTTGTTATTTCTATGTTTGCCGCTTTTTTCCTTTATTTCTTGATTATCCTCAGGTTGCTCTTTTTTATTTTCCGAGATGAAAATTGGAAATAGTTCTTGTGCCACTTTACAGCCAGAGATAGACATGTTTTCTTCCTCTATCTCCAGATCAGAATTCTTTACGCAGTTGGTCGCTGCCGTTACTGGCAGGACCGTGGCATTGTTTTCTTGAACTAGTACTGGTGCCTTTATACCAGAATTCTCTATGAGCGCATTTATTTTCCCCGTTGCCAAGCTAGTATCGGCCGCGGGGGAGGGGACGCTCCTCATTTCAGGGGCCTTTTGCAGCAATGTATTCAGTATTTGAGTAACAGAGTCCAAGATGCAATCAGAACTACCTACAAATTTACCCAGAAGAAGTAATATGGAGGCTAGCAAATGTTCCAGAGCAATCAGAGATTCCGATATAGGTTTTTCGCCAGCCGCAACCGGAGGACAAATTCCAGAAAGATTGAGATCCGGGCTCCTGGAGACATTTAACAACGCAGACATATCCTGCCCATTTATAGAAGGAGTACTGCTATATAACAATAGCCCAGATGGAGTGGCACCCACTGAAGGCTTAATAGTTTCTAAAGCCTCCAGACTACCTGCCTTTACGTAACGGTCACAAAGTTCAAGGTCAATGGATAACAGTGAGGAATCCCCACCTGACCGAACGTTCGGGGAAGAGGCTTGAGGAGCTGGTGAATTGTTTGCTTGTTTTCCTTCCATAGAATGAGCGAGAAGCTCAAAATCACCATCATCTTCAGAATGCACAAGGCAGGTCCTCGCAGTGGTTTCTATTTGGAGAGGATCTATCATTGAGGAGAGGGGTATCGGATTAATATCCACTTGTGTAGGGCCCTCCTGTGCAGCAGAGAATAAGGCTTCCTTTTCAACCACAGGTGATTTCTTATCCACTGGTTTTTCCGATAGTTCAAAAAGCTGACATTGTCCCTTTAGTAAGTGATTATTCACTGATTTATTTCGAAGGGGGTTGGATTTTGTTTTAGCACAAGTCCTTCCCCCCACTAATCTCCCAGAGCGAAGTTTCTTTGTCATCCTCTGCAGTATTTTCCCACAGGAAGTCGTTTATAGAGTAATGTACGTCCAGAGAGTGAGCTTAAAAATATAAATGAACCATAAGATAAGTTAGATAATGGAGATAAGTCTGAGACTGCCTTACAATCAGTGTCAATGGAGCAAGAGCAGCTCTTTAACTTCACGAGGTGTCGCTTCGTTATAGCCACAGAACATATATTGATCACCAAATGTAAATAACCGGGCCCAGCCCAGCCTACCTCAGTCACCGAGGGCCACAGAGGGCCCGCCCTTTGCCCGGGCTTAGCCCGGCGCCGCCCGCGCGCGTCCCGCGGTGCGGGGGAAGCGCCGGTGATTTGAGCGCCTCCGTGCTCGTCACCTGGCGTGTGTGGGCGTGTCCGCCGGGGACTCTGGGGGATGTAGTCCCCCCGCTCGGCGGCCGCGAGTTGTAGGTGGCGGCGGGGGGGACCAGGTGCCCAGGTGAGGAGCGCTCGTTTAGCGCGGCAGCAAGATCAGGCCAGGTAAGGAGCGCTCGTTTAGCGCAGCAGCAGGATCAGGCCAAGTTCTCCAATATAGTCAGGATTTCGTTTGGCTCCTCGATAGTGTACCACGCTCCTGCCGCGGAGCGCCGGTGATTTGAGCGCCTCCGTGCGCGTCACCTGGCGTGTGTGGGCGTGTCCGCCGGGAACTCTGGGGGATGTAGTCCCCCCGCTCGGCGGCCGCGAGTTGTAGGCGGCGGCGGGGGGGACCAGGTGCCCAGGTGAGGAGCGCTCGTTTAGCGCGGCAGCAAGATCAGGCCAGGTAAGGAGCGCTCGTTTAGCGCAGCAGCAGGATCAGGCCAAGTTCTCCAATATTTGTCTCAGTTAAACTTAAGTTTTGATTTTAAGTTAATCTTAAGACAAACTTAAGTTTAACTGAGACAAAATCCTAGCCGTAAAGTTAGGATTTTGACTCAGTTAAGCTTAAATTTGTCTTAAGTTTAATTTAAGACCAAGATTTAAGATTGACTGAGACAAAATCTTAACTTTAGTACTCCTAAATTACTTCTGTGAATACCGAAAGTCGTAAAGTTAGGATTTTGTCTCAGATTACTTTTGTAAATTGAGTCCCACAACTTCTGCCTTGATGCGTCTGATGGATGTCAAGCAATACATTCTCATGGAACACACTAATGAAAAACCTAGAAGGCATGGGAACAGCTCACTGCGCAGGAGGGTTTTGAGTACACCTTGATTGAACCTCCATATTCATCTGCAGGCTCATGAGCAGCAAGGCGATAAGTCAAAACATATAGAAAATGTATACCTTTTTCTGTGCATCACATTTGTTGTTGTGCCATGTCTCCAATTTACTTGCTCTTGTCATGTACACGGTGTGTTTTTGCCATGTTTTCATGCATAATTGTAAGTGAGAGCAAGTGGTCAATGTAAATATTGTCTACATTTGTTACATTTAGAGAAATATATATACTACTTAAAAATGGATCACATGTTGGCTAGGCCTGGACGAAATTCAAATTATGCTGGTGTAATTCCCGTCATTTTGTGAATTTCCTGTTATGTTTGTTTTGAGAAATTCTCGAAATTACACTGGTTTGCGTATTTATGTTTCATTTACGGTAAACATGTGCTGCAAATGCACGTGAAGAACAGCCGCTTATAGCAGGCTGAGCACACACCAGAGAAGGTAGTAAAGTTGGACACCAAAAGGCTCCCCATGCCCAGGAGCAACAATGAGTGGTGTCACAGTAACAGGCTTTCAGTCATTGGACTTGAAGGTCCCCCCTTCCACTATTGACCGGGCCTCTACAGCATTGGGACTAGCAGTTCCATCTCCTCTCATCCATCCTCTACAAAGAGTGCTGACCGGGCAACTCAGCGTAGCAGGGTGAGATTCTCCCCAACACCCCTCAGCCATTTGAGTGGCCACACGCCGCACTCACTGTACATCACCCTAGCTGCTTTTCATGAGGCATCGAGACAGCCGATTGCTAGTCAGCAGACTATCTCCAGGAGTCTTGCAGAGGTGATGGCGGTGGTCAGAACAACCAAGACACTGAGGTCTGCTGCCTCCTGTTATCCTAGACATCAGCATCTCTGATTGGATCAAAACCTGTCCCTTCGATTCGGTTTCTTTGTGAGCCTCAGTGTGTCTTTGTTGTGATTTAAGTGTTGCCCTATCTTTCCCTTGGCTCACCTTTGATACTGCTTAGCTAGGGTGAGTGCTTTTTATATGTCATTTCAATGGCGACGATTTGATGAAAGAACCTACGTGTTGTGGAAGATAGACTGTATAGGAACCTGCTGAAGTGAAACTAAGGAATCTACTGAAGAAACTGAAACTAAAGAATCTACTGAAGAAACTGGAACCAAGCAAACTGAAACTTAAAGAAAAAGCAACACACCTGAACAGCCTGGGGCGTTTGACCTTCTTGACATCAATAAAATGTATGTACTAATGCCAATCAGCCTGCCTGTGTGACCTGACATGCTGAAAGAGATTTCTACAAGTGGTGAAGCCCTTGGAGTAACTACATGAGCACCCAGAGCTGGCTTAGTGAGTCAACTAGTGAAAATATTGTAAAGGAACTGGCAGTGTTTGTCAATACATGGCATGTTGATTGAAGAACCAGCTGCACAACCTCTGCACTTACAACCGTGAAGGTACATTAGAAATGAATTGTGCGCTCTGCAATGCTGTGGCGCCATTTTGGCTTTGACATTGACATGTTCTTAGTAGTGCAGAGTGCGTGCCCTTGTTTCGCAAGACTGTTATGGATCTATGGCTCATGTCCACTTATGAGGGTGTGATGAAGCGTTTGAAAATGCCGATGTGAGCTGCCCTACATCAAGGGTGTGTTGGCTCCTGCTGCCACCCAAGTCTTCACTGCGCTCACTGGGGCGTACTTTGCTGGAGCCAGCAATGAGCAATCATTCGGCAGCAGCCTTCGTGCTTGGTGGTGTTGCAGGACACTGAAGTAAACACGTAGTCACCGAGTTGACTGCTGGGAGGTTGGCAGCTAAACTGCAGATCTTTCTGCCCACTACTTTGCACTAAGGAAACAGAAAGTGGCTTTCATGCCTTGCAAGCATGAGGTGGGATAAAGCTCTGATGCTTGGCGAGCTTCATCTTTATCTGCAAGTCAACACAATGATTTGGTAACTTTTACACGTGCTTCTCCAATGATCGGAAGGAAACATTAACGGTCTTCTACAATACTTAGGTGGTGCGTCTGGAATTGGCTATGCAGAGCGGTGAATATTCATTCAGGTGAGAGGTGGCTCTCCGAGGGGGAACTTTGAATAATTTTGGCGACCTTTATTACTTTACATCGCAAGTTCGCCATGTTATTCTGCTGCCATATCATTTTATGCTATTTACCATTCATTCTTATGTTGATTTGTGCAAATTGTATTTCTTGATTTACATGCTTTTGCAGAGGATAAAGAGTGGCTTGATTTTTTTTCCCACACAATTTGCATTCCGGATTGCATGCGGAGTGCTTGTTCATGGTTGCTTACATTGGTTCAAGGTGTGTGCTATAGGATTGTATGTCATACTAGGTTTTGCATGGTAACTAGACCCAATATCGAATCCAAAATATAGAATAGCCATAATATCGAAGTCAAAATATAGAATGGACAAAATATCGAATGGACACAATATAGTGGTGAAAAATATTGAATTGAAGGTAATTAATATAATATCGTTTTCCAAAATATTGAAAATCAAAATATCGAAGTATATAATATAGGTATTAAAATATATCGGATTTTTAATAATATCGTTTTTTTAAAGTGTTTTGCATGTTAGTATATGTGTGAAAAGTGTATATTATTTTTGTAATTTATTTTAAGTAATGAATTTTATGTTATTTAATTTTTGCGTAATTTAATTCTGTAGCGAGTTGTGGTCTTATAGGGGAATAGGGTGGGAAGTAATTTAATTATATTAAATTAAATATACATTTTTAGAAATTACTAATTATTTTTAATTTAATTTTGCGTTTTAGTTCTGTAGAGGGTTGTGGGTTTATAGGGGAATAGGGTGGGAAGTAATTTAATTGTAATAAATAAATATTTTTATTTATTTATTGGTATTCATTTTGAAATAATTGTTAATTAATTTTTAATTGGTAATTAATTTTTATTAATTGATTCATTGATAATTATGTTAATTTTATTAATTTGTATTCCGTAGCGGGTTGTAGGTTTATAGGGGAATAGGGTGGAACGTAATTTCAATATAATTAAGTAAATAATTTGTATTTATTTATTGGTATTGACTTTTTAATTTATTGTTAATTAATTTTTAATTGGTAATTATTTTTTATTAATTGGTAATTAATTTGCATTAATTCATTAATTGATAATTACGATACTTGTATTAATTTATTTTCTGTAGCGGATTGTGGGTTATAGGGGAATAGGGTGGGAAGTAATTTAATTGTAGTTAATTACATATTAAAAATACTTTTTATGTATTGATAATTATTTGCTGTTAATGAATTATTAATTGATATTAATTTTTATTATTAATTAGCATGTGTTATTTGAAATTATTTAGTTGTTAATTAATTATGAATAGGTAATTCATTTTAATAACTAATATTTATTTGTATTTCTAATTTATTTATGATTACATAATATTAAATTGGTAATTATTTTATTAACTTTTTTTTATTGGTATTGATATTTAATTTATTTTTATTAATATATTAAATCATTACTTTCCCTACTGTTAAACTCACTAGAGTGGGAATAGTAATTTATACCCCTAGGCCATCCAACGCTTTCCCTACTGTTGCACTCTTTGGAGTGGGAATAGTAATTTTTACCCCTATGCTACCCAACGCTTTCCCTATGGTTGCAGTCTCTGTAGTGGGAATATTAATTTTTACCCTCCCACTATCCAATGCTTTCCCTATGGTTGCACTCTCTGGAGTGGGAATAGTAATTTTTACCCTCCCGCTATCCAACGCTTTCCCTACTGTTGCACTTTCTGGAGTGGGAATAGTAATTTTTACCCCTACGCTATCCCACGCTTTCCCTACTGTTGCACTCTCTGGAGTGGGAATAGTAATATTTACCCCTACGCTATCCAACGCTTTCCCTACTGTTGCACTCTCTGGAGTGGGAATAATATTTGTTACCCAAACACTATCCAACGCTTTCCCTACTGTTGCACTCTCTGGAGTGGGTATAGTAATTTTTACTCCTACACTATCCAACGCTTTCCCTACTGTTCCACTCTCTGGAGTAGGAATAGTAATTTTTACTCCTACGCTATCCAACGCTTTCTCTACTGTTGCACTCTCTGGAGTGGGAATAGTAATTTTTAACCTCCCGCTATCCAACACTTTCCCTACTGTTGCACTCTCTGGAGTGGGAATAGTAATTTTTACCCTCCCGCTATCCAACGGTTTCCCTACTGTTGCACTCTCTGGAGTGGGAATAGTAATTTTTACCCTCCCGCTATCCAACGCTTTACCTTTCCCTACTGTTGCACTCAAGTCAAGTCAATTCAAGTATTTCTTTATTCGGTTTATGGCAGATA
The DNA here is from genome assembly GCF_964263255.1 of Lissotriton vulgaris. Lineage (NCBI taxonomy): Eukaryota > Metazoa > Chordata > Amphibia > Caudata > Salamandridae > Lissotriton > Lissotriton vulgaris. Next base: position 521,791,274 of record NC_141697.1, read on the forward strand.
AAAAACCATAAAAGCAGTTACATTAAAACAGGAGTTGCATTTTATACACAATTTTTAAAAAGCCGAATACTGACAATAAGTTTTAGTTATAAAAAATACTATTAAAAACAATAATAAAATGTAATCACTTCATTATGTTTAACGAATGTTCACACCCATTCTTTCTGATATGTGAAATGTTTTAACAAAGTTTATCATTCACGCTTTATTCAGTCGATTTGTTTAGGTTTATGCCCCTTTACAGATTTAGACGATGCTGAAAGATGCATTTTAGAAATTAAACAATGCACCTCGGCATCCACTCCTCCTGCATCGACTGTAGGAATAACATGGCTGGACAGCACCTTCTTATTCCCACGTGTTTAATTAAAGGGATTAACCAGATCTTCCTATGCTCACTGTAAAATTTGCAAAAGAAAAGAGTATGTATAGTGGCCTGGGTTGAGCTCTCATCACACGGGCATGGGGATAGTGCTGTATCCCACTTATTTCGTTCCGGGAAAGCAACCAGACGGTGGAAGATATTTAATCTAAATCTTACAGGGAGAAATCTCTCAAAAGTGGTAAGATCCTGGAATAAATATGGCTGGATGGATAGACTGGTTTGGACAGCAACACTGTGTTGCACAGAGGGTTTTGGGGCTTCTTTCGTTAGCCGAATTTCTTCTAGATGGGCCAATGAAATGGCCTGTAATGCCTTTGTAGATAATGACTGAATTGTAGTGGGGGCCAGGTAATACTTTTCCAGTCCTAGGTCAAGTAAGAACCTTTTTATGTAGGCCAACCAACCAATTTTGGATGAGTAATCTAAAGCGATACAGTCTAGGATAATTTGCTGGGTAAACGTATTTTTATCCCTGGACCATGTACGATGCCAAGGAAGAAGTGGCTGAATTTTTGCCATATCTGTTGCACTCACTGGAGTGGGAATAGGGATTTTTACCCTCCCACTATCCAATGCTTTCCCTACTGTTGCACTCACTGGAGTGGGACTAGTAATTTTTACCCCTACGCTATCCAACGTTCCCCCTACTGTTGCACTCACTGGAGTGGTAATAGTAAATTTTATCCTCCCGCTATCCTACGGTAAAAATATTGTTTATTTTTGATTAATATTACGTTAATATATATATATATGTGTATATATATATATGTGTATATATATATATATATATATATATATATATATATATATATATATATATATATATATATATATAAGAAAGTGTACTCCACTCGACTCTCTCAGCGTTTCACCGCAGACAACCCCAAGCGCACGCCGGCAAACGAGGGAGACGGACCACCAGGAATCAGCAAGATGTTTTTATTGCAACGTCCACACATAGAACAGCTACGCGTTTTGGGCTAGCTTGCCCTTGTTCACACTGCTATATATATATATATATATATATATATATATATATATGGAAACAGTCCCTCCCAGCAAGAGAGACTCAGAGGCCGAAGGGGTTTTCAGAGCAGCCAGCTCGTGTTTATTCTTCTCCTGGCAGCGGTGGCGAATGCATTTCGGCTTTGACAGCCTTCCTCAGCGCCCAACGCAGAACACACCCATCAATCCCCACCTGTGTGAAATACTGTCCAGCGCCCGCTGCTCCTCCCCCTAATGAAGTGGTCACACCCATAGCAGTTTGTTGAGGATGAAGAAACTACAGTTCCCAGCAGGCACTGTGACGTCCAGCCTGGGTGGGTGGTGTGGCGGAGTGAGGCAAACAATGGGTTCGCGCTGATTACAGGTAGGTTGTGTGCACATCCAAGTTGAGGAACATCCACGGCCGGCTCCCCTGGTCCCCTTACTCCGCAACTTCCAGCTCCACAGGAACACAGGCGGGGCAGGGGCAGTCAATGCGGACTTTGCACCATACGGTAAAATACCTGAGTCTCCCCGGATTTTCCTGTGGCTGCTGGCGGTCCAAAGGAACTGTCGATACCTCAACGATATTCAGCTGCAAGCAGTCTGAGGCCAGTGTTTGTCCTTTGACCCTTGGTGTCGCGGGGCCTTCCGTGATGCGTCCCTGGCAGGCGCAGCAAAATTACATGGAAACAGTCCCTCCCAGCAAGAGAGACTCAGAGGCCGAAGGGGTTTTCAGAGCAGCCAGCTCGTGTTTATTCTTCTCCTGGCAGCGGTGGCGAATGCATTTCGGCTTAGACAGCCTTCCTCAGCGCCCAACGCAGAACACACCCATCAATCCCCACCTATATATATATATATAAGAAAGTGTACTCCACTCGACTCTCTCAGCGTTTCACCGCAGACAACCCCAAGCGCACGCCGGCAAACGAGGGAGACGGACCACCAGGAATCAGCAAGATGTTTTTATTGCAACGTCCACACATAGAACAGCTACGCGTTTTGGGCTAGCTTGCCCTTGTTCACACTGCTATATATATATATATATATATATATATATATATATATATATATATATATATATATATATATATATATATATATATATATATATATATATATATATATATGAAAAGCAAAGTAGAGCCCACAGCTTCGGCATCCTTACACACTAACACTTTATTTGGTATGACCATGTGGCAGCTTGAAGTCAACCCATATATCCCTACGCGTTTCGGCGCCATGCGCCTTGATCACAGGTGAGTTGGTTTTGTAATTAATGTCCCAGTGGTCACATGGTCCTGGTTTTGGACCACCATACCCAGGATGAACCACCATTACGATTTGGGACCTTGGCTCACATCTCATTATGTTGTTGCTACAATAGCTATCCACATTTGCCAATGTCCATATTTACATCTTGATGCAGAGTGGAAAATAAAAAGCTTAGTGCACTTAGCTGCCACAGTCTCGTGAATCTTTGTGTGCAAGTGAAAACACGAAGTCTGCCAGAGGGATGGTAGCCCCTCCTTTGTCTCCCTCTCTCTGTGCTCACACCAAATGCTTGTGGAAGTCCTGTGATTGGTGTGGTTTCGATCGCGTAATGCCCCCTCCATTAATATTTACTCGAGTTTCTCCATTTTACTGGGGGCCTCCAACGCTGCAGGGCGGGCTCTCAAACAGGAATTGAGATCCTGGAAGAAATTTCAACGAAAAGCAAAGTAGAGCCCACAGCTTCGGCATCCTTACACACTGACACTTTATTGTGTCTGATCATGTGGCAGCTCACCAACTCACCTGTGATCAAGGCGCATGGCGCCGAAATGCGTAGGGATATATGTCAAAAGAGATGTCATCAGTGATGTCATCAGTGATGTCATTTGAGATGTCATCAGTGATGTCATCGGTGATGTCACTGACCATGTCATGAATGATGTAATATGTCACATCATCAGCAGTGGATTGCGGGTGCGCGAAATATAGTTAGTGCAACTAACTATATAGGAGCAATTTCAATGGTTTTTTAAATGCTAATTCCTAACTATGTAAGGCCTAAAACCTATGGTTTTTTAAGTGAATTTGCAAGGTTTTTAAATGCTAATTCCAAACTTTCAAAGGTTTTGTAAATGCTAATTCTATTAGCGGATAACGTTTATATATGTTATTATCCTTCTGGGACCACCTGAGCAGCCATCTTGTTTCTCAGGAGAAGTGAGGCACAAGAGAGCACAAAACAAGAGTGGAAAATGCGAAAAGGGGGCAGGGTTGAGACCCCTGACCCCCTAGCCCTTCTCAGGGGGTCTCAGAAGGACCAAGTGCAAAAACATTTTTTTTTTAAATAGCGGGGTACGCGCACGGTACGCGTACCGTACGCGTACGGTGCGCGTACCCGGCGATTCTTTTTTTTGCCCTTGGGGGTCCTTTTGGGACCCCCTGAGAAGAGCTAGAGGGTTGGGGGGTCTCTACCCTGACCCCTTTTCGTGTTTTCCACTCTTGTTTTGGGCTCTCTTGTGCCTCAGTTCTCCTGAAAAACAAGATGGTGGCCAACACTTCCTGGTTTGGACAGTTTGGAATGTTGACAGTTGACTGCCAGCCAATCAGAAACTCCCTCGCGCACGTACGCGTACGGTACGCGTACCGTATGGTCCGCGTACTGTGAGCACATATAGATATATAAGTTGCTCAAATTCAATTTTCTCACCAACTACTGGAGGCATTTTCACCAAATATAGAAAAGGCACTACTGCATACCTGTCCCTACCATTTTGCCAAGTTTGGTGTAATTCCGTTCAGCCGTTCGGGCTGTAGCTGTGTCTAAAGGTCCCATAGAAAATGCCATTTGAAAAATTTCAAATTCAATTTTCTCAAGAACTAATGGAGGGATTTTCACCAAACATAGCAAAGGCACATCTGCATACCAGGCCCTACCATTTTGCCAAGTTTGGTGTAATTCCATTCAGCGGTTCGGGCTGTAGCCGTGTCTAAAGGTCCCTATGGAAATTAACATTGGGAAAACACGTTTTGGGACCCCCCTTTCGGCCCCCGCTTGCCGAATCCCCCCGAAACTTTCAGGGAAGGAGCGGAGCGGAGCTGGCCAAAATTCTAGAAAATTACACACAGATTCCTCAATCAGCGCCAAAGTTATTCCCAATAGAATGTTGAGCGCATATAGATATATAATTTGCTCAAATCAATTTTCTCAACAACTACTGGAGGGATTTTCACCAAATATAGAAAAGGCCGAACTGCATACCTGTCCCTACCATTTTGCCAAGTTTGGTGTAATTCCGTTCAGCCGTTCGGGCTGTAGCCGTGTCTAAAGGTCCCATAGAAAATGCCATTTGAAAAATTTCAAATTCAATTTTCTCAAGAACTACTGGAGGGATTTACATTAAACATACAAAAGGCACTGCTGCATACCAGTCCCTACCATTTTGCCAAATCTGGTGTAATTCCGTTCAGCCGTTCGAGCTTTAGCCTTGTCAGAATGTCCCTATGGAAATTAACATGGGGAAAACATGTTTTGGGACCCCCCTTTATTCTCAGCCCCCGCTTGATGAATCCCCCCAAAACTTTCAGGGAGGGAGCGGAGCGCAGCGAGGCAAATTTAAGGAAAATTACAGGCAGATCCCTCAATCGGCGCCAAAGTTATTCCCAATAGAATGTTCGGAATTTCCTATGGTAACTAGGTCCTAACTATATATACCTACTGGCGACCGCCAGTAGGTAATATATATATATATATATATATATATATATATATATATATATATATATATATATATATATATATATATATATGGATTACAAAAAATTACTTATTTAACAATTTTAGGGTTATTTAAGTATTTTTAAGTATGTTTTAGTTCATTATATTTATTATTTCATTAATTTTAAATAATTTTTAAGCCATTTAAAAAAAAAATCGATATTTTGACTATATCTTTTACAACTATATTTTTGATTCGATATTTTTGTCCTTACCTGTTTGCAGATAGGAATTCGATATTTTTGCATTCTTTATTTTGTCATCAATATTTTGGTAAGTCTATATTTTTGTATTCGATATTACGTCAGTGATCCATTTTGCATGTCTCATGTGCTCAATAATGGTGTGCATGTGGTAAGGTTGCGTATTCTGTTTTTTAGTTGTAGGGTTGTGTTAACTAGTGCAGAGTTGGGGCGTGGCTAGCCGAGCAGCGAGATGGCCGCTCTCTGAGTGAGCTCCGCCGGCTACACTAATTAATCCTCCACTTATCCTGTTCCTGGTGCCTGCAGACCCCCGTTCTTCCCGGGTTCGGATCAGAACACCCAGGTGATCCTTTGGCCTGAGTTTGGGGCGCGGAGGCAACGTCCCTTAGCAGCGGCGACGGCCTGAATATTCGCCGACCTGCGCGCCCGCCCTGCCCCTCGCCGGAAGTGCCTCTCACTGGGCGTCGCGAGGCACTGTGGGCCGCGGCTGCGGAGGCCTCTATTGATTTGGCGGACTTTGCGGAGGAACGTCGCCTGCCGGAGAGCTGCCGCATATGTCATACCGGTGAGTCCCGGTTGCAGCCGAAGAGAGATTGAGCGGGTGAGGAGCTGTGTGACGCTTGCGGAGACTGGCGCAGCTTAGCGACACCAACCGGGACGTCGCGAGGAGATCCGGCGGCCACCCGAGGTAGCGCTGGATTGTAGGGAACCCCGGTGGCAGACGGGGGGGTTGCGCCAACACTGCCTGCATTGCTGCGGGGGCCGGAGAGGGTGTGCAGTGAAGCTGCGGCGGGGCGGGGGCGGCTTGGAGATCCACCCGCTTCGCCACTACGCCTGGACCTACCGTCTGCCACTCACTGTGCAGAGCGGACCTCCGCTCCTACAATTGTGCGCCTTGCGGCTCCGGTCCCCGGGATCTCTGGTGCTGCGGTCTTCCCGCCTGTCGCGCGGGCTCGCCATTACAATATGGGCGCCCGCCATTTTGAACCCTGACGAGGCCCGCTCTGTGCGCTGCAGCTCGGGGGAGCCACTGGGCACCTGCGCCTAACTTACACACGGCTGGACTAGGGCACCGAAGACACATAGCTACGCCTGGCGCGCCCTGGCACCACTTGAACAGTTGCACGTGGGCTGTGCACTTGCTAGGCGAGGCGCTGGATAGGCGCTGCCCCTTTGCGCAATCCGCGAAATTCAGCCGACTGCAGAGATGGGGAAGAATGAAGCCAAGCAGTCTAAGATAAGCTTTGACTACAGGAGACCCCCGAAAAACCCGGCGTCGGAGTCGGATAATGGCGCATCGTCGTCGCAAGGTACAACTCCGGACATTGACTTTGGGGCCCTCATTATGGAGGTGAGGACCAGCTTAAAGAGCATTGACGCTAAGCTTGATAACATGGCCACACAACTCGAATCCGTGAAAACTAAGGTGGACGCCCACGAGACGAGACTGGATTGCCTTGAAAATAGGCAAACTGAATGTTGCGAATTCCAGCAACAGGCCAAGCAACATATCACGTCGCTGGAGCGGGAAATCGACAATCTGCGTGCCAAGTCGGACGATTTGGAAGCACGTTCCAGAAGATCCAACATTCGCATTACAGGCATTCCGGAGACTACAAACATTGGCAAGATGGAATCGTTTGTATCGGACCTCCTACATGAACTGTTCGACCCAGATTTGTCCCCGGTTTTCACGGTGGAAAGAGCGCACAGGTCACTTGGGAAAAAACCTCCGCCAGGCGCCCCACCGCGTCCCATCCTGGCTAAATTGCTCAACTACCAAGATAGAGACATCGTCCTGCGTTTGACGAGAGAGAAGGGGAAGATCACACACCAAGGAAACCACATCTCCTTCTACCCGGACTTCACCCCACTAGTGCAAGCAGCCCGTAAGGAATTCCTGCCGGCGAAGAGAATTTTGCTGCAAGCTGGTGTGCCCTACTCTCTCCTTTACCCGGCGAAATTGAAGATTCAACACGAAAACACCTCACACTTCTTCACCGACGCCAAGTCTGCACTCAAGTTCGCTAAACACATCTGTGCTGGAGCCAGAAGGAAATCGCCACGACTGGAGGAAGCTTCGGACCACCTCAGTGACAATGACTGAGGAGACTACGGCTTTCACCCTGTACAGCTGCAAATTTGCCTCTTTGACTCACAGTTGGGAGCCCGAGTCAGCCTTGGACACAGGTCTGTCACTTCCGAACTGACTCACTGGGGGTAAGTCACTGAGGCGCTCTCGAGCGCCAAACTGTAGCTGCTGCCTCCGCGCTTTCTTTGAGACTTTGGTTACTTACGGACTTTGTAGTCCCCGGGATGGGGGCACTGTTAGAGCCCAGGAACTTTAAAGTTTGACTGTAGCCACCCCGCGTATACGGGGGTGTTTGCTGGGCACACCACGCCTCATGGGGTGCCTCCCTTTGTTACTGATGTTGGGGTTTTTCCACGCTATGCGTGCCTGCTTCTGGGATATGTCACGACCTGATTGGGGGGTTGCTGAGGGAGGGGGTTGGTGGGGGGGGTTTCATAAGTTGCGAGTTTTAGTTTTGAACTGGTGCAATGTACTGCTACACATGCCTATCTGTTTGCGCACTGTGCTTGTAGCCATGGCGTCTAGGCGGCCTTCTGGCTTTTGGGGATGGGGGTACGGGGGTGGGTTTCGACACTATCAAACATTCTAGATGAGGGGTATTAAGCTCTGGACTTGGAACATTAGAGGCCTTGGGGACTTCAAGAAAGCCCGTTTGATGCATGGTATATTGTCTAGACACAATGTAGACATTTGCTTCTTACAAGAAACACATCTCCACGTGACCCCCTCACCCCGTTTGAAAAATTCCCGATGGGCTCACGTATACTCTTCCATTTACTCCAACTATGCGAGGGGAGTAGCCGTACTCATTCGCAGAGGTTTGGATTGGCGAGAGCACTCTCAAGTGCGGGATGCAGAAGGGAGGTATGTCTTGCTGCATGGTTATTTGCAAGGGCGACCCATTGTGCTGGCTGCAATCTATGGCCCCAATGTAGATGATCCTGACTTTTTCAGAAGTGTTTGGGCGGAGATTGCGTTGCTGGACTGTCAGACGGTCGTACTGGGGGGTGATTTCAACATTGTATTGAATGATGACATGGATCGTAGGGGTGTGAGCAGACCACAACATGCTAAAGCGCGCCAGGCGATCTTGGATGTCATGAGTGAGGGTATGCTATCTGATGTGTGGAGAGCCAGGAATCCAGAGGTCAAAGTGGGGACCTGCTACACTTGTCATAAAGCTGCCTGGTCCAGATTAGACTTTTGGCTGGTGTCTCCTGAAGTTGCGACCTGGGTGTCGAATGTTGATATCATGGCTAGATCATTGTCGGACCATGCTCCGTGTATGTTGGAGCTGTGCCCCCCCGACACTATACACAGGGCGTTCCAGTGGCGCCTTCCCCCACACGCGCTCACAGACCCGGTGTTTGTAGAGGGGATTAGGGAAGACATCATTAAATACTTTACTGAAAATGCTGGGTCTGTCTCCTCTGAGGCCATTGTATGGGATGCCTTTAAAGCTGTCATCAGAGGCCAATGTATAGCACGGAAAGCAGGGGTCCTACGCACCATCAGGGACACGTTAGCTAAACTGGAGGGGGAACTGAGAGACCTTGATTTCGCTTTTAGCTCTGACCCGTCGCTGGAACTTGCTGGTAATCTGAAAACAAAGTTGCTGGCCTTTAATGAGGAAGCGGAGCGGGAGGTGCGGTTCCTGGGGAAACAGGCTGAGGCGCGCAGATACGGGGAGGGGGACAGGCCGAGCAGGACCCTTGCTAGGCTGATAGCTCCTCGCACACAATCCAACTATATCCACACCATTTATGATAGATCCGGGAACCTAGTGATGGGCCAAGAGGCTGTGTTAGGCGCGTTCGCGGATTTTTATGCAACCCTTTACACCTCAAAACAACCCACGACACCGGCGTCACTGCGGGACTTTCTTGACTCAATCGCCCTCATATGGTTTAACAATAACCACAGACAATACATGGACCTCACTGTCACTATACAAGGTATCGCTCAGGTGATTAAAAGCATGCCGGCCAACAAAGCCCCTGGCCCTGATGGCCTGACCACATCCTTCTATAAAACTTATGTAGATGAACTGGCGCCGAGACTACACTCCGTATTTGTTGAGGCTCTTGAATTAAATTCCCTTCCGGACTCCATGCGTGAGGCCCTAATTATCACACTACTCAAGCCGGATAAAGATGAACAACAACTGGACTCCTACAGGCCCCTGTCTCTTATAAACGTGGATGCTAAAATTTACGCGAAGGTAATTGCAGATAGATTACAACCGATGTTACCTATGATTGCGCTCCCAGATCAATCGGGTTTCATCCCTGGCCGCGCAACATCACATAATCTCAGAACTATTTTTTCTGTCCTTCACTACTTGCACCCATCAGTACAGGCGGCGGTGGTGTTCCTGGACGCCACCAAAGTCTTCGACTCCTTAGAGTGGCCTTACCTCTTTAGTGTTCTGGGGCGGATGGGCTTCAGTCAAAACTTCATGACCCTGATCAAGCTCCTATACACGGAACCTAGAGCCAGGGTGAGTGTCAACGGGCTCGTTTCCAAGCCATTTAGTGTCTCAAGGGGTACCAGACAGGGATGTCCTCTGTCCCCGCTCCTTTTTGCAATTGCGATGGAGCCGCTTTCGGCCCGAATAAGGCAACACCATACTGCCAGGGGCATTGGATTCAGCGCTAGGAGCTTGCTAATTTCGCTATATGCGGATGATGTCACCTTATACGTCATAAATCCCAAAGACAACATGAGTTCGCTACTCCGAGAATTTGTGAGATTCGAGGGCCTGGCGGGGGTGTCCATCAACTGGTCAAAGTCGGTGGCCTTCCCCCTGACGGAGAGCACTGATCGCCCCGCTCCGGACTACCCCCTTCGGTGGGAGACGGAAGCGGTCAAGTATTTGGGTGTCTGGATCAGCCGGGATGTGCAGGAGTTGTGGTCGCTGAATTTCGGGAGGGCGGTGGACTGGTTGGAAGGGAAGATCGAGGTCTGGAACAAATTACCTCTATCCCTGGTTGCGAGGATTGCACTGGCGAAAATGGTGGTTCTCCCCAAATTCTTGTATTTGTTCGTAAACATACCACTGCCAATGACAACGCACTTCCACGCTCGCGTCCGCTCGCTGCTGCTGAAGTTGGTGTGGGCCGGTGGGCAGGCCAGAGTCTCCTGGGACCTGCTCACACTTCCGCTCCGACAAGGGGGCCTGGGTGCCCCTGACTTGAAGCTCTACTCCCTCTGTGCGCAAGCTCAGTTCCTGCATTTCTGGGCCTACCCCACTCCCTACCAGCCGCATGCGGCGGTGGAACTAGCGGTGGTCGCCCCCTTGCCACTACGAGTGGCACTATACGGGAAAGTTACATGCCCGTCACGAGAGGTGGACACAGTGGAAATGGTCCGCTGGGCCTGGCGCGAGCTTCAGAAAAGAGCCGGGCTCTCCTTACTTTATGCGCCGGCTATCCCCCTGAGGGGTAACCCGATGCTACCTTGTTTGACAGCCAGAGGCGACGTCCTCACGATCCGTGGAAACCAACTTCTCACCTTTGCTGACCTATATCCTGACGGCACTTTCTTTGAGATGGCCGTAAGCGGGGACGACCAGCCCGACTCTTTTGCAGACATGTTCCTGTATCATTCCCTTAGGGAGTCCTGCAAAAAGTTAGGTCCACGATTCCCGGAGGAGCCGTGCATACTGTCCGCCCTCCAAAACTTGCTTTCTCGACCTTCCCCCAAGAAGCTGGTATCCAGACTGTATAACTGCATACAGGAACAAGCCCCGCTGACGGTGGCCACGGCCAAGCAAGCTTGGGCTGCGGACCTGGAAGACCAGTTGTCGGACGAAACATGGGAGTACTGCTGTGAGCAACTCACGGCCCTATCTCCGAACTATCGGCTGCGGCTCATCCACTTCAAATTCCTGCACCGATATTACCGCACGCCGACACTATTACACCGTATGGGCATCCGTGCGGACGCCTCTTGCTGGAAATGTGGAGGCGAGGGTGCGTCCTTTATCCATGTGGCTTGGAGCTGCCCCAAGCTGGGTGCATACTGGTCGGAGGTCTTCACAGCCATCAATCAAATCACACATAGGAATGACACGCCGACCCCACTACTGGGTCTGCTAGGATACGTTAAAGACACTGAACCCTGCGACAGGAAACTGCATGCATTACTCCTTTTATACGCCAAACGACAAATCGCACAGCATTGGTGCAGGACGGCTCTCCCCTCTTTCAAGGGCTGGATTAGGGATGTGACATACGGCCATACTCAACTGACACACTACTGGGAGACCATGCCCACCGCTTCCAGACCTACTGATATATGGGACCCATTTATACAGTGGACTAGAGAACGCGCGAGTTCGGACACCCCGGGTACCTCACCTGATACGAGTGTTTCAGATGATATGGGCTGAATGTGTACACTGCGTGGCTGAGTGATTGTCGTCCCATGGACCCGCGCTGGCGCGGACCGGCCCTGCTTTGACGCGCGCTCTGCGCTTGCGGCCCCCACTGCCCCCGAGTGTGACACTGGCCCCCCTCTCCCACTGGCCCTCTCGCGGCCTCATTACTGCCCCTCTCCCCCACCCCCCCCGCCCCCTGGCCTATATGTGCACAGAATAGATGTCGCCACACACCCGCCCTAACTGTGACTCGCCCTCCTTCGGGACGATCCGGCGCGGGTCCATGAGACCTTATTGTTGGCTGAGGTGTTATATGGCTGTTTTTTCTACGTACTTGCACCTTGATTGATGTTTTTGGTTTTTGTTTGTTGGTGGGACATGTTGGGAGAAAAACGGTGCTGATAGACGCATCCTTTCCAAATGCCGCTGCAGCTGGTTGTTGACCGCTGATTGTCCAGGGGCGGCTTAATTGATTCCTGATGCCTTTAAATGTCAACAGCACTGAGAGAAAAGTAAGACCGTTTACTCGCTGAAGTTGCACTGCGTACGTTTAAGATGTTATTGTGTTAACTGTATACCTAGGAATGTTGGAACCGGACGGATGACGGCCCCTATTCTGTTTTCCTGATCTTTGTGCATTCTATACCTGATAGCGGCCTGCCTCCGGGTTGTTGGCGTGACGCAGTGTGCATCTTCTATCTCATTTGTTCACAATAAATGTCTTACACCAAAAAAAAAAAAAAAAAAAAAAACTAGTGCAGAGTTGTAGGGTTGTGTGTACACCAGTACCGAGTTATAGGGTTGGGAGTACCTTGGTGTCGAGTTGTAGGGTTGGACGTACCCAAGTGCTGAGTTGTAGGGTTGTGAGTACCCTAGTGCCGAGTTGTAGGGTTGGACATACCCAGTGCTGACTTGTAGGGTTGTGAGTACCTTAGTGCCAAGCTGTAGGGTTGAACGTACCCTAGTTCAGAGTCGTAGGGTTGGATGTACCCAAATGCTGAGTTGTAGGGTTGGGAGGACCCTATTGCTGAGTTGTAGTGTTGGGCATACCCTAGTGTTGAGTTGTAGGGTTGTGTGTATTCTAGTCCCGAGTTATAGGGTTGGACGTACCCTAGTGCTTGTTGAGGGGTTGGGTGCACCCCAGTACTGAGTTGAGGGGTTGAGTGAATCCCAGTGCTGAGTTGGACTGCCTGAGTCCTGTGTTACAGGTTTGTTTATTCGGTTACAGTGTGTAGCGCATTGCCGGAAATTCTTGTTGGGTCAGAGTCTGTGGTGAATGTGTCTCCACGTCCTTTTTGGTCACAGTATGCTGGTATCTGTATGTCCCATAAGGGGATGGGTGAGACTTTATTGGATTAATTGCTTTAGGAAGTATTGTTTGCTTTAGAAATATTCTACCAATTCTTTGCTGTATCAGAGAGCAATGAGTCCAATGAGAATTGCAATAGGAAATGTCACTTTATTGATCCCCTTTTTTTGCTGTGCTTGATGAATCTGCATGTAGCTTGCCTTGCAGAACCCATATTAGATGACATGTTTTTATTGGAAGGTTTTGTGCCTTAAAGATCACCAAAGACATTAAGAATTGTTTTTAAAAAAATAACTTTTTTGTAATCTCAGCAAACTATAAATACTGATATTGCCAGCGTGCAAGATACGCTCAAACACACACACGCACACACATGCACGCGCGCACACACACACACACACACAGACACCCACACACCCACACACACACACAAAGAATACATAGTGGGTAAGCATGGGTGCAAAATCCGTTCCGCTCGCGGATTTTGTGGATTTTCGGCAAATTCACTATCAGCGAATTCCCGCAAGCTGCCAGCACCCCATTCTAAAATAGTTACTAAGTTAGCTTCAACAGGAAGCACTAATAGATAAAATGCAGGTGCTCGAGCACCTGCTTTATTTGATCTATTAGTGCTTCCTGATGAAGCTAACTTAGTAACTATTTTAGAATGGCGCTGGCAGCTTGCCGGCGCCATTCTAAAATAAAACAGGAGTGGAGCAGAGGGCAGAAGGTCACAGAGTGGGGCAGAGGGCAGAAGGGCACAGCATCAAGTGGGGCAGAGGGCAGAAGGGCACAACAACGAGTGGGGCAGAGGGCAGAAGAGCACAACAACAAGTGGGGCAGAGGGCAGAATGGCACAAAAAAGAGTGGAGCAAGGGGCACAAGGGCACAACAACGAGTTGGGCAGAGGGTAGAATTGCACAAAAACGAGTGGGGCAAGGGGCACAAGGGCACAACAACGAGTGGGGCAGAGGGCAGAAGGGCACAAAAACGAGTGGGGCAAGGGGCACAAGGGCACAACAACGAGTGGGGCAGACGGCAGAATGGCACAAAAACGAGTGGAGCAAGGGGCACAAGGGCACAACAACGAGTGGGGCAGAGGGCAGAATGGCACAAAAACGAGTGGGGCAAAGGGCACAAGGGCACAACAACGAGTGGGGCAGAGGGCAGAATGGCACAAAAATGAGTGGGGCAGAGTGCAGAAGGTCACAAAAACGAGTGGGGCAGAGGGCAGAAGGGCAAAAAAAACGAGAGGGTGGCAGTGATGAAAAATTCGCATTTTGCAGATCGCAAATTCGCAAATTCGCGGATCGCGAATTCGCAAAATTCGCCCATGCTTAATAATGGGTAACTGTGTAATGTGGCCGTATATTGCCCTTGAGGGGGCTTGTCTTTTTTAAATATTACCTCAACCTGAGATGTCAATATAGGACCTTTTTAGACATGTTACTTGTGATGTATTTTTTATATTACATGATTTATTAATAGGTTTTAGTACTCTGTAGAAAGATTAGGCGCATCTGATTGTCCTTTTAGTATTCATTGTTTTCCTGGAACTGCAGCTACGCCTGTCAATGTCTTGAGAAATGTGTGTTTTTGGGGAGTTTCTTGCAACAAAGTGATTTATTATAAGTCAAATTTTAAATGCAAAGCGCTTTGTAAGGAAATAAAAAAACATGTATTCTAAAATGTGCATTTCTTGTTAGTACATTGAAACTATAGAGTAGGTTTAACAAGACACATAGAAAGAAAGTAAATAAAGTACAAAGTGGGATAGTGTAGTATTTTGCTGACAGGGTTCCACATGTAAGTCTTTATTTTCACATTGGCAAGGACTCATTTTTAGATGCTTGTGTCGAGGATGGGCTGCAAGGGAGATCAGGAGTGCTGATTAGCTCACTGAGAGCTGCACTGTCATTTTAAAAGTGATTTGTTTTTTACCAGTTCTAAAAGAAAGAAGAAATATTGTGTTAACCATCCATTTAAATGTTATATACATGGTTAGGGAAGCTAAATATGATGAACATTAATTCAGCACTGTAAATTATGGGAAATAATTCAAAGTTTAATACTTCTTCTCTGTGCTTTTCTGTGAAATACGAGCTTTGAAACCACTGGCAATCACGAGTTTTCCAATCTCAGCTCCCACAGGGAAATGTTGTTCATACCCACAGACAAAGCCGCTGAACTGATTCAGATCAAACTTGCCATGAATGTGATCTTTGCTCAGAAAACATGCCTTTCTTTGTTTGGTGTACATCAGTTCAGTAGTTTTTGAGAAATAGGTGTTTGAAAAAGGTGCAGAGTAAGCTTGAAAGGGCTAATAGTTTTGTATATTTTTTAAGTTTAAAAGGCATATGTTGGTTAGCTCATAAGCTTTTACTGTTTGACGAATGTGCATGAAATTAATATGATAGACATGTTTAGATTGTATTTTCAAATTTGTGTAGATCCTTCAAGGTGCAGCCTAGTTAAAAAGGGGCAAGGGGCTAAAATGTGTTAATTTGCTAGGTTTGGCACTGTGTGAAGAATCTGCACAAAATTCGGTATAAACTTACAATTATTTTCTCTGCAGGCACATAAAGCTTCGTGCCAGTCTTTCAAGTGAGGGGCAAAGATAACTGGTGGAGTGCTGGATTTGGCCCTTTCTGTAGGGTTACCCCCAAACCTTTTGCTCTCTCCC
Source organism: Lissotriton vulgaris (assembly GCF_964263255.1). Classification (NCBI taxonomy): domain Eukaryota; kingdom Metazoa; phylum Chordata; class Amphibia; order Caudata; family Salamandridae; genus Lissotriton; species Lissotriton vulgaris. The sequence goes on from NC_141697.1 coordinate 521,807,080, forward strand.
GTCTGTTTTCTGAATTTTGTTTTTGTTGACATTACGATTCTGTGCACTATACTTGTGCTAAAGCGCTTGTACTCTCTCTTGGAAACATGGCAAAATTGGCTTGCACCCAAGTAGTACATTTAATTTGCTTATAAATAGGTCATAGGTCATAGGTCATAGGTTCTTATATAGCGCACAAATCACCAAAAAGGTCTCAAGGCACTTAGCAGAAAGAGACAACGACCGTGAGTTAAGGAAGGTGACACTGGTTAGTTAGGGAAGAGCCATGTTTTCAGACCCTTCCGAAAGGCCAAGTGGTTAGAAATGGACGACAGATGAAGGGGCAGTTTGTTCCAGAGTAGGGGGGCTATATAAGAGAAGGCCCGACAGCCATTTCTCGTAGTTCTGGCCCTTGGTTGGACCAGGAGGCATTTGGAACTGGATCTTAGGACTCTGGAAGGATTATACAAAACCAGTTTCTTTGCTAGATAAGAAGGACCAGTTCCCATAAGAAGCTTGTGGACAATACTAAGTATCTTGAAGTGGCTTCTTTGGTGGACAGGGAGGCAGTGTAGTTTCCTGAGGCTAGGTGGGGCTGATGACCTGGGGACAGGCCAAGCACCAAGCGAGCTGCGGCGTTCTGAACCGTTTGTAGCTTGGTCAACAGACACCCATTTATGGAAGCAAACAGGGCATTGCCATAGTCTAAACGACTAATAATGAGCCCCTGAATCAAGGGTTTCCTAGATTCAAGGGGGAGCCATTTAATTATTTTACGCAGCCGGCGCAAAATGCCATAGCAGGTACGAGACACCAGATTAACATGGGACTTCATAGAGAGGGTGGGTTCAATCATGATACCCAGGTCGCGAAGCACTTCTTTGGGCTCTGGGCAAGGTCCCATTTCCCATTTTTTGCGGCCACCAATCCTGTGTCCATATCTGCTTGGCCTTACCAAACAGCATTATTTCTGTCTTGCTTCAATTCAGTTGGAGTTTGTTGGTACTCATCCAGTCCTTAATGGCAATCATACATTTCTGGAATCAGGAACGAGTATCAAGAAAATCCAAACTGCAGGTAATCCATCTGCGTAAGATACTGTAGAAAAGCCATAAGACTTTATTACTTTAGCCAGAGGGGTGAGATAGAGATTAAAAAGCAAGGGACTTAGAATTGACCCCTGGGGAACTGCAACGGAAAGGGGGATCTTACTGGATTCCAGGGTGTCCACCTTTACATAGGTGTACCGGCCGGCCAGATAACTCTCAAACCAAGCACGGGCTTTGCCTCTGACACCGATCTCCCACAGTCGTTGATGAAGAAAACTGTGGGAGACGGTGTCAAAGGCGGCTGATAAATCCAGTAAGATAAGAACAGCAGACTCACCCCTGTCAAAAGAGAGGCGGATATTGTCCACTACTTCCATCACTGCAGTCTCGGTTCCGTGGGCAGCCCGGAACTAGGCGTGGGCGGAAAATCCGTTCCGCTCGCGGATTTTGCGGATTTTCGGGAAATCCGCAATCCGCGAGATTTGCGAATTTCCCGCAAAATCCGCAAATCCGCGAGCAGCGGATTTTGCTCGCACTGCTCGCACTGTTCGCGTGAGTTCGCGCCCCGCGAATAAGTGCAAAATTGCAGAAATACGATTTTAGCAAAACTGAAAGTAACTACTTACCAGGTTCAAAAGTTCAGGCTCATCATTAGTAGCCATTTCCTGGAGTGCTTCCTGAGGGGCCCCTCCAGAGTTCAGTTGCCAGTTGAAACTAGTATGTGACCCTGCTCTGAACCTCAGAATAGTTACACATATGCCACAAAGGTCCTGAATTACAGCTAAGGGAGACAAGCAGGAGCCAGGCTGGAAGTTAAAATCCATTAATCAGCCCCTAATTCATTATTGTCAGTTGGGGCAGGGCAGGTGTTGTAACTAATTTTGCAACAATGAAAGCACTTAGCAAGTGCAAAAGATCACTAATCAGGGCGCACTAAGGAAGCAGGTGCCAGCTAAAAAAATATTCTGTGACACATGAATCAGCCCCAAATTAATTCAGGTCACTTGAGGCAGGGAAGGTGTGCTTTGCTTTGCCGAAAATAATGTACACTGGACAACCAGAGGGTGTGGTGATGAAACAGAGGGTGGCATGGGTGGGCCAGAGGGTGGCATGAGTAGTCAGAGAGTGGCAGTGGTGACAGAGAGTGGCAGTGATGAAGAAGAGTGTCCCAAACAGGCTGGACACGTAGAAACAACAAGTTCGCGAAACTTGCGACCCGACAGGTAAGTTCGCAATTTGCGAAAGTGTACAAAACCCTCGCGAACTGGCAGAAACACGGGCGAACACAAAAAAAAAAAAAATCCGCAAATTCGCGGGAATTCGCGGATTTTGCGGATTGCGAATCCGCAAATCCGCAAAATTCGCGAACGCGAGATCCGCAAAATTCGCTCATGCTTACCCGGAACCCCGACTGTGAGGGATCGAGGAGACCCTGTTCCTCTATGAATGTTGAAACTCGCTTGTTGACAAGATGCTCCAGTACCTTACCAAAGTAAGGCAAAACCGAGATCGGCCTATAGTTAGACAGGATGGTAGGGTTACTGTTAGTTTTTTTTAGAATAGGCTTAATCTGAGCCACCTTCCAACAACTGGGGAACGAGGCGAGGTCAAATGAAGCATTAAAAATGTTGGTAAGGGAACTAATCAGTGATGGAAAGATCTTATTACACTTACGCGGGACCACGGAATCTGTAGGGGAACTAGATTTCACCTTCAAGAGGGTTTTTAACACTTCCGCCGTAGTGGTGGGCTCAAATTTCAGAATGGAAGGGGACTCAGTGTGGGCAAGGGTAGATGTGATGGGTATCTGATATAGGGGCAGCAAATGTGGAGTAGATTGTCTAAATGTTATTATCAAAATAAACTGCAAGTGAGTCGACCCACTGAGCAGTGGGCAAAAATGCAGACTGCTCCACCTGCGGGGAGGTGAACTCAATAACTATTTTATATAGTTCTTTGCTCGAGTGGGCGGCTTTATTAATCCTAGACGTGAGGTAAGCGGATCCCCGATAAAGTGGTACTAAGTGTACCTAGGACCTGTAAAGTAAATGCTACTAGTGGGCTTGCAGCAATTATTGTTCCACACACTTGATCAGAACTTGAAAACATTTCCCAGGCCTGCCATAGTAGCATGTAGAGCAGTTTTAAACTGCCATTCTGCCCTGCCAAAGTAAACCTTTTGTCATGCCCAAACCATTTTTTTAATACATATACCAAATGTAAAAAGGAGGCCCTGAACAGCCCTCAGGGTAGTGTGCAATGTATTTAAAAAGTGTGACATGTGTTTTTAAGTTTTATATGTCCTGGTAATCAAAACCTCCTACATTTGTTTTTCATTACTGTTTGGCCTACCTCTCCTCTAGTATATCAGTGGGGTATTAAAAGCTATTTAAAAAGCAAGGTTAAATAAATGACCTAATCACCTAAAATAATATATTGTGATTATTGAAGTAAGGAAATTGCATGAACTAATCAGAAGATCAGGTACCCTCTTTGTTGTACTTTTAGAAAATTGGCATTTTTATGTCTTAACCATTTGGAGCCTGCTGCCAGAGTACTGGGCCACATGCCCTTGATGTGTATTCTTCCTAGACACTGAGATAGTAGGGTTTAGGTATTGGCAGGATGGCTGGGGGCAGAGCTGTTCCCTGCCCAACTTGCACTGCAATAGGAGCTGCCTCTAGCACACACGAAAAATTCTTCACCAGTCTTTTGTCACCTTAGACTCCTTGGAGCCTTGGCAGGGAAAGGAAATAACTTTCCAGAACCAGATGTGTGGGTAGCCTAGTAGTTCCTCCCACTTCAAAGGCTAGCATCAGATATAAATATTAGTCCTGCGGACATTACAGAGGACCTACGGACATTACAGAAGACGGCTTGCCTTGTTTTTCAGAGGACTGTCCTGCTGCTATGAGAGGAATGTCCTGCTGATTGAGGCTTGACTAGTTTCCCAGTGATCTGCCCTGCTGCTTGAGGCATGCCCTTCTCTCTGAGAAGGAAGACTTGCATCACTTATTTAATCCCAGATAACCTGAGTGGCTCCAAGTTTCAGTTGGTTGACCTCCTGTTCTGAGCTACAGGGATACAACAAGCTCCAGAGGCCTTCTTGCAACTGTCCAGCAGACTTGCTGCTACTGGACCTGCTTACCCTGCCACTGGAACTGCCTGAGCCCTGCTGGCCTCTTTAAGAGTGAGGCCCTGATCCCCCAAGGTGTACCTCCCCAGGTCCTGGACCCATGGCTGGCATCGGAGAGCACTCCTCTACTAGAAAAGGAGAAAACCTAAAGTTCTGGAATCTTCACACCGTACTTTGAGAAGGTAACTTTAAGTGCATCCTCACTGGGCTCCAGTTGGGAGCTGGAAGACTAACCCCATGCTTCAGCGTGGAAAACACAGAGTTACCGCTGCTACAGAGACTGGAACCATCTCTGATCACTGCTGAAAGCAGACTGCACAGCTGGGGAAATATCCTGCACCTGCTGGGTGCTGTAAAGTACACCGCAAGCTGCCCAAATTCACTAAACAGGAAGAAAATGCTTCCATGCTGCTGGACTGGGCAAGACTTGAATCATGCCCCTTGGGCCCCAGCTGACTTGAAGCTGAAGGTGCACCACAGACAATTTTGACTAATTCCTAAGAGTCTAAAGGGATCTCTTGAGTATGGCCTACTAGTGAGCATTCTCAGGATGTGGCCACCAGTGAATGGGGAATAACCCGTCCACATTCCAAGGAAGAGGGTGGGACAGGGATTACTCTGACAAACACTAGAACACCAACCTCAAGGGGAATGTGCTGTTGCTTTTGTATTTCGTTATTTCTTTGCATGTGTAGAGTTAGAAATAAAATACTTCTTTTCCTTATAAAACAAGTATTTGACTGGATATTTATCTATTGACTTTACTGCATGCAATTTGAGGCGTCTTCACTAATCTGAATCTACACCTCCCCCTGAGGGAGCCTTTGACTGCTCATCCACAGCAAAATCTGGGAGTCAAGTGCCGATGGGGTACTTGTCCCAGTTCCTCAGAATCCATATTAGGTAGGGACCCGGGACATCAGTAGTAAAAGGCCTCAACTGCAACAGCCTCACAACCATATCTGCTGTGTCAAGTGTTTCATGAAATGAAGAGAGTAATTCTCCTTTAACAGAGTGCCCCCAAGATTTATTCCACGTACTGCATCTCTGTCAAGTTTTATGTGAAATTGGGAAACATTTTACATATCCTTTAACAGCAAATTTTTATTGTTCTATTCATGAAGAACAGTTGCATTTTATTTATCATCCTCTTTCTCCACAGATTTGTTTTATGGTATTTCAGTTTTTAAGGTATTTTTACATGTTCTAAAATGTGTGGGTTGCTCTTTTAAATATTTATTGATAAAGAAATATGTTGATGGGTAAGAATGTTTCATTATATCAACGTGTTACTTTGTATTTTGTGATTGACATTACTGAAAATAAGTTCATGAGAAGCATTACAGCTTTGCCAATTAATACCCCGTTGGTCCCACCTAGGATGGACCTGGGTATCCTCCTAGTAGCGGACTTAATTTCGAGCCGACCTCTGTTATATTGGCATCGGCTATGGAGCACAGTCGAGCTGAGACACTACAGGGAGGAACTTAAGGCAATATTATTGTTACCAGGAGCTGTTGGACGCATACCATGGCTGTCCTTTGTGCGGGATTCCTTCTGTGCTATCCGCAGGGACGATCTATGGGTCTCTCCGGAGGAGGCATGCCTAGCTACCCCCAAAAAAACTTTACTTAAAGAGTTGAAAGATTTCAAACTGTCAAGCCTAAATCAAGTGGTCAGTGTCATGAGTCTGACCCATGGGTTTATGAATTTCAAATCACACTATCATTTTGAACAGGTTTTGTATACAATATATCCCCTGTCCACCAGGAGGCTTTTCCTTCAATTCAGATATGAGACCCTCCCACTATTTGCAACAACTAATAAGTGGTCGGTAGTTTTCTTCTGCCCGGCTTATAAGCAGGCTAGGACCAAATGGATTATACAACTGTGTAGGAATTTGGGCATAAGGGTTTACTCTGTTCTTTTCAGAATCTTAAAATATGACATGGACCCATTGTATGTGATTGTAATCTCTAAATTACTCCAGGCAATGTGGCTGAAACGAAGGTATCTCCTGGAAACTGATATTTAGCTATTTATGATTGTGTTATTTAGCTGTAACCACTCTGGAGTGTTTTTACCCATCCAATTCAAAATGTTTAATAATTGCCTTTATGTTTTTATACTAATTTATTCTTTTTAAGAAAAAAAAATGAGATTTAAATTTAAAACAGTTTTACTCTTTTGAACACCTTGGGAAGTTCCGTGCCCTATAACTTTGAATGTCACCACCGGAATGTGTATGAATCTGTATTGCTTATTTTTTAACTTTTGTGCTTTTATGACTGTAATGGTCGCAATAAAGTTACAATGACGATTGATATTGGTAGAGGTCTAGATCAATAACAATAAATACATTTGAATTTGATCAGGATTGGTCTTAATTATTAGTTATTTTTGAGAAGTGTAAGATCATTAAAGGGTGGTGGATGAATTTCAGTGCTTAAATCATCAAGTATCTCTGAACAGATAAATATTGAATCATCAAAGAGCATTGTTTCAACCTGTGTGGATCATTGGTAAATCCTTAACTGTTAAGGTTACAGGCTTTCTCGACATCTCTCACTTGGTAGGCCAACATAAAATTATATACAAGCAGGTTCTGACTATCGAAAATGAGAATAACAGCCTTTCTTGTTTGTGGCATTTGCTACTTGTGCAAAGGTTTTGATGTATCAGTTAAGGGGCATATCAAGCAGTTAAAATCTGCAACTGATAAGTAAGTTAATTGCACTGCATCAGAAATATTTTTTAATCCTTATAGGATGTAGCAATTATCATTATTAAGACCACAGGTTTCGCAGACAATAGAAAGCAAATTATTTATAGACACTGATATTATTAAACTCCCCCCTGGCCAATATGAAATTAAATTCTTTAGACTGACTTAGACTGTCAATAACATTAGTTCAAATTCAATATTAGTGTTCATAATTTTAGGCCACAATGTATAATCTCCGGTTATTAGTTAAAACTTACGGTTCAACAAAAAGGAATATTGGTCGCATTGAGACAAACCAACTCTGATCTTTGTCTTTGCAGAGAAGAAAATAGTTGTTTCCTAGTGGCCTCCTGAGGACCATTCACATTCCAGCCTAGGATCTTAATTATAATCACATTTTTTTAAACACATTTCTAAAAGTTTGAATATTTTAATAACAAGATAAATCAACAACTACATCTTCAGCAGTTAAACCTATCTTACTGTATACATATAAATAAGCACTGGAGGAATAAACAAGAAGAGGAAAAATAACAAATAATCACCTTTATCTCAGTAAGAAAATATGTGAGAATCCAACTTAAAGACAGTGAAGGGGTATAGAAAGGACTGAAGGAAGAAGACAGAATAGGAGCCGGTGTAGGGGGACACAGAATCAGCATGGTGATAGAACGTTAGCAGATAATCTCATTATTTCTGTTTTATACGGTGTCTGGTCTGACATGAAATACTTTAAATCTATGTAAGCGTACTGTGTGTAACAAAATGTATAATTGCATAAAGAAATATTTTAAATGCTTTTATGGCAAATGCCGAACAAAGATGTATAATCTGAACAGAACTTGTAATAGAATCAACAACCACCATATATTTGAAACAGTATAGTAAATAATCACAGGGGTTTGATTCCTTCTAGATAAGAGTCTAGTTTTTCCCATATAGGATGAGTGATGCCTTTCCAGAGAGACTTATGAATGGATATTTTGTAAATATTAGAAGTTCTTTTCATGCTGGGAACAACATTTTGGTTGAGTTTTTCCAATTGCTTAGAATTACCTTGTAACCACTGGTAAATATGAGGTCCAAGTCACCTGTTAAGAAAAACAAAGGTTAGTTTAATTTGTAAAACATCCTTGCTGAATCGAAATTGGCAAAAGACTTTTAATAAAGAACAGAAAAACAACATATGAGGTAAGTCACCAGTTTCATCATCACAGTTCCAGCATAAAGGGCTATCTGGTAGTTTTAGTTTATACTGTGACTTGGGGTTCAGTGTGTTCTATGCAAAAGATGAAATTTAGTTTGAGCAAGGGCGGGAGTGATTTTGTACTTGAAACTGGACATCTAGGTCTCTTGCCAATTAGATACGAGTGTGGACACATTTGAGTCAGATTGACATTTAATTTTAGTATGTGATAATAGTTTCGATGAATTTGGTAAAAGAAGGGACTATAATTTAGAAACAAAGTGCCCGCTATGATTATATATAGTAATGAGACTCAGGACAGTAGGATGTGAGAAAGCTGCTTTAGATTGAACTAAAACCGATTTTAGCTTCAGGATACGGTTACATTAGAAATTGTAAAGATGACAGGAATATTGAAAGTTAGTGAATGTCAGTGGAACTTGTGGGCAGTCCAATTGGTTCAACCTGTAAATGTTCAAGGGGTCCAATTAAGTGGAAAGCCCTTTAACCTAATTGAGCTGTTATTCCAAAATGGACGCTAAGTAGGAGTTTTTGAGTTTTGTGGTAGAAAATTAGTCAATATCAAGGAGTATTTTTTTTTTTGATTGATGTAAAATATTTACAGTTTGGTGTGCTTTTAGTACAGGATATCAAATAAGGACATTAGAATGTGGTAGAATCTGCTTCTCAAACTCCAACCATATCGGTTGATATTGCTCCACTTGGGAAAGCCAAAGAGAGCATTATGTGAAGAGAAGAACCTTATGTATAGCGAGAAATCCACCAGTCTAACTCCTCACAGGCTTTTAGGGGGTATTAGTTTCTTCAACGAGATTCTTATTTTTTATTGTTCCAGAGTAATTTGTTTAATAGACTAACCATCCAGTCTATAAAGAAAATCAAAGGACAAGGAAATTGGTATCGTATAAATTACATGATTCATCATGGGAGTGATAATCATTTTGAGTGTCTTAATTCTGCACCACAATGTTAGGTATTTTGAAGACCAGCCTTAAAAGATATTTAATACGTTTCTCTATTTATTATGCCTGAAGGATTCCAGGAAGATGTCAGTGAAGTTGATACCAAGATATTTGATCAATTTAGTCTGCCACTATAACCCTGAGTCACCTAAAACTTCCCTTCTCCCCAGTTCATTCAAGGCCATTCCTTCAGATGTATCCCTATTGAGGAAGTCGGCACTGGGAGTAAGCTTCAGTAGTGGTTGACAGTGCTCAGATAGATGACTCTGCATGTTCAGTAAAGACTAGATTTCTTCTGCATAAGCTGCAACTTTACCTGTAAGGTAACCAACACCAATACCCATGATCCCCTTTTTATCTCGTATAGTTTTCAATAGAGGATCAATAACTAGCAGAAAAAGAGGGGTGACAAAGGGCATCCCTTCCTTGTGCCCTATTTTAGATCGAAATAACCAGATAAGGTACCATGTAAATGGATTCTTGTTTTAGGCTGCGTATGTAAGGCCATCACCATCCAGATAATATTGTTGCCCAGACCAAATTGGAGCATGACCGCTTTTAGGATTGGTCAGACAAGCTTATAAAAGGCATCCAAAGGTATTTCAACTGTAGAAGAAGAGGTAAGTGTGGCTTTCTCAATGACATGAAAAAATACTCTAGTGTTGTCACTGTTTTTAACAAAACCTACTTGTAAGGGGTGAATCGGCTTAGGGATAACTTTATTTAGCGGGAGGTGAGTACTTTTGTATACATTTTACTATCAAGATTTATTAATGATATTGGTCTGTAATTTTTGGGAAGAAATACATCTTTCTCATCTTTTGGAATCACAGTGATGACAGCTTCTCCTGGAGTATTTGCTATGACTCCTGCGGATGAGAATGTGTGATATAATTCCAATATGGGGATTCTGATTACAGCCAAAAGTATTTATCAAATGAAGTTGTTTAGCCATCTTGTTCATGGGCTTTAGCAGTCTTCAGATGTGTTTATTCACACATCTTCTGCTAGGAAGGGAGAAAACAGTGACTGTAGTACTGCATCGCTAATTATGGGAAGGTCAATTGAGTTCAGAAACACAATCCAAATATTTGGGTAAATGTGTGTATTGCTATCATATAGTTCGGTATTGAACTGCTTAAAAACTGGAGCATTTTTCTCAGAACTGGTTTGTGTCTTACCTCATCTTTAACATTAGTTATTGACAATTTGTTTTGTTTAAATCTCAAGTAGAAAGCCAGTAGGTTCCCTGCTTTGTTGACTACACACATACGTATACTTTTATGGTTTTGGATCCAAGTACCAGCCCTTGTAATAAGTAGTTTGTTGTGTTAATATTATTTTGCATTCAAATATACTACTAAAATATTATTTGAGGTGGAATGTCTGTGTTAGAGGTCTAATCTTTTGATTTCTTATACAAGTATCTAAGATGTTGTTAACTTGTTTATTGATGAAGGATCTTTACTAAAAAGTGAATCCCTGTTGGTTGTCTTTAGCGCCTACCATCTGGTGTGTTGGAAGTAACTTCAACCGGAAAGGCCTCAAGAAAGTGACACATTTCATGATATATTTTAGTTTTGTGTTCACTTCATCATTTAGTCTCCATAAATTGTGTTTGGTATGTTGGGTGCCCCGTGTAAATGCTAAAGTGATGCAGTAGTGATAAGAAATGTGTCTAGGTTCTATACTTTTCTCAATAAAATCTACATGTGAGCCTGAGTTCAATAAGTAGTCAATTCTTGTATATGAGAGAAGCAGAGGAGAGAAAAAGGTCAAATCAAATGTGTCTGTTTATTGTAATCTCTATATATCCTGCAGATTATACTTGTAGCAGAGGTTTTTCATGAGTTTATGAGCTTTGGGAGGGCAAATTAGCGTTTTTTAAAAAAATTGTGTGTTTGAATCTATTTTTTAAACCCACCACCCTCCCTTGCCTGCACTCTGTTTGGGGCATTCTTCTTACCTTTCTTCACCCGCGCAGCCGAGATAAACGCTGCTGCGGGATTGCTAAATTTCATTTCTGCCATCAGCGAGTGAGCCGGTCTTGTGGCCATGCCCACTCGCTCGAGGCCACGCCCCCACTGCCTATAAAAGATGTGCACTTCACGTACGCGCAGCGGACGGGCGCAGCGGGCGCGCCGTCAGCGCACCGAAGGCGCGCCTAAGGCAAGCCCGTCAGGGCCCGTCCGGGCCCAGCCGGACCCAGGCCCAGGTACTCTGCCCGTTCCATCAGAAGACCGAATGGTATACACGAGTGACATGCTCCGTGCTCTCCACCCGGGAAAAAATCAGGAGTGTAGCTACATCCACGTAGAAGGTAAACCCTATATTAATTGTGAACTTTGTAACCCAGACTCCATCACCTCAGGCAATCCTGGACTACAGATGGGCCTTCTTAATTGTCGGTCCCTCCCTAAGCATGCTCATGAAACTAACCTGCTGATTCAGGACCATGGTTTGGACGTTTTGTTTCTTACAGAAACTTGGCTTACTGCTTGGTCAGATGCTGATATTGTCAACGCCCTACCCCCAGGCTACCTAATTCAAACTCTACACAGACCTCTTGGCAGAGGGGGTGGCCTTGCGATAATCCACAGAGAACACCTCGCTTGTAGAACTAGTAATGCCAACATTGAATACTGTGAGAGCTGCCACTTCGCTCTTCAAATATCCCCTGCACACTCCCTCTCGGGGATGCTGATTTACCGCCCGCCGGGAACTCCAGGGAAATTCCTCAGTGCTCTTGTTGACACTGTGTCTCAGATAGCAACCTCCTCTCCCAACTTCCTTCTCGTGGGTGACCTCAATCTTCACCTATCAGACCCCACAGATCTAACTGTGTCTGAACTCCTTCTTGACCTCTCGTCTTTTGATATTCGGTTAGTTAATACAGGACCTACCCACGACTAAGTATGGGCGGAAAATCCGTTACGCTCGCGGATTTTGCAGATTTTCTGTAAATTCGCAATCCGCGAGATTCGCGAATTTCCCGCAAAATCCACAAATCCACGAGCAGCGGATTTTATGGCTTGCTCGCACTGTTCGCGTGAGTTCGCGGCTTCCCAGTTCAACTTCGCGCCCCGCGAATAAGCGCTAAATTGCAGAAATACGATCTTAGCAAAACTGAAACTACTTACCAGGTTCAAAAGTACAAGCTCATCATTAGTAGCCATTTCCTGTAGTGCTTCCTGAGGGGCCCCTCCAGAGTTCAGTTGCCTACTTGCAACTATTATGTGACCCTGCTCTGACCCTCAGAATAGTTACACATATGCCACAAAGGTCCTGAATTACAGCTAAGGGAGACAAGCAGGAGCCAGGCTGGAAGTTCAAATCCAGTGACACATTAATCAGCCCCTAATTCATTATTGTCAGTTGGGGCAGGGCAGGTGTTGTAACTAATTTTGCAACAATGAAAGCACTTAGCAAGTGCAAAAGATCACTAATCAGGAAGCACTAAGGAAGCAGGTGCCAGCTAAAAAAATATTCTGTGACACATTAATCAGCCCCAAATTAATTCAGGTCACTTGAGGCAGGGAAGGTGTGCTTTGCTTTGCCACAATAATGTACACTGGACAACCAGAGGGTGCTGTGATGAAACAGAGGGTGGCATGGGTGAGCCAGAGGGTGGCATGTGGTGACAGAGGGTGGCAGTGATGAAGAAGAGTGTCCCAAACAGGCTGGACACGTAGAAACAACAAGTTCGCAAAACTTGCGACCCGACAGGTAAGTTCGCGTTTGCGACATTGTACAAAAACCCTCGCGACCTGGCAGAAACCCGCGCGAACACAAAAAAAAAAAAATCCGCAAATTCGCGAGAATTCGCCGATTTTGCGGATTGCGAGTTCGCAAATCCGCAAAATTCACAAACGCGAGATTCGCAAAATTCGCCCATGCCTACCCACGACAAGGGGCACCTCCTGGACCCTGTCCTTACTAACATCACGGACATTACCACTGGCACCCCCCCTGCCCCTTCCTTGGACAGACCACTTTTTAATCCCCATCTTTTGGTATTTTCTCATCTCACCTTCCCAACAGACTAAAACCCGGGTCACGGACCGGCGCTGGCACAAACTTGTGCCAGACGAATGGACCACCATTCTCAGTGACTCTATCCCCGCCCCTACCACTGACCCAGCCAACGCTGATAAACAGTTCAACTCCTGGCTTACATCTTCATTGGACAAACTTCTCCCCAAAACTACCACCCTCAAGCAAATCAAGAGAGTGAGCCCTGCCCCTTGGTACACTCCGGAGCTCAATCTTTTACGGAAGGAATGTAAAAGAACGGAGCGCTCCTGGAGGAAGGATAAGTCAATTGTCAAGAAGGACGCCTACCATACCTCCTTAAAAAATTACAAGATCGCTCTTCGCAATACAAAAAGCATATTTTTCCAGGAAAGGATAGAAAACTCCTCTTGCTCCAGCAAGGAAACTTTTATCATTTTAAAAGAACTTCTTAAAGTCCCAGATTCCGGACAAAGAACTCCGCCAGACCCCAAAGCAGATGAAGAAAAATGCCTTAAACTGGCCAACTTCTTCGAGGAGAAGATCCAGAAAATTCTTGCCTCCATCCCATCTACTAATTTTAGCGAGGAAGAAGGTATTAACACGATTCCCACCTCTCCCCGTTTAACTTCCTGGGGATCAGTGACTGTCGAAGAGGTCGCAATTACGCTAGACACCATCAAAAGCGGATCTCCTAGGGACCCTGTTCCGCTACGCATCCTTAAGAAAGTAGCCCCTACCATTGTACCTCCCCTTACCCATCTCATTAATGCCTCACTGCTACAGGGAATTGTTCCCTCCAGCTGGAAGGCGGCTGTCGTCAAGGCGCTACTGAAAAAACCCTCCCTGGACCCCTCGGACCTGGCCAACTACAGGACAATCTCCCTTCTCCCCGGAACCAGTAAGATTGCTGAAAAGCTTGTGAACAAAAAACTTTTGCAGTATCTGGAAACCAACAATCTGCTTAAAAGCTCGCAGACCATATTCCGCCCAGGGCAGGGCACTGACATCGCCCTTCTCGCAGCGGTGGAGGAGGCCAGAGCACTTCTGGACGCGGGAGGATCAGTGGCAGTGATCCTCCTGGTCCTCAGTGCGGCCTTCGACACCGTTAACCATCGGCTCCTAATCCATCGACTTAGGAATATCGGTGTGGAGGGCACTGCGCTGACCTGGCTTACTTCCTTCCTTGGCCAACGCTCCTTTCAGGTTTGGGAGAACGACACACGCTCCCCCGAAACCTCCCTCCAATGTGGCGTGCCTCAGGGTTCTTCCCTAAGCCCGACATTATTTAATGTCTACATGTCCCCATTGGAGGAGGTCGTCAACCCGTTCGGAGTGAGTATCGTCAGCTATGCTGATGATACTCAATTAGTGGTGAGCTCCTTAAATCGATCTGGAAGATTCTGCCCCTTCTTCCTCCTGCCTCCCAGAAACTGTTAATCCAAGGCCTTATTTTATCAAGGTTGGATTACAGTAACACCATCTACCTAGGCACTCCCGAGGCAACCCTGGACAAATTACAAAGGATCCAGAATGCCGCGGCTCGGATCCTTACCGACACTCCGGCCAGAGCTTCGGCCAAACCAGCCCTGAAGCTCCTCCACTGGCTTCCAGTGAGAGAGCGAGTGAAGTTCAAGGCTCTCTGTCTGTCTCACAGACTTCTACAAGACAAAGGCCTCCCTATTTTAAGAAAATTTATCAGGCCCTATAAAGCCCCAAGATCCCTCCGATCCGATCAGGAATACCTCATTACCATCCCCAGAGTTAAGAAGGTGCGTACGGGTGGACGGCGCTTCTCTGTTAACACTGCCTGTCTTTGGAACTCACTACCCGCGACCTTAGAACAGAACCAGATTATCTCCGATTCAGGAAGCGGCTGAAAACGCACCTTTTCCCCTAATTTTGACTTCCCCCTTCGCCCCACTGACCCTCAGATGTATGGATCTTAGCGCTGGGTTACTTACGGGTGACTACGCGCTTTATAAAATCAAAAAATATATATATATTGACATTTAATAGATCTGTCTATAGTACAATCAATAAGGAGATTAACATCTTCTTCAGAGAGAATCACTTTGTCGTCAGGTATAGGGGACATGTTTATCAAAAGGTCTTTCAAGACATCTTGCTGTCCATCATTTGGTGCATAAATATTAATGACCGAGAAAATGTTCCCGTCCTTGCTCATTTCAGGAATTAGTCATCTAGCCTCTTTATCAGTTTTTTGAAGAATATTGAAATTTCTGGATATCGGGTGAGAACTCAATTTTTTTTTACCTTTTGCAGGAGAACATGCAACATCTCCCGCTTAGTTGTTGATGAAGAAAGCAGTTTATTTTTCTTGACCTTTAGGGGATTATTTATGAGAGGATTGCACTGCAGATGCGCCACTTTTTTTGATGCTGCAGTGGCACAAGCCTCTCATTAATACCTATGAGGCGACGCAAAGCCACTCAGTATGCCTTTACATGGCCTCACAGATATGGAGTAGGACAAAGCAGCTCAAGTCGCTGCCTTGTCTTACTCTGTGTCAAGGAGGGGGTTCCATGGAAGTAGCGATGGGTTATCCCATGCAACACCCATGGATTTTGATGCTGCCCCAGATTGACTTAATCACGTAAACCTGGGGCAGCGCCAAAACCTTATGCCTCCCTAAAGCCGGCGTAATGAGAAGAAATATTTTTATTTCAACTCGTTTTTTTCTCTTTCCATGTGTGCTGCATTCTGCAGCACACATTGAAAGGGGAAAATGTCTCTCTGAATTCTTTTTATGAAGGAAGGTGCCCCTTCCTGCACAATCACTATCCTGCCTGCAATGGAAGCATTCTTGCACCTTGGTGCAAAATTGTCTATATTGGCGCTAGGCAGAGAATTGTTCACCAGTGCAGGGGAAAATGACAGGAATGGACTGCATTACATAAATATGGTGCATTCCTGCCCTTACACATTGGTGTAGGGCAGTGCCGCAAGAAAACGTGGGGTGCTGCCCTATGCCAATTCCTCCTAAATGAGGCCCATTAGTTTATTGGATTGATATAGCATCACCTTTGAGTTTTTCGAGGTAATCAGTAATTGTATGTCTTTTTACAAAATAGTTAAGGTTTTTGACATTCAATAAAAGTATATTGAGAATATTATAAAGTTGAGACATAGTTAAATGTGTGAACATAATATGTCATGTGTGTATAATGTGGGTTGAGTGGCCAGTATACTGTTTATGATCATTTTGGAACTATTAAACTTTAGGAGCATCAATGACATCATACAACATTTGTGAGTATGAAGGAGTATGAAGGAGTAAAGGAAACAGCAGGAAACAGCAAGAGAAAAAAAAAGAAAGAGGCTGCACAGCCACAAAGGGAAATAAGGCTTCTCTATCACTACAAATTGTAACCGAAAATCCAAATGTTATATGATGATGGTCAACTGTTCTATCCCCAACCCTTAACCTTTCTCCCCTATCCCACCTCCTCCTCTATTTTTGGGATTGGAAACATGGAGAAGAGGACAAGAATTCTTCCAACAGGAGGAAATGTATTACCTGAAGCAGCTGGATTAAAATGAGATTTTAACAGTCATGGTAAGTGAGGAATGTAAAAGAACAATACAAAATGACTTGAACGTCCTACGAGATATTCTGTAAGCATCGAAAGTGGGGACTAAGCTCTGTATTGAGTGAGATCGTAAACAGGACCTCACCTAAATAACACTTTTAAACAGAGATTAACCTGTAGGCCATAACTTATAATCACATTGATATATCCAAAATGATGTTAATTACAGATAAGGTAAGTCTCACCAATCAGCAGTTTCAAGACCAACACAGGAGACAAAACCCTTGACCAGTCAGAAAGCTGAATTTCATCACCTGTTGGGATGCAATATACTGTAATATTCCGTAGCTAACCATAGTTTTCAAGATCCCTTTCCACCATAATCCAAGAGTAACATAGTTTGTTGAGAAATGTCTTTAGTTCGTTATCCGAGGAAAAGATGCACATTGATCCGTACAATGTCACTCAAAACTTTGATGGGCCTGTAAAGGAAAATTCCAAGTTTCTAGCTTTCATCCTTGGCTGGAGCGGCAGGAAAACCTTCCTAGTATCCACAATTTTTTGTTTTATCTTGTGATATGTATATGTTGTTGCCCTTTCAGCCTAGATGGTTATTCTTTTTCATATAGTTCAGGATTAACTAAGGATGTTGGAATCTGAGAGGCTTGCAAGCAATAGGTCTCAGAGATTTTTTATTTAGGAGGGATCTAATGGGAGCTTCATGTGCTCCTTCTAGTTCAAAGTCTTTCTTAAAAGGGAACACTGTCATTTGTGGGATCCAGGATTCCAAGAAAGTAATGCAGGCATTTGGGTTCTTGCCCTCCAAACCTTCAGCCAGAGGAAAGATGCATATATTTCCTCTCCATTTTGATCTTCCAAATCCGAAACCTCTTTCCTGAGAGATAAAGAATTATCCATTAGAGTAGTGAGTTCTTTCATACATGAAGAGTCTCTGTCCTCCAGGTTACCGACATGGACTTTCCCTGCAGTTATCCTGGAGTTGATCTGTTGGACCTAATTTTATATCATTGTAATGTCATATTGCATGGAATCCGTGTTCCACTTAGTGGACTTTGCCAGTTCATGAACCGCCTCCATTTTTTAAAGTATCACGTTCATGGCATTGGTTGGAATCTCCTTTGTTTTGATGAGAGAGTGGTGTAAGTCCGCTTGGCTAGAGTATAGTGAATCACGAACACGGGAGAGCCAGGCTCGACTGATGTTTTTTATGGGAAAGCTAGTGAAGCAAAGGCAATGGTGGCAAAGTGATAAGCGTGGGCGAGCCAATGGTTGGCGTGCAGCAAATGTTTTGTAGAAAATAGAAGAAAGTCTCGTCATCCAGATTCAAACTAGTGAATGTATTCAACTCGGGGACCTTGTACCTTCGTCGTATGTGAGATTAAATCACCGCATTGAAACGGCAGAGTTTTTTTTTACAGTTATGAAGGGGACTTACTTTGAGGCGATCCGCTGCTGCTTGGACCCTTTTGCTGAACAAATTGCTCTTTCTTGACCCTGCAGCCTGCTGTGCTTCCTGACCTCCCGCCTCCCGCCGCCTGACCCCTGTTCCATCTCGGGGCGAGGCCGCCGAGCGGAGTGCGGGGAGGAGAAAAAACTACTACTCCCAAGAGCCTTCAGGACGCAACCCGCGTCAATTGCGCGCCAGGAGGCGCATAAATCACCAGTCACCCCGGTCGAGTGGGGGACTTACTTTGAGGCGATCCGCTGCTGCTTGGACCCTTTTGCTGAACAAATTGCTCTTTCTTGACCCTGCAGCCTGCTGTGCTTCCTGACCTGCCGCCTCCCGCCGCCTGACCCCTGTTCCATCTCGGGGCGAGGCCGCCGAGCGGAGTGCGGGGAGGAGAAAAAACTACTACTCCCAAGAGCCTTCAGGACGCAACCCGCGTCAATTGCGCGCCAGGAGGCGCATAAATCACCAGTCACCCCGGTCGAGTGGGGGACTTACTTTGAGGCGATCCGCTGCTGCTTGGACCCTTTTGCTGAACAAATTGCTCTTTCTTGACCCTGCAGCCTGCTGTGCTTCCTGACCTCCCGCCTCCCGCCGCCTGACCCCTGTTCCATCTCGGGGCGAGGCCGCCGAGCGGAGTGCGGGGAGGAGAAAAAACTACTACTCCCAAGAGCCTTCAGGACGCAACCCGCGTCAATTGCGCGCCAGGAGGCGCATAAATCACCAGTCACCCCGGTCGAGTGGGGGACTTACTTTGAGGCGATCCGCTGCTGCTTGGACCCTTTTGCTGAACAAATTGCTCTTTCTTGACCCTGCAGCCTGCTGTGCTTCCTGACCTCCCGCCTCCCGCCGCCTGACCCCTGTTCCATCTCGGGGCGAGGCCGCCGAGCGGAGTGCGGGGAGGAGAAAAAACTACTACTCCCAAGAGCCTTCAGGACGCAACCCGCGTCAATTGCGCGCCAGGAGGCGCATAAATCACCAGTCACCCCGGTCGAGTGGGGGGCTTACTTTGAGGCGATCCGCTGCTGCTTGGACCCTTTTGCTGAACAAATTGCTCTTTCTTGACCCTGCAGCCTGCTGTGCTTCCTGACCTCCCGCCTCCCGCCGCCTGACCCCTGTTCCATCTCGGGGCGAGGCCGCCGAGCGGAGTGCGGGGAGGAGAAAAAACTACTACTCCCAAGAGCCTTCAGGACGCAACCCGCGTCAATTGCGCGCCAGGAGGTGCATAAATCACCAGTCACCCCCTTCTCGCGGGACGCCGGGCGAAGCCCGGGCCAAGGGCGGGCCCGTTTAATCCCGTTCAAGCCCGGGTAAGACTGGACTGGGCCACCCCCCTGACATTTCTTTATTTTCGTTTTTCGTTTGTGGTTCTAATAACACCAAGAATCAGGTGCTGTTCCATTGTATTCAATTATTGCGTCTGTCGTACCTGTTACAATGTCACCCAGAATCACTAGAAATACCAAACTTACTCATACTGCCCGTGTAATAGGGCCAATAGACCAATTCATTGCCAAGGCGAATGACGCTATCAACCAAGGTGTCCTCCTTTTAGAAAGGAGGGTTTCGCAGGATCTAGCGGCAGCCAGGCGTTCCTCATTGGGACTTTTGGCCTCCGCCGTCACTCCTCAATGCACCCTTGTCCTTGGTTCACAACAAGAGACCCCAACGGTTCCTGGGACTGTAGACTTGTTGGTCTCTATTGATCTTTCCACAACACAAATATCCCAATCCTCTGCATCCCATCTCCCCCCATCACTTGAGCGAACCCCGATTCTGTTTATAAACCCTCCAGATGAGGACCTCCCATCACCCTCTACGAGGGGCCAGAGAGAAGGTGCTATCCCGAAAAAGAATAAGGGAAAAAGAAAAGGAAATAAGAACTCCCCCCAAAATATTAGTAACACACGACAGGATCTTCCACCACAACTAGTTGTAAACTCTCCCTCATTAGCAGCTTCAATTCAGCCGGCTAAGTTCCTACAGCCGAACGCCATTTCTACGTCAGAAATTATAAATCTCTCTTCTGACACACATAATTTGTTTTCGAGTGGCATTCCGTGTACTAGGCAGGATCCAGTAACACATGATACCCACATGCTGGCCTCGATTGAGGCTTTAATAAAGCAGCATCTCCAACCTTTAGTGGTATCATTAGCCAAAATTGAAAAATCCTTAGCCACATTAACTTCTGACATAAAATCTAAGAATAACTCTATCCCTATACCCTCACACCCTGCGGCCTCAACATGTAACTCAAAACAAAAAAACCCCGGGGGAACAAATCCTTCACAAATACACAAAGCACCTAAAGTGGTCAATACTACATCGGTGACCCAACAAAAAACAGCGGCCCAACAAAAACCAGCAAACACAACTCATGCAAATTCGAAGCAAACACCAGTCAATACAACTGCAAATAAGCCTATTATTTCTGCTACTTCCTCCCTCCCCGCCCCATCTGTATCAGGGGGCCAATCCGCCAACCGTCCAGCCACCCCGATTTCAGCAAAAACACCAGCCCCAAAAAAGACGACTGTTCCCAAAAAGACACCTACTCCAAAAAATGCAGCCTATAACACTAGACGAAATAGAGCGCGCCCAGCTTACCTCCCACCAGAAGCAACACCTTATGTTATCATTATGACTGGGGTCCCAGAGCTACATATTAACTCTGACGAGCCCGGATGGTCCTTAAAAAACAAGGTATTACACTGGCTGTCAATGAACCGACCACTTCCCCCCTATGCAAACAATAGAGTCGTATCAGTCCGTAGAGTACCCTGGGTAGGGAAGAAGCCAAAACTGATCCCAGGGGACTGTATAGTAGTGAACTTTGAAGATCCCCAAACTGTGGAACTTATTTCCTCATGGGGGCCCCAAACTTCTCCTGAAGGGATCTCAACAAAAAGATTAGCATTTTTCTACCCTCCAGCCAAAACCTTACCATCAGGTCACAAATGGAACTGGACCCAGGTAGGCAATTGGACCAATAACACGAATTGGTCAACATGGCAAGGACAAGGAGTTAGAGAAACTACGCTATTCCCAGATTGGAGGGGTGTCTCGACCCATAACAGGTTTGATTGCCTGGAGATGGTGGACTGACCATCAGCAGTCCAGGGACTGGAAAACGCGATCCCCCCCTACCTGCTCCATCATCTCCAATGCTAACAAGCCTCTCTCAATCCCAAAGTCCATCGGCTAAAATGATATTTTTACCAACCACATTAGATTCAATTGTAACAGTTGTAACTAATACAGATATAACTAACTCAGAGATGGCAGGTATCCATCAATTAGTTCTTACACCGCCTACCATAAATGCTACTAACGCTATTAACTCCAGTCATGGTGTAACTTTGTCTTCTCACCACAATATTATCTCTTGTGTACCCTTGGAACCCTCCGCACAGACAAGAAGCCCTGTTCCCATTAATGCAACCTTGTCGTTCCAGTCAGTATCAATATTGTTTTGGAATGTGGCAGGTCTCCGAACCAAGATTCTATCTGCATCCTGGCTGGACTTTGTTACCACGCACCAGATAATCTGTTTGCAAGAGACATGGACAATTGACCCATTGCACATACAGGGATACCAAACATTTCACTCTTCGGCCAGCCCATCAATACATGGCAGACCAATGGGGGGCCTTGTTATATATATGTCAAACAATCTCGAAGTAAGAAAAATCTCCACAATATGTAATACCCCAAATTACCAAATTCTTTTGATTAATTTTAAAAATGGTACGTCGTATAGTTTAATCAATTTTTATAATAATCTATCTCAGATAGAATGTACGAAAACTGTGTCTGCAATAACTATGTTTATAAGTGAACAACGTGCTAAGCATTCATCTACATTGTGTAACGTTATATGGGGAGGCGATTTCAATGTTCAATTGTGCCCAAAATATAAGACAACTGATTGTGGCCTCGTAGATGAAAACGATTCCCCACTGACACATTTTACTCACTCCGCGGTAGGAGACTCCCTGAACGAAAGTTTAATGTTTTTAGAACTGTCGTACGCCAACGATCTTGTAGACCCCCCCGTGGATTTTAAACCTACTTTTCACGGTCGGGGCTGTTTTAGTACCATAGATTTTATTTTGTGTTCATATTCTTTGAAGGGTACGCTTCATCAGTCTACCACAGGAACAGAAGTATCTGGCGACCACTTTCCTAACAGTATTGTATTAAAGCTACATACGAAAGTTCCCCACTCTACTCGAATGAGCTTACTGACCCAAAATGCTTTAACTATGGATAGAACTAACGGTTACACAGTGAAATGGTCCCGGGTAGACCCACAATTAACAACAACTAAAATTGTAACTAAAGCACTCCCCTGGATAAACTCCTGCCTTAATGAGGATTCTACCCCTGAGCAAATTATCTCCAGTTTTGGGGAAATCCTCAAAACTATCCAGAGAGAGCTCGTTCGTACCCATAAATTAGGTACCCATTCAGGCCCAAAATGGTTCGACACAGCATGTCGAAAAGCACTAACCGCCCTAAAGAAAGAAATCCATAATCCATCTAGAGACAAGGAAAAAATAGCCAAGTTAAGATCTGATTATAAGCTGGCTCAGACCAGATGCAAAAAAGAGCTCAAGAATAAACTGTGGGCCCAGCTACACGAGAGCTGCCATACAAAGGACAGCTCACAGTTCTGGCAGGTAGTAAAATCTCCTTTCTTGTTGAAGGGAGCCAGGATTTACCTACCATTAACCACCGCCCTATCCCAGCATTGCTTTATGCTGATGATTCAGTAATCTTCGCTAGATCCCTGGTACAGTTGCAGAATCAATTGGACAAATATTGTAATTATATGCTCTCACTTGGGTTAAAGGTGAACAAGACCAAGACCTTTGTCATGCAAACAGGGCCCAAGGTAAAAAGCTCCAAGCATCTTACCATCGAGCATTCAAAACTAGAACGAGTTAGGGAATACCCCTATCTGGGTATCCTAATAGATGAGGAGTTATCGTGGAAAAGGGCATTGGTAACTAGAAAACTGCTTTACCAACGTGCTACCTCTGCCCTTGTTTCATTTTCCAGAAAAATGGGTAAGCCATCCCCCCCTGTACTACTTAAAATCCACCAAGCCAAATGCCAAAGCATTGCTACATACGGAGCTGGTGTATGGGGCTATGCAAACACGGCTGAACTCCAAAAAATCCAAAACGGCTTTGTAAAATATCTGTTGGCCCTCCCTCAGAGCGCCCCCACATACGGTTGCCATATAGAGCTTGGGATTGACTGCTTAGCTGATTACATCAAATGTCAACCAATGCTATTATGGCACCGTATCTGGTCTAAGCCCGAATGTCATCTCACTCGTGCCCTGATTTCGGACTGCTTGGGGCTGACGTCCTGGAAAAAGATCCCTTGGTTGGCATACGTTGTTAACTTTTTGAAAGATTTGGATCTTAATCAATACGTAATAGAGCCAACACTAATTAGTGAGCTAAGCCGAAAAACCTTTAAGTGTCACTGCCTTAACCATCTCCGGGAACTTCGTTTGAGCGGCGAAGTACCCAAACAAACAAATGCTCACATCATGATGGTTCAAGTGTCACCAGGTATACAGCCATATCTCACTTATTATTTGTCCAATCATGAAAAATATCTACTAACCAGGTTGCGTTTTAATTTGTTTTTCTGATTGGTAACTTTCCCAAATCCATTAAACTGGTCTCATGACTTAGAGAAATGCCCATGTGACAAGGTCTCGCCCCAAACCACTATGCATGTAGTCTTTTTCTGTTTTTTCTACGCCGAACCACGCAAACGCTGGGTTTTGCCTGTGTTGCGTCAGATGGGGCTGAGGACCTGCCGACCAGCGTTTCTCGCTTTGCAACAGCTAGATTCCCAATATGCGGCAAAAAATTTAGCCATGTATCTTAAATCATGTTTAATAATTCGTAAAGCAATAAGGAATGAAGCTCTAACCCCATGAAATTTTGTATCATGTAGCTGATTGAAAGTGTATCTTCCCTTCTGTGTTTTTCTTTCTCTTTTTCTTAATGTTTTAGGATTTTTAAACTGTATTATAATACTGTAATCACATCAATATGTTTTTTTAAGTGAATATGTTTTAAAAATGATGATGTACTTTTTATGGTTAACAAATCGTCTAACCGAATAAAAGAATTTGAACTGAACTGAACTGAGAGAGTCAGGAATTGGTGGATCCCCTTTTGACCTCTTAGGCCCAATTTTTTGTTCATTCTGATATTTGTAAGCCATAGTAATGTGGTAAAGATTCCAAGCATCAAGCTGGTGCAGCGCACAGATTTCCCAATCTTTATACATCTCAAATGTCACAGACACGTAAGAGACACATGGTATGAAAGTGAACTTGACACATGATTGCTGTATGGTTTAACAATTAATGTAAGCGTTGCACTTAACATTTATTAAAGGCTGCCTTCACTGTAGGATTAGAGACATTTACTTACATAAATGTCTTGTCTTAATTAGTGTGATTAATAAAGATTCATCCTCATTTTCTAGAAAATGTATTCACCATAGAGATGAAATGTGACTTTTATAAATGTGTGTGCTACTTCACTTGAATAACATCTGATGAATTGACACTGTAATTAAACGCTTTCTAGAATATGTAGAATGTAATCCTACTAGAAATGATTATTGATTTAAGCAATGTGTGCATTCATATACCATATATTTGATTTAAAAGTAGTTCTCAGTTATAGTTATCATTGAGTATTATGATGTTTCATTGAATAATACATGTACTATGAAATGAATGCTTTAGAAATATATATTCATTTGTGTTTAAATGTGCACATGCATATTAAATGTGCACGTGCATATTAAATGTGCACCATTGAAGTTAATGCTACACTTAACATGAGTAGGACTGTATTTCACCATGCTGCATAAAACTGTTTTTCAACAAATGATGGGACGGCCTATCCGCAGTCCCATCCATTTCCTGCGTGTTCCTGACTACACACAGGAAAATGGATGGGACTGCGGATCATCTAATCGCTTCGTAAACTCGACTGATCCAGTATACCGATACTCGGCCATTGTGCCCATCTACTCCAGGCTGAGATATCCGGCCTACAACTAGGACTGTCTCGTTCCCCCCGCACACTTGTCTTGAGAAATACCCCGTGACCTCCGATTGGGGCACTATAGGGTCGAAACATTGACGCTTGTTCTAGGTCCAGCACCACCAGGATTCCACACTAGGAAGGATAGGAATCTCTGGATACAAATCAGCATCTGGCCTATCTTAAAACCTGTATATATGTGTATATATGAAAATATCTTCACTGTACATAATGCTCACCACCTAAACACCATGCACATTTGTCACCTATTTGCACTTTATGTTTATTGCTGATCTTGACAGTCTACCAATGTAATGCATATATCATTGAATGAAGTAATTCTGATATAAAATACGCAATATCATTCAAACCTTTGATCTCATGTCCTATTCATTAAGTGCTAGGTTCTAGATCTATGTGTGTGTTAGAGAGCTTTATTTCCTCATTGCATTAATAGCATCCCCAAAATTGCTCTTGTTCTACCCGACAGAACATTTCTTGTTTAACAATTTATTACCCAGTTTCTGAGGGACACAGGGTGACCCCTTTTCTGGAACTATTGTTTTTTACTCTTCATCAGGTCACCCTGCAGAGCTTTACAGAAGGTGTCTGCCCTTCCCCCATCTAACCAGCTCCCCCAAAACCTGGGATGGTGATGGGGCTGCCGGTTATGAGCACCAGAGCTCCTCTGCAGTATTTTCAAATTTGGCATACTACAGGAAATGGCCCCTCCCACCTCAAAGGTGTCTTGAGCTTCCTGAAATGTGAGGAAAATCTGCCCCAGGTATAGATCTCCAGCAAAGAAGCATTCACCATCTCTCCACCTCTCCATGGACATATCAAGGTTGATAGAGTGAAATGGTTCCAGATGCCATATGTGTAATTTCCTGTTAAATGGGGCACTATGCAGCACTTTCTTTACCACTGTTTCCCACTCCTCTGCAGTGTGGCAAACCAAATAAGTATGTGAGCATCTGCCTGACCCTCCCTCATTAAGAGGTGTGGTAACATGTCACCCGCTACCATACCCTGCAGAAGGCATTTCTCCTAGTTGTTGGTATCCGTAAGCCATCTGGCAGCATGTTGCAGATGCTCCACAAAATAATAAAGTTGTATGCCCTCCTCAATATTCATTTTCAAAACAAGGAAGGCCAATCTGCTGCTCTTACCTGCATACACCAGCGAGATGAGGAGGATATTTACCATCGGAAAATGTTTCTCGTGCAAAGGGAAGAGCGCATTTTTACTAGGTATTGACACCTTGGGAGGAAGACTATTTTGGCTACAGTCACTTGTCGCACAACTGACAAGGGCAGTGTATTCAAGAATTCAACCGACCTAACGAGACCTAACACCACCCTGTCTACACTGATCAGCTGATGATCTGCAGCCGTCCTAGTGAACATAATGCCAGTACCGGAAGCTCTCTTGCTCCCACCCAGACCAGCTACCTGGTTCTGCGGTAACATTGCCAATCTCCAGAGGGGGTATAGCCGAGTTTTCTGCATGTTGACGCGTAAGCCAGACACTTGTCCAAAGTTCTCCAGATGTCGCAGCAGGACAGGTATTGCCTCGGCAGGCGAGCGGACATATGCCAGCGCATAAAATGAGATTATGTGTTGATTCTTGCATTTGAATAACCCAGAGTTCCAGCTCTTTATGCAATAGAATGGCAATAGACTTGATTGCCAGGGCGAATATAAGCGGCAAGAGGGGGCATCCCTGTCTGGTGCCCTATTCCACCCTCCATGCCTCTGAAACCCCCACCTTGTCATGAGCCATGGGGCTTGTGTAGTGCAGCTGCATCCTGTCCCAGAAGACCAGACCAAAGCCCATCTCCCTCAACACTGTCCTGAGGTAGTTCCACTCAACTGTGTTCAATGCCTTTTCTACATCGAGCAACACAGGTGCCATATCCTGGCTCGACCCAGCAGTCTCATGCAGTACATGGGTTAGAAGTCTCAAGTTAAGGGCTGTGCTGCTCAAAGGTATAAACCCATATTGGTCTTCATGAATCAGTTCACTAATTATGCCCTAAAGGCGCTTTGCCAATATTTTGAAGATTATTTTTACTTCTTAATTAATCGTAGTGAGTGGTCAGTAGGAGGAGAGATCCTTAGAATCCCCTCTGGGCTGCAACATTAGACATATTAAGCCCTTTCACTAGGTTGAGTCAGGGTTCCAAGTCTGAGTACCTCTGAGAATACTTCCTATAGTTTCTCCCTTAGAACAGCACAGTAGGCTTGGTAAAACGCGTCAGGGAACGCTATCCCCTCCTGGAGCCTTAACTCTATTTAGATCCTGGAGTGCAGCTCTAAGCTCCTCCAGGGTGAGGTTCTCGCCCAAGTCGGTGGGAGAGGGTCGAGGTAGGGTTACCCTCTTAAAAACACTTGGGTTGCACTGTTAACTGAAATTTGATTGACTCTTAATGCTAACTTTCATCCCCTCTCAGATGGACAAAAAGATACATTGGAGGACCAATGGCAAGCAACTGGACCCAGAAAGCCCTGGATCAAATGTGGTAGTCAAGGCCAAACCCCATAGGCACATGGCTCGGTAAAAGGATTATGGGAGTTGTGACAGTTCTGAAACAACTAGTATCATTATAGGAGTGTGAGTATCAGTAGGGTTGTGCGTTGCTTTTGCTTATGCTTAGGTTGCAGTATTTTGAAATGGCTGTGTGGTGTTATGCAGAGCTGATTTATTTTGATGTGGCTGGCTGTTCTCTGTGCCTTCACACATTAAAGGAACTGAAGAAATCAGAAACGGATTGTATTTTGTTATAGTCGAATAGACTAACACATGCTGTGTATTATTGAGTATATGTGTGCACAGGACTGTTGCAATGTATTTTGATGTGTGAATGTGGTGATTGTTGCAGAGAAGTTGAAGTGGTTATCAGGTCTGTTGTTGCCTAAGATCCTAGGATATAAAGATAAGAGACGAGTTACAGTATAGAAGACAGTGGGTGTAGTTGTCAGCTGTGTTATGGTGCTTGTCCAGAGACATTGTCGCAAGCATTGGTGATAGGGACTTTATCTTTGTGTGACTGTGAGACGTAGTTGGTATAGTTTATCTCAGAGCACAGGCTGTACCAATCTGAGTGAAATCCTGCTGGTCGAGGTTTCAGTTGAAGTGAATGCTAAAATAGTTCTAAACGTTTCTCTTGTCTGTATGAATAATCTTTCATTCCTTTAGAAGAGCCGACAAAGTTAGTTGTTGAAATTACTTCCCTTGGTTTGCATGGGCAGTATACCCCACACCGCTCATGGAGTTGGTGGAATTTGGGCACTCCGCTAACGAAGCAGAGTCATTATTCCGTTTGCACCATCAAATTTTGTTCTGGCACTCGACCGCGAGCGCCAAGAGTCTTGGGCTGCTTGCGAGTGCGTGCACGACTTCTCGCACTGCTAGCGAGCTCTCAAGAGACTTTGCGCTCACTCGCACTGCTTCCGGCCATGACAACACCAATCTAGTACCAATCTCAAAAGGAGCGGACAAGCAGTTTTTCTACTGGAGATGCAGCTAAGAGGCTTTGGAGTGGAATTTCCTCTCAAAATGGCTTTGGAGTTTTTTTGTGCGAGAAAACTTTAGTTTAAAAAAAAAATCATTCAGGAAGGAAGTGCCTCAGAGACTTCAACTTCCTGTTCATGTCCATCAGGCTCCTCCCAGTCCTTTGTGCCACTCCTGGTCACTTTTCATTGGGATTTGGAGCTTGTAGTATCATTCTCGTCTGCAGCATATATACCATTGAATTTAAGGACTTTGCATTTGAAAATTCACAAGTAGGTTGAAAAACTGGTGTATAAGGGAATTGTTTGTTTGATTGGGAGCATGCACCAGAATGTATTTGTACTTTTAATCAATTTTTTTAATTTGTTGTGGTGGGTGGCCTACAGTTTCAGTAGCGGCCTAGTTTTTTTTTTGCATGTAGATTTTCTTCTTTTATAAATACAAATGGTGCACAGTTCACTACGTTTTTTCTGTTTTTTTTTAATATAAATTTACAATATTGATTTAATTCACTATGTGGCCTAGTCTGCCAATGGGCCTTTCAGCCAGTAGGCCCAGTACCAGTCATAGGTGCATGAAACAACTGTTTCAGTGGTGTCTGTTGAATCGAAACATAATTTAGGCCATGGATGGCATTGGATTAAAATACAAAGGGCCTCATTAAGAAGCAGTTTGGACCGCAACCGACATCTTGTCAGTTACAGTCCGAACCGCATGTACTGCTGCAGTCCGACCGACGCATTAGAATTCCCGCAGTCAGAGGCAGCAGTCAGAGGGACTGGCTGACACAATACGACAGGCTCATGGAGCCGGTTGGTCGGTCAGAAACTCTTCATAATCCCTTAAGGACGGCATTTTCGCCATTGGGATTATTATGTCAGTTTCCGATAGCCTTTCCATGTCGGCCTTTCTGACATAGAAAGGTTGTCAGAAATTTACTTTGGGGGCCCAAGCAGAGCCCCCTTCCCTGGCCCTCCGCATTTGGCCATGGGGTCACCTATGATGCCTCCCTTTAACATCCCTGCACCATGTTGCAGGCACTGTGAGGTGCCTGCCACACAGTGCATGGATTGTCCTGCGAGCAGTTTCGGCCTGCCGCATAGGCTCCCTTTGAAAAATGGAAGTTTGCAACTGCACCATGTGCGGTTGCATTCTTATTGCAGAGTCGGAACCGCTGACCTGAGGTCAGTTGGTTCCCAATCCGCAGCAATATATGTAATGGATAGTTTCTGTATTGCTAGTTATTTAAAATACCTTAAGTAAGCATACTATAGGATATTGTTTGTTTGTACTACTAATTGAACTGCAACAATGCAACATTTCACTGATGTTCTTCAGGATTCAAGCAAGCCGGGCCGACGACGGCTGAAATGCCAGAAACCGGTCCCCGGAAGCTTGTCTCCTTTCTGGTGAAGAATTGGCTTGGTAGTTTAGTCTGCCCTGTTCCCATGATGCACTGGGCCAGGGACAGACTGATTTGCATATAGCCAGGTTCTGAGCTGGGATGGTGAGTGAGCTAAATAACGGTGATGGATCAAGCCCTGATCTTTGGACTGGGTAAGAGTGGTCTGCTTAATTCAGACACTCTGTTCATCACCACCCCCTTTTCTGAATCCCTTTAACATCCCTGCACCATGTTGCAGGCACAGTGAGGTGCCTGCCACACAGTGCATGGATGTTTAAAAACTTCCAATTTTCAATGGGAGCTTGTCCTGCTAGCAGTTTCGGCCTGCCGCACAGGCTCCCTTTGAAAAATGGAAGTTTGCAACTGCACCATGTGCGGTTGCATTCTTATTGCAGGGTCGGAACCGCTGACCTGAGGTCAGTTGGTTCCCAATCCGCAGCAATATATGTAATGGATAGTTTCTGTATTGCTAGTTATTTAAAATACCTTAAGTAAGCATACTATAGGATATTGTTTGTTTGTACTACTAATTGAACTGCAGCAATGCAACATTTCACTGATGTTCTTCTTGCTTGTATGCTTTTCGGTGCACATGAGAAGAGACATCACCCACAGTACTGCCAAACAGAAGGCCTGTGCACAATGTGACACGTGACTGACTACGCAACACGGGCAGCTCTTCAGCTTGGGTTGCTAAGTGCCACTGCCAACTGACAGCTTGAAGATGGCCCCAAAGAAAGGTGCTGGCAAGAAAGTGGCCAGTGGGGAGGAGAAGAAGCAGATTTTCACCACTCGCGTGCCAACCACATCCTTTTTAAGCAAAGTTGTGACTACCGCACCAGCCTCCGGTGAGTAAGCTGAGAGCAGCACACATACATCAACAGCACCACCCCCAACCTCAGCCCAGGACACTGTCTATCACTGATGCAGCCAGTACAATCATGACACTGACGAGTAGTGACATTGAATTGGATTTGTCCCTTTCACAAAGTAGTACAGAATCATTTCAGGAAATAGAGCAACGTGGACAGCAGCTGCAGCTGCAGCAAGCAATAGTACATTTGCCTGATGGTGGAGCAGAACAGGAGGTAGAGCTTCCTTCTAAGCATGAAGTTGAACCTTCCGATTTAGAATCATTGGCTCCCAGATCT
Source organism: Lissotriton vulgaris (assembly GCF_964263255.1). Classification (NCBI taxonomy): domain Eukaryota; kingdom Metazoa; phylum Chordata; class Amphibia; order Caudata; family Salamandridae; genus Lissotriton; species Lissotriton vulgaris. Next base: position 521,838,334 of record NC_141697.1, read on the forward strand.
CCAGAGAGGAAATGGAAGGGTACTACTCCACCACTTTCTCCAAGCACCACTTCTGATGATGATGATGATATGGACATAGAGTGGACCCCGGCATAGTCCAGGAGACAACAGGAGAGGCAAGGGAAAAGAAAAGTTCCCGAAAGACACAGACTTATGAAAGGAGATGATGAGGAGGATGATGAGGACAAGCTAGTGATGGTGGTAGGTGATACAGAGGTGTCTGACATTGCTATTCAACTTGCTCCGAACGATATGACAAAGGTAACACCACCACCAGCTCCCATATTTGCGAAGTCCCAGGCTGAGACCTGTATAACCCTTACCTCATAAGAAGCAGAGAGGTAATCGATGATGACAACCTCCAGTTCTTCTTCAGACATTGGCAGCAGCACTGTAAAAAAGTAATCCACTCCAGTTTGGGACTTTTTTACAGTTAGCAAAGAGGTGGAGCATATTGCAATATGCAGCATTTGCAGCACGAGTGTTCATTGAGGTAATCCTATTACATATTATGATACTGGAGGCCAAATGACCCATATGAAGAAACACCACACAATCCAGTGGGAGGAGTACCTTAAAGAAATGCTGAATGTGGTTGTGGTGGTGAAGAGAGCCGGGGAACATCAGCTACTAATCCAATCATGGTAGAAGGTGATGTTGAGGAAGAAGAGGGTGCCATCTTCACGCAAAGCAGCCCTGTCCCCAGCAGTGCACCAGCAGATTTGAACGCCTCTGCAACTTCACAATGGCACTGTATTCGGAGTGAGATGGAGACACTACCACATACAGTGACTGCCCCACCAGGATGCACATTGAGTCTGCCACTACCATCTACTTCTCGAAAGACACCTGTGTCAGTGCCCCCAAGAGAAGAACAAAATGTAGGCTACTATTACAGGCATGTTTATGCGGGAGGGACCCTATGAGGGGAACGACCCACCCACATGTTTATACAATGGGAAGCTGTCAAAAATGTTAGTGCTGGACATCCTCCCTTTTTCTTTTGTGGAGTGGTATTCTTAGAATTTGTGGCAGACATCTGCCCAAAATGGTAAGTACCAAGGGGGTTAGTATACAAACAAGGGTACGAAGTACCTCTGAATTGAAGGTGTGGAGAAAGAGGGGACTGGGGTGTGATGTCAATGAAGGCTACTATGTGTATGCCAGTAAGGGGAGCTCCCCTTGTTGGAACTAGGGCTCTCACATACCTAGCAAGTTAGGAGTCATGCTTCATCATTTGAGCCTGGCCCTCGTCAGGTTGGCGCTGCAATACCGGACGGGCACCCAAACCACGGCTCTTTGACGGGGATCTTTTGTTCCTGCCGGTGGGTGCAGTGGTGATTAGAGGCCTAGTAAGTGTAGATGTGAAGTGTGTGAGTCTAAAATAGATCATTTAGTCCTAAGCAACCTTTATTGGGGAGGTAAACTGTCTAACATAAAAGAGTGAGAGGGGCACTGGACTAGTGACAATATGTCTAGTTGTACATGCCCTGCTCTCAAGTGATCAACATGTTTTGTACCGTTGGAGTCATGTAGATCAGGGCACTTCCTCAGGATCAAGTGGAACGCTATCTACACTACAGAGGTAAGTAAATTCTACATACCCAAATCACAGGTTAGATGACCTGGACTGCAAGCAAACTGTACCTGCAACAGTGAGTCGGCGGAATTTAAAAGGACACCAATTGGGTCCCGGACTGCAAGCAAACATAGTTGCCTTCATTGACATCACACCCCAGTCCCCTTTTTCTCCACACCTTCATTTCAGAGGAACTTTGTTCCCTTGTTTGTATACTAGTCCTTGTGGGGTATGCACGCTGGACCTCGGTAAACTTGCCCCATGGTCCCTCCATTTGTTTAGAAGTACCAAGGGGACCTATTTTACCAGAGTTGCTGTTTCAGCGCTGCATCATAATGTGCTGCAGTTGGTTGTACAAGCTTTGCAGTAAATTGTTGTTCAATTCATCAACCTGACGACAGACATGTGGACCATTTGTCAGGCGACTGATTACATGTGCATCACTGTACACTGAATCTCTTTTGCAGAGGGAAAGCAAAAGAGATCTTCAGGTCTTGGCCCTGAAAAAAGTTTTAAAAGAGTTCGGTGGCATGCAAAAGTTGCCATGTTCGCCATGGAGAAATCACATACAGCTGTAAACATCTTGGAGGGATTTAACAGCAAGGTGTATGAATGGCTGTAACCCAGAGGTCTCAGAATTGTTTCTATGGACAATGGCAGTAACATAGTCAAGGCCATGTCAGATGGAGGCTATTTAAGGGTCCTGTGTTTGGCCCATTGCGTCAACCTGTGCAAGACATCCTCAAAAAAGAAGACATAGTCAGCAACATACTGACCACTTGCAGACATATTTGCACATATTTCAGCCATTCTTTTAATACCTGGAAGAGGTTGCAGGTTATTCAGTGTAATAATAGAGCACCAGTTAATGCCCTGATAAGGGAGGTGCCAACACGCTGGAACTTGACCTTTTACATGTTGCAAAGTCTGTTTGAGCAGCACAAACCGATCAATGACTATGTCATTCAAAGAGGAGGGGATGCAGTTGGGAAAGCTATGACCATGGATGCGGACAAATGAGGCCTTATCAAATGCCTGGCAGAGATACTACTCCCTAATGAGGTTTTCACACAGGAATTTAGCAAAGAGGACAGCACAATGGGTCAAGCTATCCCTTTATTCCATCTCCTACAGGACCAGGTAATGATGGTGTCTGAAAGGTTCATCCCTGCAGGTATGAATGAAAACACAGCAACACATGCCTTTGGTTGAGACCTTAATCCTTCACTTATCTTGTAATACAAGGCTGCAACATGACATCAAGTCCAAAGGGCACATCTGTGCCACACTGCTTGATCCAAGGTCTATCAACATTATGTCCACTTTCATTCCTTTTTTCTGAAGGGAAAGTTTTAAAATACAAGAGGTGAATTGTAGAGCAATTCGGAGACTTGGATGAAGAACGGCTGGAACTTCGAGTCCCACCCTACAGTTCTGGGGTGCCACTTTCAACTTCCAGAGAGGGCAGTCTTGTCTCACAGCATCCAACAACACCATCAACCGGCAACAACAGCAACAAAAGGACTGGACCCAACCTCTGCATTGTATTGGTTTCAATTGGCAAGGCTCAAGTCCAGTGCAAAGGCAATGGCAAAACAGGTTGAGCAAGTGGTAGCACCAATGACCATCCACAGCATGTCCCAGGAGTATCTGGATGTTCCAAAAGGTGTCTATGTGGATTAAAATCCATTGATGTATTGGTGTGGGAAGATGCACCAATTGCCAGAGCTCAGCAGGCTGGTAATAAAGTATCTGGCTACTCCGCACAGCAACGGGTGTACACATCAAGGCGTTGATCAAAACTGCCTCCTGGGGGTGTTCTCGGCACCAAAAAATGGGCAAGCATACAACATAGGTTCGCCCTCCTGGGCCTAATCCTGGCCAAGCACCTCATCACAATAAATTGTACGTGCAGACCACCCCCAGGTCCAGCATATGGAAGGCATATGGAAGGGAATGGGGAGTAGCTGAGGAATGTCACCTCTCAGCAGTGTGCACGGACAAGAATGCAGAACGAGACCTGTATGGATAAGGTTACGTGCTTGGGACAATGCACATGCTTGAGCACAAGGACAATAACGAGGTGAACACACCACTGACACACAGCACTGCAAGTAACACATCAACCCAGGAGACTGATAGAACCCCCTCGACCCCTCCACTCATACACGCGGAGCACACCGGAGACTAGCACGTTACATGCCCCCGACACAATCCCCACCATGGAGTATCAAAAATTCCATGCTAGATTACCCTACATCACCCCTAGAGAGAGGATTTATCCCCACAATTGCCGCCATGGTTCTACTGATTTATACAGTTCACTGTTCTTTAGATTTTACTAAAGTAAATATTTGCTACACGGAACTGTTAAGGGGGAACAAGACCCGCGTGCCACACGTAAATGGCCACACATTTGTGTATGTAAGCAGCATTTTGAACCATATGATAGGCCTGTACTATCATAACTGTGTACTGAAGCAAAAAACCTGGTTAAAAAAAAGGAATCTGGCTTATCCTGTCACCAGTGTATGTGTTGATCCTTGTTCAGTGCAGCTGATGCAGTTGTTACAGTGAGAAGGGCCAGTCTCCCCCTCAAAATGTGGAGAGATTGACTATGATCAAAATGAACCAACATATTATACCACACAATTGCACCGTTCCTGAAACAGAAACACAGGGAGAGAAGGAGGGGGATTGGTCTGAAATTAAATCAAATGTGTTCGCTGACCAGCTTCTGGGTACACCTCCTGAGTTTGAGGACGAACCCTACTTCCTGAACTACATTTGCCAGTGCCCCTATAGAACTTTTTTATTTTTTCTCGTTGAACTTAGTTCTATCTTCGCAAAAAGAAAAGGGTAGCTAGCGAACATTATTATTTTTGTGTCAGATTTATGCTGCCCACCATTTTTATTGTCACATATATTTACGGATTGCAGTTGGACCAGTGTGCATTGAAGAAGCCTCCACAATTCCATCATGAAATTGGGGACAATGCCTGCCCCCCTCCCCATTTGTCTATTGCCTATCCCTTTTTGCATCACTTAGCACTAGAAGGTCTGCCCAACGAGACTGCTTGCCAATGCCAATATTCCAATCTGTTGATACATCAAAGATGATTGAATATCTACTACCTAAACTACCCAAGTTTGGATTGGAAGAGGTAACTACACATGCTGCAACGGTGAGTGACTGATTGTGTGAGTGATGATGATTGATGATTCATGTGGTGGCAGACAGTGAGGGAGGGTATTGAACTGTGATGTCGGAACTTGCCTGAGATGATTAATTTGTAATGTTTGTGACCTGAGTGATCGGTGGTCCTTTTTTCACTAGAGGTGATTTGGACTTCACAAACGTGTTTAGCGAAAATGAATTGACCTGTTTGGTCCACTCCTTGTCACGATGCGCCTTGTATCCTACGAATCGGGATGATGCTCAGAATGGTCCACCTCTCAACAGCCTCAAGTCTGACCTGCTGTGCTAGTGCAGACTTTTGAAGTGGTCAAGAGGGAGGGAATGAAGGGTAGGGAACTGCAGGGAAAGAGACCTGAAACTGAATAAACAACAAGGATAACTACATTCTATCACGGGGGACAGCCAGTCATGTAGATATACTCGATAGATGTGCCTGTTTCAGGGTGCCTGTAAAGAGAATAATCCACCTTATATGTCAGTAATCATGAAGGTTCCTAACCGGGTGTCCAACACATAAACTATGTGTGGGAGAAAAAGGATATAACAGGTATTCAAACCAATTCCTACGATCCTTATCCACAGCTTTCAATGAAAGAGCTATGGATTCTACATACCAATGTGGGGTCAGCATTTTGATTCCCAGGGGAAAGGAGAACCATAAATACCAGAACTCTACAATGACCCCTGTTAAATGCCAAAAGAAACAATATCACCAACTCGCATTAATTCTTATTGCTAGTGTGTATTCCTATAAGCATAGCAAATCGAGTTGTAGGAAGTAAAAAAGCAAAACAAATTATAGTAATTGTCACAGTGGAGTGTCCACTGTACTTCCAATTACATGCAGGAAGTACCCATGCATTACAAACTGTAATTGAAATTAATTTACAGTTTAATCGTACTTTTTTATCAAGGTTCTAATCTTCTGCTTATATGTATAAGTGTGACTCCTTCACATAATCCATTTAAGATTCTTTTCCAAACAAAAATTAGAAGAGAGGAAAATATACAATGACCCTCTTATCTCTCCGCATGAGTCTCTAACAAGAGAACTCACCAACGGGGGAGAGGAGACTAGTTCAAAGGGTCCTGAATCCCCCCTCTGGATGAGCCTCTTAGGAGAGTGCTCACCAACGGGGGAAGACGAAAAACCCAAAGACGCCGGCAAATGCGTCTTTAAACATCAAGGTCGCTTACATAGAAATTAGCGATGCAGCAGTCTCTCACTTTCCTGGAATGTGACCGAAAGCCAAATGAACAGGGTTGGTGCTACAAACACCCTTACCAGACGGCTACGCCTTTCCAAGTATCCAGACGCATGTAGTCCAAAAGAATCTGCAGCGTCTAGGAAAGGGGAAGTGCTTTTATCTTTTATCTGACGCATACACAGACTCACACGTTATGTCAATCTGTGAGTCCTGCCAGGACATGTAGTTCCTGCTAAGGGAGACGTATGTAATAGATCATACAGCAAACTGATTCCTTGTTCAGCTTCTGGACTGTAACGCAGTGTCTACCGTGAGTCCTGTCAGTGTTCTACCGATGTGCTCTGACAGTACATCTTTCCCTTGGAGAACACTAACAAGGACAAGGTTTAAAGAGATATTGATTATGAAAGGAGGCCACTAGTCTGGAATCATGTACTTCCGATGCTGGTTCCCATGATTTCTCTTCTGGTCCTTACCCTTTCCATGACACCAAATACCAGAGTTTACGTCTTTACAATTTAGTATCAAGAATGCCTTTTACCTCGTATTCTAAATTGTCGTTCACCCATATTGGAACGGGTTTCTTCATGACTGGAATATGTGAGGGTTTGAGCAGAGACCCATGGAATACAGGATGTATACGCAGATTGGAAGGTAAAACTAACTTAACTGCGACGGGATTGATATGTTTTATGACCTTATAGAGACCAATAAACTTGGGATTGAACACACTGTGTCTTTTGAATTGGATGTTCTTTGTAGATAACCACATCTTGTCTCCTTTCTTATAAACAGGACTGGGCCGTCTATGTTTATCTGTGTGTTTCTTGTAGGCTTTTTTTGCTTTCGTGAGTTGCTTTTGCGTGTCTTTTAAGGTTCTCTGAATGTAGGCTATTCTGTCATGTACTTCAGAGAGCTTGTGGGTAATCATGGGATGCAAAATGAGAATAAAGCGGAACTGAAACCCATAAGTACTGTAATATGGTGAGTGATGTGTGGAACTATGCGTAGCGCTGTTGTATGCTATTTCTGCTAACCACAACCCCTCCACCCAGGCTTCTGTGCTTTTATCAATACAGCACTGTAAATACTGTTTTAACGTCTGATTTAGACGTTTCGTCTGTCCATTAATTTGCAGATGAAAACTGGTGGACAAAGCAGCAGAGATCTGTAAAGCGGAGCACCACATCTTTCAAAATTGTGCAGTGAATTGTGAATTGTGAAGTGTGAATTGCGATCAGAGACTAAGATGCGAGGAAGGCCATGTAATCCAACTGTATTGATTAGCAACAACAGAGCTTGCTGACCTGCAGTCCGGAGTGGTTTGCATGCAATAAAATGCCCCTTTTTTGTTAGGTAGTTCACTACAACCAATATGGTAGTACATCTCTGATCTTGAGGCAACCGCACAATAAAATCCAAAGAAATATTCTCCCACAGCTTTTCGGGAGTAGGAAGAGGTTGAAGCAGCCCTTGTTGTCTTGTTTTGTCTGTTTTCATCTGTACAAATGTGTCACATTTTTTTATCCAGGTAACAATGTCCTTTAAAGTGAAGGCCACCAAAACTGACGTGTTACTCTGTCAATTGTCTTTTCTATGCCTTTGTGTCCTGCACTAGGTATGTTGTGACACGACTGGAACACTTGTTGTCTTAGACTCAGGTTTGGTATTAGTATTTGTTTTTCACAAACAGGTATTCCTTGCTTCACTTGCCATTTAGGATGTCTTTTCAGGCAATCCCTCCATGTAAATGTCTGTATCCCTCGAGCTACCTTCCTCATAAAGGCATCTGTTTAAACCACACATATTACTTTTTGAGGCTCTATGATGGCTCGTTCAAGATCAATTTTTTATCTAGTTGCATTTTTCTTTGTGTTAAAGTGTTCCCTTTCTTTGTTTTGCATCCCGGTCTGTATGTCACTATAAAATTATATTCTGCAAAGAACAGCATCCATCTTAATTGACGGGTTGTGAAATGTCGAGCTGCCCTCATAAACTGTAGATTTCAAGGATCAGTGAAAATCATTACAACATGTTTGGCACCCATTAACAAATGTCTCAAATCCAAAAGGGCATCTCTAATCGCCGGCAATTCTTTCTCTGCCACTTCTGAAGCATCGGCCTCCACTATATATGGCCTTCCTAGGTCTCCATGTGCTAGAATAGGTTCAGTTATAAATGCTTGTTTAAGATCTTCAAATGCTATCTGTGCTTCTTTTGTCCAGTAAAAAATCATTTTCTTTCTCAGAAGAGTAGTAATAGGGGCCACCATGTTTGAGATGTGTTTGATGAACTCCCTGTAAAAATTAGCTAAGCCTAAAAAGCATTGAATGTCTCTCCCATTCTGTGAACACAGCCAGTCTTTTACAGCCAAAACCTTTCTTTTAGGCATTTCTTGTCCAGACGGGGTAAGCATAACCCCTAAGAATTCCACCATGTTGACATGGGATTCACATTCGCTAATCTTGCAGAACAGATGGTGTCTTTGCAATGTCTGCTGTATGGTACTCACATGCCCTCTATGTGATTCTTCATCTGGTGAGTATATGAGAATATCGTCAATGTATACCACCACGTGTTGATCTAGGTGTTCTCTCAGTACATCATTAATAAAAAACTGAAACATCGCCAGGGCATTACTTGATATTCATACAATCCATGGTGAGTCTTAAATTCCATCTTCCACTCGTCTCTTTCACTCATCAGCACCAGTTGGTATGCTCCCTTTGTAGTGTAGTTCCTATTTTCCCAAAAGGCCCTGCGCATTGGAATAACATAAACAGTAGTATGGACGTAGAAGTGCGGATCTTCCAGGTCTCCACTGACTATGCTAAACTTAATTGGGTTTGTTACCAACTAGCTCAGAGGTCACTGGAAACTTTTTTGACTGAATAGGAAGTGATCAGCTTCCCTGGCACAGCCAAGAAGGGATTCAGTTTTCCAACAACCGCATAAACATGACAACTTTGCTCCTTAGAATAAGAGTCAATCTCTAGAGTCGTGTGAAACAATAGACAGTTATTTTACTCAGTCAGTTTTGTGCAGATTACTTTCACCAATATGCAGAGAATAGAGAGACGGGTGTTTTCAATAAAAAGGTATTATTTATTGAACAGTCTTTCTTCTCATGCAAGAGAAATGAATTGCCACAATTGCAAGACTAGTTATTATAAAAAGTGCGTACAGTAAAATGAGTATTGTGAAATAATACTGTAAAAGCATTGATATGGTTTCTTAGCCATACAATGGTTTAAAATGAATAAAACATATATACATTCATATATACATTAGGCTAACGTACTCAACTGGTGCTTCTAACTACGCCTACCCCAGTGTACCTGACCTAAGCCTAATACTTGGGAGGGAGTAAGTAAGTAGCTTTAGTTAAGTTGGTTTTGCCAAAGTTTGCTTCAAGAATTCTCTCTAAGGGTTTAGTCAACACCATACCTCTGGAATAGAATGTTGGAGGTCTTGTACCTCCTTCCAGGACTCGATATCCCAGTCACTCGCAAGAGTAGGCTGGAAACGCCGGAGCTGGATTTTCTCGGCAGGCGAAAAGACAGCGTCTCTCTCAGCGCGTCGAGGAAGAGGAGGAGGGGCAGCGTCCGCGGGCAGCTTGCATCTGCTGGGCTCTGAAGGGGACAGCTGTTCTGCTCCTATGTTCACCACACCATCGTTCGCTGATGCCGTTGAGGCAGCGGTAGCTTCAGTATCAGCGAGGCAGCGATAGTATCGAGGCAGCGTTTGCTTAAGGCAACGTTGGTAATATTTATACCTGAAAGGTGCCTTGTTTGACGTAAGTTTTTGGACATAAGACGTCAATAAAGATGTCACTAGGAAGTGATCGTCTCTCAGTGCTAATTAGAGTTCTATTACTAATCAAAACATAGCAAGCGGGGCTTTCCCAGGTTGCTGAGTTTTTATCTTGTTGAAGAACTCGGAGTGTAATCTAGGAATCTTAGATAGTGGCTTCTGCTGTGTCATTTGCACTAATGAGCTGCAAAGGAAGCTGCAGAGGAAGTGATTCCGAAATGTGACTCTGATCGTGTGAGGCCAGAGACGAGTTTCTGAATATTGCATTTGATCGGTTATGCCAATATAGGGGAATAAATGGATTATAGCCGTATAGGGGCATAAGGTCACAGTATTGATCAGGGTCCTAGATTAGAACGCGACACCTTGAGATCCAGGTATAAATCACTGGTATAAATCACTGCCTTTTTGACTTGTTCCAATAAGATGGAGATCAATGGCATTGGATACTGATTCTTTACAGTGATTGCATTCAAGACACGATAGTCAATGTAAGCACATAGCTCTCCATTTGCTTTGGGTATGAAGAACAAAGCAGAAGGGCCCGGCGACTTGGAGTGACAGATGAAACCTAAGGAAAGATATGTTTCAATGTAAATGTTCGTTCTCCAGTTCTGTCTATGCATATATTCTGCTGCATGGGATCACTGCTCCAGAAATCAAATTGATTTGGCAATCATACTGCCGATGAGGGCACAGGAATTCTGCCATTTTGTCTCTGAACAGCTCAGAATACTGCTGATAGCATTCTGTAAAGCCACATCTTTATCTGCAGCAGTGGCAATATACTGTTTTAGCGCTAAAGCCTTAGAAGGGACTTCAGGCCCTGGCATGCAATGGGACATGCAATATGTTGAATTCAACCGTAATTACTTCTCTCTCCAATTGATTTAGAAGTTATGTTTTTGTAACCAAGGTAGCCCCCAAGGTAACCCAAGTATCAGTCCATACTATGGAGCTTGAGTAATATTGAAGGGTAATTGCTCCAAGTGATATCTTTTGTATAGTATCTCATGTTCTTCCATTTGAAAACAGCTGGGACCCAAATCCAGATGTTTTGTTTACCATCCACTGCAAAAACTCCTTTGGGCATTGTTTTTTTTTTATCAACATCACACTCAGCCCTTTTTATTTTAAATTAAAACAGTTTTTATTGGTTTTGTTCATAATGAGATAATACAGTCACAGTAGTAAATCTGTAGAATCAGACATGTGAGTACTAGAATACAAATGTTTCTTCTACACAGCCGTAGCTCATGTCATGACAAAATATCATCCAATTCCATACTGTGGTTGTGGCCCTCCCTCTATTGTCACACAGCATTGTCCCACATTATACAACAATAAACAGGCTGAGTGTCATTCACATCTGCACATGTGTCATGAATACTGATTATGGTACATTTCTTGGTGACAACAGCGTGGCATTAGAACTTTATTCTCAGCTTCAAGTCAGGGGTGGAATAAAAGATGGGGTTGAGGTGGGAAACCCATGTACAAGGTGTGTTTGTCGTATAGACGTCTGGAGGTGTCGCGGCTGTGGTGTGGATACCGATGGGGCTATAACTGACATGTCAGGAGGATGTGTGAGGAGGTAGTTTGTTAGAGTGCCCCATATGTCTTTGGGGCGTGAGGCTCGGTGGAGCTGTTCTGCATAATTAGTTAACTGCTCCTGGCAATATATTAAATTGGTGAGCCAGTCTTTGAATTTGGGCGCGCTCCCCCTGCACCATCGACAGGCAATGTGGCGCTTAGCCAGGAGTAAGGCAACTGTGAGGTACCTGCGATATGGTTTGGCAATAAGTTCTGTGTAGCCCAGTAGGGCAACGAAGGGAGTATGTTCTAAGGACATCAGTACCATCTGATCAAGGGCATTGAACACGTGTTCCCAGTATTCATGCATTCCAGGGTATTCCCAGGCTAGGTGGAAAAAATCAGCCTGTGGGCGCTGCATCTGTCACAACCATCTGAGTCCCTCAACTTGTACTTGTACATTTTGGCTGGAGTGTAGTATAACCGGTATAGAAATTTAAAGTGTGTGATGCGTAGTCTAGTGCTTGCTGAAATTTGCTCCGTTTGTAAACAGCAATAAGTCCATTGTTCAGCTGTGAGTTCATAGCCTAGCCCCAAATCCCAGTGTGCCCGGGAGGGGCATGGTGATGCTTCCTGTGTCGTATGTAGGATGTGGTAAAGTGAGCAAACCATATGCCCTGGAGAAGATGCCCGAAGTATGAAGTGCAGAGGGGCCAGTGTGGGAGGCTCATGGGGAAACTCTAGGGTGATGGAGCGGATGTCCTGCCTAAGTTGTGTATAGAGGAATGCGTCGAGGGGGGATGGTTGGATCTCGTGAAAGACCTTAGTGCTTCTGGTTTGTCCATAAAACACCCAGTGGCACCTGAATCAATCATGGCTTGGGCCTTCTGCCATTCTGAATGCATCCTCATTTTTAATAAAATGAAGAAATGTTCCTTAACTGAAGTTATGGCTTTGTTAACGGAAGGGATGGATAAACTGCTCGAGCACTCCCCTTCTTCTCTACCCGAGCTTATCAGTTTTCTGTTGCCTTGCCTGGTGCCACGCCTACCACCTGTCCATATCCAGTGCAATTGTTTTTAGATTTCAATAGACATTCTTTTATAAAATGTCTTTTCCTTCCACAGTAAATAAGTATAAACATTATCCCTTCTTTTTTCTGAAGACTCTTTCTTCTGATGGTAAGGAGGCACGCACCATTCTTATTTCCATTGGTTCATGTCCTGTTGATGAGCTTTTCTCGAACTGTTTAGTGCGATCAAAGTGTGGGATATGTCTTTCCTTTCTTTTGCTCTCTCCTCTTCTCTCACGCAAGCTCAATTATAGAAAGCCAACTTGTGGGTTGAGGATCAATCTGGGCAATCACATCCTTAAGATCATCTTTGAGCCCCTGATAGAAGATGGCTGATGGTTTGGATTCTGGCCAGTCTGTTTCAGCCACCAACCTCCTAAAGGCATTCAAATAAACAAGCAACTCCTTACTTCCTTGTCTGAGTTCCAGTAACTCCCTATCAGCTGAAAAGGTAGCTATTCTCCAATCAAAAATCTTTTCAACTTCTGTCCTGAATGAATCACAGTCATACAGTAATGGATGGATCGTCTCTCTGCACTAAAGGCACTGCCCACTGAGATGCTTCCCCAGCTAAATATGAGATCAGAAATGCTACCCTGGCTTGGTTGGTAGCAAATCGTCTTTGCCCTGCATGAAAAGTGTAACAATATCTGAGTAAGAAAGACCTACACGTTGCTTGCTTCACTATTAAATCTCTCAGGAGGTGCTAAAGGTGTAGGGGTGGGGATCTCAACTAAAACCAGATTAGCTGTTCCCTGGGAGTAGCTCCAAGCATCAAACAGATTTATTTTCATTCGCTCGACCTTGGCTTGTAAGGCTGCGGTCTTGGTACGAGACACTGCTATCTCAGTTTGTACAATGGCTAGTGGTGCTATGACATTTTCCAAAGTGGCCATTCTGAATCAACCCGACCAGGAGGATATATAATTCTTGGGCCGATTATTCTGTAATGATGTGCCTTGTGCCCTCAGGATCGGGATAATGCTCAGTATGGTCCACCTCTTGACAGCCTCAAGTCGGACCTGCTATGCTAGTGCAGACATTTGAAGTGATGAGGCAGGTGACAGAAGGGTAGGTAACTGCAGGGAAGGAGACCTGAAACAGATTAAACAACAAGGATAACTACATTCTTACATGGGGGGACAGCCAGTCATGGATATAGATATACTCAATAGATATGCCTGTTTAAGGGTACTTATAAAGAAAAGAATCCACCTAATGTGTCAGGATTCGGAATCATTGAAGGCTCCAAGCTGGGTGTCCAACAAATAAACTATGTGTGGGAGAAAAATGATATTACATGTAATCTAACCAATTCCAATGATCCTTATCCACAGCTTCCAACAAAAGAGCTATGAATTCTACCTTCCAATATGGGGTCAGCATTTTGATTCACAGAGGACAGGAGAATCATAAATCCCAGAACCCTACAATGACTCCCTGTTAAATGCCAAAAGAAACAAAATCACCAACTCGCATCAATTCTTACTACTAATGCGTATTCTTATCAGCATAGCACATTCAGTTGTAGGAAGTCCAAAAGCAAAACAAATGATAGTAGTTGTCATGGCGGAGTATCCACTGTACTTCCAATTACATGTAGGAAGAACCCATTCATCACAAACTGTAATTGAAACGACTTTACAGTTTAATTGTACTTCTTTATCAAGGATCAAATCTTCTGCTCATGTATAAGCTTGACTCCTTCATATAGTCCATGTAAGATACTTTGCCAAACAAAAATAAAAAGATAGGAAAATACACAACAACCCTCTTATCCCTCCGCATGAGTCTCTAACGAGAGAACTCGCCGAACGGGGGAGAAGAGACCAGTTCTAAGGTTCCTGATTCCCCCTCTGCATGAGCCTCTTAGGAGAGCGCTCGCCAACAAAGGAAGACAAAAACCCCAGCCGTGGCCCATGCAGGTAATAGCGATGGGGCCGGGGGAGGGGAGATTTTGATGGACGATGAAGAGAGAAAATTAATTATTTACTCTACCTGCACGGACGGCGGCTGGTATATCCTGGGAAGCGTGATGGGTTTGTCTGTAATTCAATGTTTTGTTTTTAAACGTTGTTGATTATACACCACCCCATTTGTCTGAATCTGTGGTACCTGCTGCCCGCCCACCTTGTTTCTTTCCTTCTTATAGATCTAGGGCCTATTTTGCTGTAGCTCTTTATACCTAGACTAACACGCACATTGGCTGGTGATGCAAAAAGTGGAAGGGTCAGAAGGTAAACACAGATATTCATTTTTAACGAACTCAGTAGTCTTTTTTTTAAATCGGCCTTAAGAAAGAAAGAGTGGGGAGCTGAAGTTCAAACCATGGGGTCAAATACAGATAATCAGCCTTCTCAGAAAGCTTAGTGGATACATTAGTCCAGTGAGCCTTCAGACTCAGCTAAGAGGCAAGAGGTCTGTGACTGGCTAGGTTCCCTTCAAACCTTCACAAGTATTACAAGCTTATGCTTCGCACCATTTCTCATCAACTCACATGGTTGTATGATTTTACAACGCGATCTTTTAGATCGCGGTACATCACAATGCATCTTTTACAACGCAAGTTGTTACCACGACTTGCGCTGTATGGTGCTGGACTTAGGAATAGTAAGATTTACTATTCTAACTCCAGCCTACGTACAGTAGGGAAGGTGTTGGAATAGTAAATCTACTATTCCTTAGTCTACAGTGCCCTCTGGAGCAAGTCATGGTAACGACTTGCGTTGTAAAAGACACGTGGTAATGGCAGCGCAGTGTTTTGACCGCGTTGTTATGGATGTTTCCCTAATACACACTGCCTCACCCTCTCACTGTTGTACTCTCATTTATTAAAATGTATTATTGTAGGTAGCAGGTTGTACTTCAATCAATTCATGGTGTTTAACGAGCTTTTGTCTACCCACCCTATCATGTCTAGTAATCCGCTCAGTTACTTACTCAGCTACTCAAGATCATTCACTAATACCTACACGCTATACACACTAACCTATACACATCCAACAATCAATTACTTTCACCCACCTTACATATATAACCTACCTAATCATATTCACTCATGCGCATCAAGCTTCCCACTATCATTCACCCAATTCATATAACTAGTCATCACACTTTACCTACCAATTCAGTAGACCCTCCGCATTCAACAACTTACCCTGTTTTACATGCTCACGGAACAGATCACTCATTGGGCAACGAGCTAAACATAGTTACTTTGCTAGTAATGGTTTTATTCTGCCTGCAGAGTCCATCTAGATGTCCCCCTGTCCCAACAATAAGCATGTATAAACTGCACTGGAGATAACAAAAACCACAGGTAGTTTTGGCAGTAAAGAGTTTAGCTCTGAGCCCTATGTTGCTGCAGAGGAGAGAGAGCATTAGTTAGAAACGGAAAGACGAGAGGAAACAGATTTATCTTCTCCCAACTTACTTGTTTTAGAAGCAGCTGCTGATCTGGTCATTTTGCTGGAAAATGTCACATCACCAGAGCACAATCTAATCTAGGATTCATGTACGTGCTCTACCAATTATAAAAGGGGCTCCTTTTCGGATTTTAAACACACAAAATAAAAGTTCATCTGACTCCACATGATATGTGTTGGTCTGTAGCGTCTTTCGCATGCTTCCCAAGTCCACCCTTTCCCATCACGACACAGGATGGGAGTGGTCAGTGAAGCTTAAGGGCCACATCTCACCCTGTGGGGGGATGGTAAAGGGTGGAGTTACTACTGCTGAGTGGCATGCAGACTTGTGCAGCCCTGGTTTGGAAGCAAAACACCCAAGGCTGTTTTTAAGCGGTGCTCTAGGGGAAGGTGGAGAAATGAGACTGACGTCACAGCGCTGTGAGAAGAGACAAGGACTGTGCGTAGATAAGCCCTAGCAGCTCTCAATCTGGCACATGCTGAGGCCGGGCAAAGCCACACTGTCCCAGATAAAGGCCCTGGGTCCGCCTCCCGCCCTACGCTCTCCCCCTTCATTGGCCGCTTCCTAAAGGGGGCGGCACCCTGGCCGGCGCGCTGCTGACGTTCTACTCGCGCGGCATGTGTCACTAGGACGCTGTCTCGCGTTATCTCCCCTTCGTCTCGCGCGGCCAGCGGCAGATTGAGAGCTGCTAGGGCTTATCTACGCACAGTCCTTGTCTCTTCTCACAGCGCTGTGACGTCAGTCTCATTTCTCCACCTTCCCCTAGAGCACCGCTTAAAAACAGCCTTGGGTGTTTTGCTTCCAAACCAGGGCTGCACAAGTCTGCATGCCACTCAGCAGTAGTAACTCCACCCTTTACCATCCCCCCACAGGGTGAGATGTGGCCCTTAAGCTTCACTGACCACTCCCATCCTGTGTCGTGATGGGAAAGGGTGGACTTGGGAAGCATGCGAAAGACGCTACAGACCAACACATATCATGTGGAGTCAGATGAACTTTTATTTTGTGTGTTTAAAATCCGAAAAGGAGCCCCTTTTATAATTGGTAGAGCACGTACATGAATCCTAGATTAGATTGTGCTCTGGTGATGTGACATTTTCCAGCAAAATGGGCGATCTGGAAGCAGATGGACAGTAAGGGTACCTCTGCGGCAGAAGGAGACAGCAATACCTCTGCCTGGCACAGTAGGGGTGCCTGAGCCAAGAACCTGGAGCCGAGGGGGTTCCAGGAAACAGCGTTGGCACCCCGTTAGTCCTTCGGGCGGTCGGGGGGCCTGAACCGACCGGGGGTGTACCTCATCGCTCCGCCCTGACAGGGGGGGCGGGAGTAAACGAGATAAAATATCAACGTATTGCACCGTCAAGAGCATCGACTTACCGTGCAAGATGGCTAATTAGGCATGCGGGTCAGCGAGGGGCTGCCGCATTGGATCGCCTGTAAGATGACCCACCTTATCTGCTACTTGTTATGCAAAATAAACATGCACCACCGTTTCCCCACAATTATGTCTCATGAGTCTCCTTGGTATGTAAGTGTATGGGGCGCAAGGTGGAGCGAGCGCTGGCGGTGTGGGCACTATGCCGCTGGCCGCGCGACACGAAGGGGAGATAACACGAGACAGCGTCCTAGTGACACATGCCGCGCGAGTAGAACGTCAGCAGCGCGCCGGCCAGGGTGCCGCCCCCTTTAGGAAGCGGCCAATGAAGGGGGAGAGCGTAGGGCGGGAGGCGGACCCAGGGCCTTTATCTGGGACAGTGTGGCTTTGCCCGGCCTCTTCTCGCTGCGTTTCTTCCGGACTGCTCTGCGCTGTTCCCACCCTGGCCCTGACCCAGCAGCAGAGCAGCAGGCTGGTGTGAGCAATTAATGGTCTGTTTTGTGTTGCAGGCGGAGTCACAGGGCGATCTGGAAGCAGATGGACAGTAAGGGTACCTCTGCGGCAGAAGGAGACAGCAATACCTCTGCCTGGCACAGTAGGGGTGCCTGAGCCAAGAACCTGGAGCCGAGGGAGTTCCAGGAAACAGCGTCGGCGCCCCGTTAGTCCTTCGGGCGGTCGGGGGGCCTGAACCGACCGGGGGTGTGCCTCATCGCTCCGCCCTGACAGGGGGGGCGGGAGTAAACGAGATAAAATATCAACGTATCGCACCGTCAAGAGCATCGACTTACCGTGCAAGATGGCTAATTAGGCATGCGGGTCAGCGAGGGGCTGCCGCATTGGATCGCCTGTAAGATGACCCACCTTATCTGCTACTTGTTATGCAAAATAAACCTGCACCACCGTTTCCCCACAATTATGTCTCATGAGTCTCCTTGGTATGTAAGTGTATGGGGCGCAAGGTGGAGCGAGCGCTGGGGGTGTGGGCACTATGGCACATGCTGACCCTGGTGCAAATGGCCTTTTAGAAATGCCGAACAATTCCTACTTTTCGGATTTTCATTTATTTTACTGTTGTTTATTTAAATAAGCTTATGCTACGATGCCTTAAAAGGCATGGGAGCACAGCCCCTGCACCCTCATACAGGAGCAGCTGCTGGAAAAACCAAAAGACGCCATCAAATGCGTCTTTAAACATCAAGGTTGCTTACATAGAAATTATAGACACGGTGGTCTATCACCTTCCGGGACTGTGAGCGAAAGCCAAATGAGCATGGTTGGTGCTACAAGCACCCTTACCAGACCGCTCCGCCTTTCCCAGTATCCAGACGGGTGTAGTCAAAAATAATTGGCCGCATCTAGGAATGTGGAAGTGCTTTTATCTTCTATCCGACGTACATGCATAGTGCCCACACCGCCATCGCTCGCTCCACCATGCGCCCCATACACTTACAAACCAAGAAGACTCATGAGACATAATTGTGGGAAAAACGGTGGTGCAGGTTTATTTGCATACAAGTAGCAGATAGGTGGGTCATCTTACAGGCGATCCAAAGCGGCAGCCCCTCGCTGACCCGCATGCCTAATTAGCCATTTTGCACGGTAAGTCGATGCTCTTGACGGTGCAATACTTTGATAGTTATCTCGTTTACTCCCGGCCCCCCTGTCAGGGCGGAGCGATGAGGCACACCCCCGGTCGGTTCAGGCCCCCCGACCGCCCGAAGGACTAACGGGGCGCCGACGTTGTTTCCTGGAACCCCCTCGGCTCCAGGTTCTTGGCTCAGGCACCCCTACTGTGCCAGGCAGAGGTATTGCTGTCTCCTTCTGCCGCAGAGGTACCCTTACTGTCCATCTGCTTCCAGATCGCCCTGTGACTCCGCCTGCAACACAAAACAGACCATTAATTGCTCACACCAACCTGCTGCTCTGCTGCTGGGTCAGGGCCAGGGTGGGAACAGCGCAGAGCAGTCAGGACGAAACGCGGCGGAAAAAGGAAGGACAAAGCCACGCAGTCCTAGATAAAGGCCCTGGGTCCGACTCCCCCCTTACACGCTCGCCTTGCATTGGCCACCTCCTAAAGGGGGCGGCACCCTGTCCGGCGCGCTGATGACGTTCTGCTCGCGAGGCATGTGTCACTAGGACGCTGTCTCGCGTTATCTCCCCTTCGCGTCGCGCGGCCAGCGGCATAGTGCCCACACCGCCATCGCTCGCTCCATCATGCGCCCCATACACTTACAAACCAAGAAGACTCATGAGACATAATTGTGGGAAAAACGGTGGTGCAGGTTTATTTGCATACAAGTAGCAGATAGGTGGGTCATCTTACAGGCGATCCAAAGCGGCAGCCCCTCACTGACCCGCATGCCTAATTAGCCATTTTGCACGGTAAGTCGATGCTCTTGACGGTGCAATACTTTGATAGTTATCTCGTTTACTCCCGCCCCCCCCTGTCAGGGCGGAGCGATGAGGCACACCCCCGGTCGGTTCAGGCCCCCCGACCGCCCGAAGGACTAACGGGGCGCCGACGTTGTTTCCTGGAACCCCCTCGGCTCCAGGTTCTTGGCTCAGGCACCCCTACTGTGCCAGGCAGAGGTATTGCTGTCTCCTTCTGCCGCAGAGGTACCCTTACTGTCCATCTGCTTCCAGATCGCCCTGTACTCCGCCACAGCTCTGGATGAGGCCCCCGACGATGACAGAGCCCCCCACCACCTAGCCACCTTTATACTTTATACCTAGCACCCTCCTCTCAAATGCACTCTGCTGCCGCTAACGCTTCCTGTAAGTCAAGGAGAAAAACATCCATACCAATCCCAGACAAGTGAACCCCATCCTTTTCATAGTAGCCCACAGTCCTGTCCTGTATGAGTGCATGCCTAATAAACCCCACACCCCTCTTCTCCATGAATTTTTGCATAGCCCTGTTCACCCTTCTCCTGCCTTGCTCGATGGCAAGGGGTGACCGTGCTCCCCTCCATGTCCTGCGTGGGACAATCTCTGACCATACCAATTCAGTGGTCCCCAGCTCGTTCGTTATCGCCGTGAACTCCCGCTGCATGGCATCCACTAAGGCTCGCCTCCCCATGGTTACCAGGTCATTACCACCCAGGTGTATCACTAGGATGTTGGGCGGCCCCCCCAAGGCTGCCACACCCTGCTCCAGTCTGCGCTTTAGCTGACCCCATCTCATTCCCGGTGAGCCCATCCATACTATTCGTGTCTTTGCAAAGGCCAACTCCCATTTCCTGTATGACGCCCATTGTTCGAGTCTGGAGACGTACAAATGCCCCATCACCCACACGGGGCAGTCAACTGCAAGAAAAGACACCGTTGGCATTATACTTTTATTCAAAACTCACTGCACAGCAAACGAAATTCAAACAATAGCACTCCAGAATTGTTTTGCAAAAAACTCAAGGTTCCAAAGGGAAACGGATCGGAATTGACATTGCATTGAACAAGCAAATGGTTTCACCCCTTTATTCAGCCACCCTTCCCTTTAAAGATAATACTCAACGTCATTGCCCTGCCCGTGTTGCATAGCAGAACGCCAAAATTCCACCTTCTTGTGCCCCTTATATTCATGGGCGTACATATCTTTGGTAACATGCTGATGACCATCTCCCCACTCTTTTGACCCCTTCTTCCCCCAGACCCGCCCTGTATGCTGCTGTAGCTGCCCCTATTCTGAAAGAATGGCTGGAAAATTTCTTGCCATCCCCAGCAGCTGACAGTCCAGCCTTTGCCAATACCTTCTCCATCACCCTTCCAAATTGAAACTTAGTTAGTGGCATGCCGTCTGCGTGGATCAGGAAAGGTCCCGCCAGCAGGGGTCTAATTTTCAAGTACTCCCGTACCAATGTCACCGGGCAATATCTGGGGTCCTCGAAAGCATGTAATGTTATGGCCACTCCTTTCCCGGCCTGATCAGTTTTGGATTTGCGCAACCATAAGACCAGAGAATCCCTAGCATTCACGTCTAACATGTCCAGTACTCTCCCAGACCTGTCGTTTTTGGACCTTACCACTAGCTCACTGGCCCGGAAGGCTCAGAAGAAGGCCAGGCAGAATGCTGTTGCAAAAAGTTGGGCCTCAAAGGCCGAGCTGGCCACAGTGTCCACCATGCCACTGTGTCCACCATGCACTTCAGGGCAGGAAACTCTATTCCGGCTCTCTTATCGGGACTCCTGACCTCATCCCGCGCCCAACCCTTCAGAGCCGCCCTAATCCTAAATGCTCCCGTAGGGTCGTCCTCACCATTCAGCCTGGTTTCGTGCTTGAGCGCGGCCAGGTGGCTGCACACCCAAGAATGGGACTTGCCGGATTCGTTCGCCCAAACAACAAACCCCTCAACTTGCCCCTTCAAGCCCCCATCCGTTGCGCCAAGGCACTTTGTCACTGCTCGGAAGGTGTCCAGCTGGGACGCATATCTCCTCCTGGTTGATTGTGCCAGGGAACGCTGGCCCATCTGTTTCAAGCGTTCCCCCACCGAAGGAGTCGCCAATACACTGCCGGGAACGGTGTCATCTCCTCGCTTGCCTGCGGCCATGCCTCCCGGAAACGTGACAGCTGAAAGCGAGAGAGAGCGTCAGCTGCCACATTCTGGACACCCTCCACATGTCTAGCTCTAAACTCGATGTTGTAACGTAACCCCGCCCTGACTAACTCTCTCAGCAGGCTAAGAACCAACGGGCAGTTTGCGCTCAGGCCGTTAATTGCCTGGACCACAGCAAGGTTGTCAGACCAGAACACCACCTTCCTGTTGCCCAGTCCTGCCGGCCATAAGTGCAAAGCCACCACGATGGGAAAGAGCTCGAGGACAGTGATATTGGCCGTCACCCCTTTTTTGCGCCATGCATCGGGCCATTTCATGGCGCACCATTTTTCACGAAATATTACTCCAAAGCCTACTCTCCCTGATGCATCAGAAAATAAACAAATGCCTTGGATGCTCTCCCAGGGGGCCCTCCAGATTACTGTACCATTGAAATTTCTAAGGAATTCATCCCACATGATCAGGTCAGCTCTCAAGCCCGGTCCCAGACGCACTAGGTGATGCTTTTTCGCCATCCCCGCCGTAGCCTTAGCCAACCTGCGGGTGAACACCTTACCAGCCGGGATAACTCTTGAGGCGAAATTCAGCTTGCCTAACAAGCTCTGCACCCGTTCCAGTGTTGCGCTGCCCTTACCCAACATTGCACTAATCTCCTGTCTCAAGTCACACACCTTCTCAGCCGGTAGTCTGGATTGCCCTTTGACAGTATCCAGCTCAATACCCAGGAATGTTAGCACCTGGGCGGGCCCCTCAGTCTTCCCTGGTGCCAGGGGGACCCCCAAATGCTTAGACAAGCCCTCAAAGGCTCGCAAGGCTTCCTCGCACTCCTGAGAACCGTCTTTGCCAAAAAAGAGAAAGTCGTCCAGGTAGTGAGTGACCTGTGAAATACCATGCCTGTGCGTGAGGGCCCACTGTAGGAAAGAGCTGAAAGTCTCAAAAAGGGCGTACGATACCGCGCAACCCATTGGCATGCAACGGTCAAAATACAGTGCCCCTCCCCAGCTGAACCCTAGCAGGTGCTGACTGTCGGGGTGCACTGGCAAGAGGCGGAATGCTGACTTTATATCTGCTTTTGCTAACCAAGCTCCCCTACCTGTCCTCCTCATCAAATCGATGGCCATGTCTAGAGAGCAATAAGAAACCGTACACGCCCCTTCATCCAGCCAGTGGTTAACCGAATTGCCCTCTGGGTATGAAAGATGGTGGATCAGTCTGTAGGAGCCCTGCTGCTTTTTCGGGACTACACCTAGCGGGGAAACTAGGAAATTCGGGAGAGGTGGAGAGGAGTATGGCTCGGCCACCCTCCCCAAGTCGACCTCCTTCTTTATTTTCTCACTGACCACTTGAGGTAGGTCCCTAGCTGATCTCAAGTTCAGTGCATCCCTGTGGCCCAAAGGGCCCTTATATGGAATCCTGAACCCATCCACAAAGCCTTCGGTCAACAGCTCACGCTCCTTCCTAAGCGGGTATACCCTGAGCAAAGGCAGAATGTTCAGCAGTATTATAGGGGAAGGACCCTTGGAATGCACCATCCCACCACCCAGCTGGGGGATTACAACATCGTGTTCAAAAGCTAAGTCGCCATGTACTAACCGTCCTGTCTGCCCTTCACTCACCTCATTGTCTGGCCCCATCTGAACCCTGTGTTGTAGTGGTGGCTGGGTTCTGAACATTGGTGCAAGAGATTGCTGCGTGTTGTGACCCACACTTGCTGCACTCGTGTGCAAACTTGCACGCCCTCCCTCATGTGCAAGCGCCATTGTTAAACAGCCTACAGGTCCCTGAGTTGAATCGCCTAGGTCCTGCTCCATAGCCCCTCCCTCGACCTCCCCGAAAGGGCTGTTGAAAGGACCGCCTCGGGTATTGCTCCCACTTCCTATCTTGGTCCCACCTCTTGGCCTCATGACCCTCACTCTGTGACCTGTGCGATGAATCCCTTTTCCCATTCCCCGTCCTGCACATATGCTTGAACCAAAGCTGTTTGTCGGTGTGGTCCCACCCTATGTCTGGGCAGCTAGCCATGGTCTTCCTGAACTCCTGATCGTAAGAAAACCATCCCATCCCCCCAGACTCTCTTGCCCCTTGCTGGATGGAATTGGCATACTCCATCAAGGCCTCGCTTTGATCTGGGTCCTTCTGCACAATTATAGCTGCCAAAATGTTGAACGCCTCCGTCCAATTCTCAATGGTCTTTTCTGGCCAACGCTGAAACCTAACCTTATCCTCCTCCTTCTTACCCATCCTCCGCGTGTCAGCCCCCGCATTGTCGTGCATAAGCAAGGTCAGGATGTCTATGTACTCCCTTCTCCATATGCCCTCCTTAGCCGCCTGCGGCACTTGCCTTGCCAATGAACAACCACCTTTAGATTTAAAGCCCGGTTTCCCCATGCCTGTTGGCTGACCCAAACCTGCGGGACTTGGAGCTGCCCCGACCACCGCCCCACCTGCACCCAAACCTGCACCTGGTGTCCCTTCTGTGGCCGGTGCCCTACCTGCAGAGTGTGTACCTGAGGTGGCGCCAGGCAGGGGCACTACCGGGGGGGTACCCACAGGTGTACTAGGAGGTCCGCTCTGAGGGAGTCCTAAAGGCCCTGGGTCCGCCTCCCCCCTTACACGCTCGCCTTGCATTGGCCACCTCCTAAAGGGGGCGGCACCCTGTCCGGCGCGCTGATGACGTTCTGCTCGCGAGGCATGTGTCACTAGGACGCTGTCTCGCGCTATCTCCCCTTCGCGTCGCGCGGCCAGCGGCAGACTTGCGAGTTTACGTAAATCTGTGAGTCCTGCCGGGACATGTAGTTCCTGCTAAGGGAGACATCTGCCATAGATCCTGCAGTGAACTGATTCCTTGTTCAGCTCCTGTACTGTGACGCAGTGTCTACTGTGAGTCCTGTCAGTGTTCTACTGATGTGCTCTGACACTCTTATGATCCTTTTTTTTCTTTCATCATTTTGAATGGCTACCCCAGACAATCATTTTATTGTCTAGAATGTAAAATTTCAATCTTCTGCTTGCACTAAAGGAGAGATAGTGTACCTACCACTGTGCATGGATAGGAACGGGTAACCAGTGCACCAATAATAAGTGATCAGATTAAGGAGTGACTGAGAGTGATGATTGATGTGGAGGATGACAGTAAGGGAGGGTTTGTTGAACTGTAATAAGGGAAATTATTATTGATTTGCAATGTTTGGGGCCTGAGTGATGAGCTATCATTTTTTTCTGTGGAGGTGATTGGCCCTTTCAGACTTAGCCAGATTTCATTGCAGGGTCCTCTCCTTTTTTCTCATTTTTCAGAGACCAGAACAGTCACTTTAGTTAACAAACGAAAACCTATGCAAAATATTGCAATTCTGTTAGTCTACTTGTTCTTCAACAGCAATGCACTACACATCTGTCTTGCTCAGGTCATGATGATGACTGGTCTGAGATGGAGGCAGGAGTCAGGAGTCAGGAGGAGGATGGACGAACTCAGGGCGGGAGCAGCTTGTGGACTACCTCATCAAAAGCTGTAAGCAAGACGTTATCGACTTCAGTTCAAAGGTTATCCAAGGGTCTGAGGCCTAGTACTCAGCTATGCGGAATAGAGAGAGGTGCATTTGTGAAATGGTGCTGTGTGTGTGTGTTGGACTTGCAACAAAAGTGAAACTCTGAGTCACCCTCTTGTTTCTTTTGATCTGCCTCTGAGTCTTCTTCATACACTCCTCAAATAAGCTTACCTTCCTTCTGTCCTTCTCCTAGACTCTAAAATACAGCTTCTATTTTACAATTCACAGACCTTCTTCTAGGCTCCTGCATGAACAAAAGGTGAAAGCTTGCTGAGCTCAACAACACTTCTGCCTACCTACTGGACCAGTCCTGACAGGCACCAAAGAGCGGACATTCCCGAGGAAAATTCAGATGCAGCACCTAACTTTGCAATACAGTATAATTTTTCTTTTAACACCAAAGAGTAGACATTCGTGAGGAGAATGCAGATGCAGCACCTAACCTTGCAATACAGTATAATGTTTATTTCAACAATCATATTTAGAGAACTGAGTGGGTGGGTTCACTCCCAAACCTAGAAGACAGAACATTTAGATATCTGATAACTTGGTCTCGGGGCAGAAGGACTATTTGCAATGAATTTATCTCTACTCTGTTAAACTCATTCCTTTGTTCCCTTGCACAACAGATTAGTGGTGAATGATGTGCTGCTGCTCATTGCCCGGATGAATGTTGTCCCTGTGTTCTGTTGTTTGCCTTTGCCAAACCTTTCCCCAAATACCTTTTCCGATCCATTGATCAAACCCGAACCCTCTTCCTCGGGCTGTGTGATTTCTTGAGGTGTGGCTTAATTTACACCATCAATGGATCGCACAGCTGGTGGGGCAGATGTGGTGAAAGCAACAACAACTTACTGCAGTATCTTCTAAGCAATAGCTCACACTGGACCATTACCCACCAGCACATATTATAGATATAGAATGAAGAACTTCAGTTGCCAGCATCATCATTCAGTAACCATAAACCATAAACGCCTAACCTAAGCTTGTCCACGCCAGCCTTATAACTCAATTTCAAAAATAATACTACTACCTCCACATTAGTCAAAACTAGTATTGCTATTTTTTTAGCTTTGTCAGGCATTCTCGTTGTGTCATCATGCAGTACTCAGGAGGTGTCAATTCTTTGTAAAGCTATGATAAAATATAACCCACTGACTCAGTCTATTTAGTTGCCTACAATGAATATTCAATCAATCATTCATATTAATCCTACAGTTGGAGCTCACCTGGGTGGTTCTGGAAGTGGGCCCTCGCTTGTGAAGTTGTGAGGCCTTCCCTGTTATTGCTATATCTATATTCAGGCAAGATAACTATTATGGATGAAATGTAACTAGTTACCTTAGTAAGTACGTAACTAACTGCTACTATTGTTTATCTAGGTTGTTGTAAACAATATAGGTAATCATGGCAGCATACCCCCTAATGGTCAATATAGTTAGTGAAGTATAACTCTAAAACTAAGCTCTACACTCTATCTTAAGGTACAAGCACATAAATAGGCTGCGTAAAACTGTGCAAAGTAAAAGTAAAACAAACTACTTCAGGCATAAGTTTAGATTGAATACAAAATGTTTCCCCTTTATTTATTTATAAAGAAACCCAGCCTCTCCACCAAAAGAACATGCCCACCCCTCTTCCCAAACAAAACTAACCCACTCCTCAAAACTCAAAATGTGCAACGAAAAAGTCACTCCAGTTCTATCTTTCTTCCCGCCCTCTCCAACCAGCTCAAACAAACAAGCCCCTCCCACCAAAACAAAACATTTTTTAAAAGAGAGCTAGAAGAGGGAATTATGGATGTCAATCCGCAGCTGGTCCAGGTTCTGCTCCATCATGGTAAGCTGGCCCTTGATGGTGTTCAGCCACTGCAGCAATGGCCTGTTCTCAGTGTGGTAGGCGGTGGCAGCAGCTGGCTGCTAGCAGCGCCGGTGATGGGATGGCCGGGAGGCTAAGGGGGTCTGGCTGCACTGGGGCCCAGCTGAGGTATGTTTTTTTCCTCCTCCTCCTCCTCTTCCTGGATCACCAGCCACCGGTACTCTTGCTGCATATGCTCCAGCCACTGCAAACGAGCTGATATCTCCTGCCTGGTGAGTGTCCTAACTGGACTAGCAGGAGCAGCTACAGTAAAAAAAAAAAAAGACAAATTGTAAATAATGCTCTGTGCAAACAATTATTTTAAAATACAGGGTGGCACAGTAGCAGTACATTGCTGGTCCCCTGGGGCCATTGGAATGTGATGTAATTATGATCAGGAGAGTCAAACAAGCCTTGCATAAAAAAGCACGGACTGTGTGGCGGAAAAGTAAGGCAGAATAACATCACTGGATTAAAAAAACTGTGATTTGATAATTTTTCTCTTCTAAAGGCTTTTCAACTACCTATAAACAGACACTGAGTTGAAAAATAAATTACCTGTCATTATTGAGTATGGTATTATGCACTATATGGAGTACACATTGTGTATTGTGCTAAAATAATGAAGTCATGCTCATTGTTAGCCAGCGTGTCATGTAGTTTGCTTCTGTCTACAGCTGAGGCAACTGTAGTTGATAGTTATCTAGTTTTAATTCCAATGGCCCTGCTCTTCTCCAAATGCATTTCTTTTTTACCTTGACTCCAAAGAGGCAGATGAATAGTAAATAAGATACTGCATCACACAACTCACGTATGAAATGCAGATAATAATATTATCCTGTCTCTCTTAAGTAGATGTTATGGAAAATGAATCTGATGAACTGCACTACAGGGAAAGGAACAGGCTATATGGATTCTGTTTGGAACATTTGTCACTGTGCATCCCATAAACCAGACTTGAGGTCAAATCATGCACTTACTACAACTTTACTCTGTGGCCTCGGCCACCAGCACATATTTCCAACACATTCATTCACTGGGCAGTAAGCAAGGAAAGGCAACTTCATCATTTATTCTACTGGAGGGGTTAGGGTAGAGGTATTAGACAGGTAAGGCAGAGCTTTTTTAATATAGAATAGAGGGGCCACTACAACTGATCATCGATTCATCGTCTTTGGCTTATTCAGTTACTGTACAATTAAAAACTGAAAAATCTGAACAAGTGTAAAATAAATCTGTTATGGGAAAGCATGAAATATATTCTGGAATCACTTCACTTTACATGGTTATAAAATGAAATGTGGCACATGCCAAAAATGGATTTTCCAACCTGGTGGAAGAACTTAGGAAAACATAAAGGAGTGAAGTACTAAGAGGTGACCAAGTAGGTAAAGGGAAACAACACACCTTGTGTGTTCGGTTTACTGTGCATTCAAACCATTGTAAATGCCACATTAACTGAAGCAGATGGACATTGCACAATCAACACTGCAGTCACAAATTGACCCGTACTGCTCTTCGGTCATAGGAGGCAAAAATGCCACGGGCTGGGTGGGGAGATGATGAATGATGGAAGGGATACATCTGGCTCACTTAACAAATACAGCGAGTAAAGGGAGTAGAACAAAGAATAAAACATTCCACCCACTTAGAACCATAGCTTTGAATGATAACCCTACATACACAAAATAAGCAAAGTAGGTGAGCAGCATGCTCCTCGTGAGAAGAGCTGCCTTTCTTACTCAGCCAAACAATCCAAATACTCATTCAACCTTTCATTCTAATTCACCCATAGCCACCACAACTAATATTTACTTTCTCTCATCCAGTCTATCACCAATATTTCCAATCGATTATCTATCCATTCAATAATCACCCTTTCTTCAACCATCTTTTCTCCCATCTATCCCTTTACCCACTAACGTACCATTTCACCCACCCCCCATTTTATTCACATACTATTTTCTTTCTTTTTACTCTTCTGTTCTTTCATGTCTCCCTCAAGCCTTTAACACTCATTATGTGAACTTTTGCTGAATTCCAATCCCACACCCTTCCCCCCACTTTGTCTCCCTCTCCTCCCCTTTTGTGTTAACTCATTCTATGGTGGCTACCGCTAACTTCTCCTCTGTACTAAAACCCTTCTCAATCTCAACCCTCGCCAATTTGTAACTCTTGACCCAACCTTTGAGCCTATCTTCCCACACTCTATGACTTTTCTCTCTACCCCCCTGCCCTCTCCCACTCTCCATCTTTCACTCCACTTTTTCTCCTGCCCGCCCATTCAACCATCCAAGCTGTCTTATTATGCCTCCCTCCATTCACTCTGTCACTCCACTCGACACTTTAATCACTAGGATTGGCATCAACTCGTGGACCATCCTTTACCCTCCCAATCTCTCTAAAAATGCCAAGAAAAACCTGAAACATAAACTCTTAATTCGTCACCACGAAACCCTTTTTGTAGACAATTACCTTAGCCTTACTTCCATTGTCAAGACCAATTACATCTTCTACTCGAAGCATCCCTCTAAATGGAAAAGTATCTTCCTCCACCACTTACCCATAAACAAATCCATCAAACTCCTATATGGCCTGAAGCTATCCACCACCCCATCCCCCACATCCGCTGGAGAAATTGACATCCCCATCTTCAAATCAGGAAATATCCTCATTCAAGCCTCTGAAAACCACCTCACCATTTTCAAACGCCACTTCAACCACCTATATGATCTACTATCCTCACCTTCTCCTTCTTCCTCAGCTGTGCAAACACATGAAGTCCTCACAACGACACTTCTCCTGACTCCAGCTCCACCTCCCCCTGAATCCTTCGATATCTTTGAAATCTCTCAATCCCAGTCCTTGCCTCCGATCGCTAACACTACACCCGCTCCTCTGCTTGTCCTCTCCTCCTCTTATCTGTCTCCCACCCCCTCCACTCCCTCGGACTCTCTTTCACCCATCCTCAACCTCTTACCTCTTACCCCTCTTTTCTCCTTTCCCCTGCTGCCCGATCCTTCTTCTCCTTTCCCCTCTACCCTCTTCACCACCTCCTACCCCCTCACACCCAACCCAAACCTCACCCCTCCTACCTCTCTTTCCTCCTCCTCCTCAATCCCTGTTGCCCCTACTCCTCCCCTACAACACATTGAATCCCCTCACTCCTTCTTCATTACTGCACCACAATGTCCTCACATACTACCAGATCTGTTTGATCCTCAACCGCAAAGACAGGATTGCCCACCTCCTCCCCACGCCCCCTCCCTTAGAACCCATCAAACCGCTGGGTTACTGGACACACACAGCCATCCTACAGCAGGTCGAAATCGGGAACACCCCTCTCATCCCGCCTCCTGGATTCCCCCCTCTCCCACCGCCTACCCCTCTCCCCCCAAATAAATTGGAGCAAATCCCCATCCACACGAACCTCCTTTCCTCCTTATTCTCACCCTTCATAACTCAATCGCCTCTTAACATTGAAATCCACCTCTCTATCTTATCATTAGAACTCTCCTGCCTCAGGAAAGACTTGATCATCCTCTGTGACACTAAATCTTCCAACCATCCCATCTCCTTCGGTGACATCTCCTCCCAACTTTTCTCCCCCTCCCCAAGGTTGTACCTCTCCTAATGGCATCCTCTACAATGGATTCCCCCGTAACTGCCTTCCCATCTCTCCTCTTAAGTCTACCAACCTTCCCTCCATGGACCTAAAGATCTCTAAGAATCCCTACACTCCTAGCCCTTTGACCGTTGAATCTCACATACCTCTTCCCCCCTTTTCATCGTCCCCTTGGATTAACCCCTGCCCCATCACCACCGGCTCACCCGAGCTCCCTCCATCATCATCTATGACTACTGATAAGGATATTCCTCACTCCACTATTCCTGTGATCCTGGGAATTAGCCGTACCCCCACCTCCCCCAGTTCGCCTAGGCCTGCCCCGCAACGCACCACTGTCTACTCTGAAACTACTCCTGCTTTCAACACCAAACCCCTTAACTGCATGCTCATCAACTGTCGATCGGTGGCACGTCATGCCACGAAAATCTCGAAGACTATCCTCAGTGAAGCCATTGACATCGCCTTTCTTACAGAAACCTGGCTCAAGGCTCATTCCTCATCTAGTCTCGACATGCTCTCCCCCCCAGGCTACTCCATCCTCAGAAAAGAAAGACCTGTCAAAATTGGGGGTGGCCTAGCCATCCTCTATAAAGATGACCTCCCTCTCTCACTTGTCAAGAACCCCGATCAAACCACTTTCGAATATCTAGTAGCCAAACTTATAGTTCAGGGGGCCCCTCCTATTCGGCTCCACAATATCTATCATCCCCCTGGTAACCCTATTCCGTTTGTAGAGGAACTGTCGGACCTTCTTTCCCAAGCCTCGATTTCCTACTCCAATAACATTTTTCTCGGAGACTTCAATATTCACTGGAACAATAATAATGACCCCTGGGTTTTAACCCTCAATGATCTCTTGACATTACTGACGTGATCCAACTTTGCCATTCTCCTACACATGACAAAGGAGCGACGCTAGATGCGATCATCACCAGCAAAGGTGTAGCCTCCCTCTCGAACATTGTCCCCATCGATTGGTCGGACCATCACCTCATCCTCTTCACAATCAACAGATTCACTGCTCCCCCTCCCGCCACTAACCGTAAAATTAAGAAACTACTTAATTCTTCTTGCATTCCCGTGGTCTGTTGTGAGAGCATCCCCGGAGTCCCCTGTGTGGGAATTATTGATAACTGTCGCTGTGTCCTTGTATTGTTTTTTTTCTCTGATTCTGAAATCAATAAATACAAATTTGACAAAAAAAAAAATTAAGAAACTAACCAGAAACCTTCACCTTATTCCCCCTGGCGCACTAGACTCCTCACTCAAAGCCAAACTTCATCTTCCCCCTCCCTCACAAAATGCTAACGATATTATCGAACACTACAACAAAACAATCACTGAAATCCTTGACCAACTTGCCCCAGCCAAACTAAAACCACAAAAAATATCCCTTCCAAATCCTGGTTTAATGCTGAACTTAACAATGAAAGACGTGCACTCCTCTCCCTTGAACCTCGCCCTCCTCAGACTAGCTAAGTACAACTACAAAAAACACATCCTTAGTGAAAAGGCCTCCTTCTTCCGCGCTCTACTACATTGAGCCAAGAATAGACCCAGGGAATTATTTAACAACATCAAAAAACAATCTGCTTCCGCCAACCCCAAGTTGACCGCCACCACAGAAAATTGCAAACTAATTGCAAATTTCTTCTCTGAAAAAATTGCCAAGATCGACGCATCCTTTGCTTCAAATCCCCCTCGCTAGGTGTCTCACCCCTCCTTGTCCTCCCACCATTGACATCTTTATCACCTTCGCCTCCTCTTGATCCTTTTCCCTCCTCTGATCCTGCCCTTCGCCCACTCACTACGACCGCCCAAGATCTTTTCCTCTCTAGCGCACAGCCTAAAAACAATGCCTCCTGGCTTCATTTTAGCCCAGTTTCTGAGCGAGTGGTTCTCGACATCATCTCCAAGCTCAAGCCCTCCTCTCATACCATGGACCCTCTCCCTTCCAATATCGTTCACGACCTAAAGCATATCATCACTCCTTATTGGACTATCATCATCGACACATCCCTGGCCATGGGTTGTGTCCATGTTTCCCTCCAGCTGGGCCAAATTACACCCATCCTTAAGAATACTACAGCCAACCCTAACGACTTTAACAATCTTCGTCCCATCTCTAATCTTCCCCTTCTCTCTAAAGCACTCGAAAAATGTGTCCTGCTCCAACTGGATAAAAACATTCACTCATTTTTCCTTCTTGATGTATTTCAGTCAGGTTTCCGAAAAGGTTGTAGCACTGAAACTGCAATGCTCAACATTACCGATCACATCCACCACTCCCTTGACAAGGGGGAGGCTTCCCTTCTCATCCTTCTTGACCTTTCTGCTGCCTTCGATACTGTCAACCACTCTGCCCTACTCAATACCCTCAAAGATCGCTTTGGCCTCAATGGTCCTGTTCTTAAATGGTTCACCTCCTTCTTCCAGCACAGATCCCAACAAATCAAAATCAGCAGTTGCCTCTCGAAACCTACACCTGTCTCCCTTGGTGTTCCCTAGGGGTCTATTCTCTCTCCCTCTCTTTTTAACCTCTTCATGGAGCCCCTCACCCTCATTATAAAGAAAGCAGGTATCAACTACCACCTCTATGCTGATGACACCCAACTTTACTGTAAAATTAAATCCTACCCTGACATTCTGCATCTCAATGACACCCTGACTAAGATCCAACAATGGTTCCATCACGACCACCTGAAACTCAACCCTAAAAGAACTGAAATCATTTTCTTTGCCCCTAAAAATAACCGGCTCCCCATGCAACACTGGCACTCTGACCTAAATGCTCTCAACTGCTCCCTTTCCATCTCTAGCTCAGTCAAATCTCTTGTCATTAGCATTAACCAAAACATCAGCCTTTCCCCTCACTTAAAAAGTGCTGCCAAAGGAGCACTCTTTTCACTTCTTCACCTCAAAAAAATCAAACCCTTCATCCCTGCTGATGACTTTAAATCTGTCGTACAATCATTAGTTCTCTCCAGATTCGACTACGGCAACTCTTTGCTCTTAGGTACTCCTAAAGTCCATCTAGCCCCAATCAAGTTAGTCTTGAACCTTGCGGCTAGACTTATCACAGATTCTAAGACGCTGGATCACATCTCGCCCATCCTCAAAGATCTTCAATAGCTTCCCCTGGATGGCAGATCCATCTACAAAAACGCCTGTATTACGCATAAGGCCTTGCACCCTGAAACTCCACTGTATCTCTCCCAAAAACTTCAAAAAGCCAGCTGCTCCATAGAATTGAGAAGCTCCAATGCCATCATGCTGGTCCCTCCCTTGGTTAAAAAGAAATCAACTCAAACATGCTGTTTCTCCTGTAATTCTCTCAACATTTGGAACTCTCTTCCCAAAGATCTACGTTGCAACCCCTCATACTTCAGCTTCAAAAAAGATCTCAAACAACACCTTTTACTCAAATACTGGGGTCCTTAATCCTGTTTCCCTCCCTGGTGTCTCCTAACCTCCCCCTTATTTTTCCTTTTTGCCCCTCTGCTTCTTACCTGAAACTCCAACCCCGCTTTGCTTCCCGCATCTTCCTCCTTCCTCCTTTTCACTTCGTCCCGCTTCATTCCCCTACTTGTTCTCTTCTCTCCTTACTTCCTCCATATCCCCTCCTCACCCCTATTCCCTCCCCTTTCTAATCTGACCTTTCCCACTTACTCCTTCATCCAATCGCCCTGACTGGTTCTTAATGTTACTGCCCATACCTTGATTTATATTTATTGTTCCTTTACATTTTGTTCTCATAACTATGCCTCTCCTTTATGTTTGACTTGTCAATTATATTTGTTTTTATCTTTTGCCTGTAAAGCGCTCTGATACCCTTGGGTACTGCCAGCGCTTTATATAACTGTTTAAATAAAAAATATTGGGGCGTGGCCAAGATGGCGGTGTGAGCGGACGTGCTTCTCGGAGCTCCTGCCGCCGGCCGCTTTTATAGCAACTTACATAGCACCTCCCTGCCCGTATTTGGACCCAATTGGAGTGCGTTTGCTGCTCTGAGGTGCCTGGTGTTGGTCGGAACCCGTGCGTACTGCGGCAGCGGCCGGGGGACGCCGGGATCGGCCCGGCCTGGCGCAGCCTGGTGCGGCCTAGTGAAGACCGGCAACAGAGAGGCGGGACCGAGGTGAGCGGCAAAGTGTGCCCGGGCCTGGCGCGTCTCGGCTGCGGGAGGGTCGGTGCTCTGGTGGCGGGTCCGGCCCGCGCGACTCCGCGCGAGGCTCCCCGGGTCTGCCTATCCGGGGGCTGCTGCGGACCTGCCGCTGCCGACTTCGAGGCTGGTGGAGGCGACTTGGGAGGACCGGAGAGTGGAGGTACAAGCAGGGGATCACTCGCCAGGTGCCCGGACTCGGAGCCCAGTCGAGGGCGGGCAGAGGTGAGGAGCAGAGGGTTCCCGAAGGGCTCTCCACAGGCGTGCACCCTACAGAGCTACTGCGGCGCGGCGCTGCCCCGTTTCGTGGGGAAGCGAGGAAGCGGACATCAAAGGATGCACCACGGGGAACGCAGGCAGGCCTGTCGCGGGCTCAAGGAGTGGGCTGGTCGGCCTATGTTGGCCATAGCGCGGTGTAGTAACGGCCGCCATCTTGAATTGCGGAGCCACTGCAGGCTGTGAAGAGAGCTCGGCCCTGCCCTGTCAACGAGAGGAGAAGCGCTTGCATAACGAATTGGCGGACTAGACATCAGTGCCTCCAATCGGAGGTACAGAAGACTTCCTGCATATTTACAAGATTATTTCTGTGATGATGCATGATATCTTTGGTTTTTTTCTCCTTCTTCTGTTTTGTTAACTCTTTAGTTGTAGGTCTGTTTTTTTTAATTTAGCTTCTAGGCTATATCTTCTCAGAAAATGAGTGAAGGGAAGAGGATATGTTGTATTTACATTGTACTTATGCTTTCACTTTAAATGCTATGTTCTAATTAGATTCTTGTCGTGGTGGTGTTCCATGTTTTGGCATCTTGTGTCAGTTACCTGCTAGCCTTGATGGGGACACCAACTATTCTCTGTGGTTCTTATGCATGACTTCCCCTACAACAGGCCATCATGGAGGTCAGGCTCTAGATGAGATTTGCTTTTCACCCCGTTTCTCCTTTGTCTATCCTAAGGTGAGTCTGGAACTCACCATCACACTTACCCCTCATCGTGTTGCCCGTCCACCCTCCTGCCATTTAGGGAGAAACCACATCTGGGAACTGGGTGGAAATGGCGCTATGTTGCAATTGAGGAGGCTGGGATCTGGACCCGCGAATCATGAGGTGCGGCTGTTAATCTGGCCCTGCAGGCCATTGGTGGGGAGCGGCAGATGAATCAGTGGTGAACACCTCCAGCAAGCTAATTGACAGGGGCCCAGGCAGCTGCAGACCACTGGACCTGGGACACAACGTGATCACCTCCCTCGCAAGCATTGTACAAGAACACTGCGTGGCTCAGTGTCGAAGACGGAGGCTGCTGCTCCTGGTCACGTTGTGAACGAGGCCGCCCTTGAGCACTGCGCAGTGGAACAGGAGACACCCAGAGAGGGGAGGGTACCAGCAAGACCTACTGCATGCAGGCCCAGGACGTGAGGACGCAGTCCTACCTGCAGTGGTGCTTCCCTGCTGTGGGCGCCTGCTGCAACGGGGACTGCCGCTGTGCAAATGGGCCCCTGATATGGAGTGCTGACGCTTCCACCTCTTGGCACCTTTGGCTGTGGGTCAAGCTAGCACGTGGCTGCGCATGCCTTTTATAAGCCTTAGACTGACCGTGACTTGTACGTGTGTGTACTAAGGAAAGGAAAGTTTGCCCTACCAAAGGGGCATGCAGGGCATTCCTGGGGAGAAACGCTGCCCCTGGGACACTACTGATCATACTGCAGGGTGAATATTGAAAATTCCTAAACCCCTGCCTGGATTGGATGAATGGCTGCCCGGGGTCTCCTACACCTGTTTCCCTGCTATATGCACATAGTAAGCTGGTCACTACTGCTATGGGTATCACCTCTGAACTTGTTTAAACTTGGACCAAGTAGGTGACCGATCCTGACCCTTCTGCTGCCCTTTGTTGCACTACCTGCTGGACACACCCACAAAGCCTACCATGGCACATGATTCGGGGCTGCTCGTGCTTCTGCACCTATAGATCCTAAACGGCACGGGTAAGCAGGCCCTCTTCTTGCTGTGAGTATTGTCAACTGCTGCCCTCAGGCTATTGTAGGTGCTCAATTCCCCACCGAGGCTGACCGCCACATGACCTACATCAATCAATCAATCAATCAATCAATCAATCAATCAAGCATTTATAAAGCGCACTACTCACCCGGAGGGTCTCAAGGCGCAA
The DNA here is from genome assembly GCF_964263255.1 of Lissotriton vulgaris. Taxonomy (NCBI): domain Eukaryota; kingdom Metazoa; phylum Chordata; class Amphibia; order Caudata; family Salamandridae; genus Lissotriton; species Lissotriton vulgaris. The sequence goes on from NC_141697.1 coordinate 521,875,440, forward strand.
GGGAAGGGGGGGTCCGCTACTGCTCGAACAGCCAGGTCTTGAGATGCTTCCTGAAGGCAAGGTGGTACTGGGTCAGGCGGAGGTGAGTCGGGAGGGAGTTCCAAGTCTTGGCGGCCAGGTAGGAGAAGGACCTTCCTCCTGTGGTGGCTCTTCGGATGCGGGGGACGGCGGCGAGGGCGTGGCCGGTCGATCGAAGCTGGCGTGTGGGAGCGTAGAAGTTGAGGCGGCTGTTGAGGTATCCTGGGCCTTGGTTGTGTAGGGCTTTGTGTGCGTGGGTGAGGAGACGGAAGGTGATTCTCTTGTTGACCGGGAGCCAGTGCAGATCTCTCAGGTGTCCAGAGATGTGGCTGCGACGGGGGATGTCTAGGATGAGTCGTGCCGAGGCGTTCTGAATCCGCTGGAGTCTCTTCTGGAGTTTGGCGGTGGTTCCGGCGTAGAGGGAGTTGCCGTAGTCCAGACGGCTGGTGACGAGGGCCTGGGTGACCGTCTTCCTGGTCTCGGTGGGGATCCACCGGAAGATCTTACGTAGCATGCGCAGGATGTTGAAGCACGACGAGGAGACGGCGTTGACTTGTCTGGTCATGGAGAGGGAAGAGTCCAGGATGAAGGCCAGGTTGCATGTGTGGTTTGTTTGTTTGGGTGCGCTGCCCAGGGCGGGGGGCCACTAGGAGTCGTCCCAGGTGGAGAGTGAAGATCCCAGGATGAGGACTTCCGTCTTGTCCGAGTTCAGTTTCAGGCGGCTGTTCATCATCCACTTGGCTACGTCTGTCATCCCTTCGTGTAGGTTGGCTCTGGCGGTGGCGGGGTCGTTGGTGAGGGAGAGGATCAGCTGGGTGTCGTCGGCGTAAGAAATGAAGTTGAGGTTGTGTTGGCGTGCAATGGTTGCGAGGGGGCTCATGTAGACGTTGAAGAGGGTTGGGCTGAGCGAGGAGCCTTGAGGAACGCCGCAGATGACTTCGGTGGCTTCTGATCTGAACGGGGGAGGCGGACTCTCTGTGTCCTTCCGGCGAGGAACGAGATGATCCATTCCAGTGCCTTCTCCTGGATTCCGACGTTGCTGAGGCGCTGCACTAGGGTACGGAGGCAGACAGTGTCAAAGGCAGCGGAGAGGTCTAGGAGGATGAGGGCCGCTGTTTCTCCCTTGTCGAGCAGGGCTCGGATGTCATCGGTGGCTGCGATCAGGGCGGTCTCGGTGCTGTGGTTGGCCCGGAAGCCAGACTGCGAGAGGTCGAGAGATCCGTTCGTCTCGAGGAAGGCGGCCAGCTGCTTGTTGATGGTTTTCTTTATGACTTTTGCAGGAAACGGGAGCAGCGAGATGGGGCGGTAGTTCTTGAGGTCGGTGGGGTCGGCGGACATCACCAGGCACAGCATAGAACCATACCGGCTTCTGCGCACATTAACTGCTTTTACACGTCAGAGGATCTGGGGCTGATCTTGCTGCAGTACCCCTCCCCTTGCTTGGTACTAGCAAGCGGGCTCAGGCGTTGGTGCTACACCAACCAGGACGGCTGGAACTCGGCATGATGGGGCATCCACATACATGCACTCAAGGCACGTCTTCCAAGCCACACCCTGGACAGGACATGGTACTCGAGGTGATGGCTCTACACCCCTGCTGTCTATAGGAGACAAACTAGACCCTGTTCTCGCGGACGTAGACACAATTGGTACTACCCTGGAAACCATGAGGACATCCTTGGAAAGTAAGATAGATGCAGTAACAGTGGACCTGATGCTGCTCCATGTGGATCACCCCAAACTGGAGGATAGAGTGCACACTACCAAAATGTCCATTGCGGAGCTGCAGCTAAGGACCCATGAACTTGACTCTTCAATGCACCTGATGGCTGCCCGCGTTGAGGTTTCGGAGCCCTTTATGGTAGATGCAGAGGGCCTCTCATGCCAAACACAACATCTGTGTTGTGGGTTTACCAGTGGGAGCAGAGGGCTCAGATGCCGTTGCATATTTTTCCGAACTACACAATATTGATGCAAAAACAGTGCATCCCTTTTCTCGTGGTCAAATGCTGGTTCCGAGAACTTGACATCAGATATGTCCTTCTCTTCCCGGTGTGGTTGCGAGTGATGATGGCAGAGGGGAGGGTGCACATGGGACTGGCTGGAGGTGGCAGGACACTTGACAGCTGCATGCATGGAGCAGACCGGCACTATGTCCATGGTGGGTCTGCAATGAGGAGACGCAGCAAGTGTTCGCGATCACTGCACTCACCTTGATTAAAGAACATGCCTGATCTGGAGCAAGACGTAAGGGAGAGGCAGCAGGCATTACAGAATGCTGCAGCATTGAGAGAAAATGTCCGTAGCTCTAAACTAGACGAATACACTGACAAATCAATACGCCACAATGGTTCTACGACCACATGGCCCTCCAAGGCAGACTCATTGGCATTCCCAGAGATCACACTGCAAACATCTGATAACATTATTAGATACCTAAGAGTGCCTGGCTACTGTTGATTGAAATTGCCGTCATGGTCATGAAGACATATGATGATGCATCTTCACCTATATTGTATACCCCAGACAATGTTCCTTCTTTTACAGGATTTGTGGAGTAAATGTCATGGTTCTCCCTCTGTTGCATTGCTGCGGGGTCATGAGAGTGGGGTGTCTGCCTGGACAGACTCAGAAAATCCCTGTTACACTTGTGCCTACATTGGTGGGTGCTTAACACTGGGGCAGTTATAGCCAAAGACTCCAAACTACACATCCATGCTTGTACAGGGTGCCTCTTCTATGACTGCCTAGCTTTCCCCCATCAGTCACCCGACTGGTTAACTCTTGCTGAGTTTGATTATCGCACAGTTTGGGCGGAAACATATTGTCCCTCTTCTGCATTGGTAGTCTTGATTTAATGTTATTGTTTCTCATGTTATTACCCACAACTTTACTAGTCCAGAACTCAGTCACCAGTTTGCCTCACACACAGAATACACCAATACACTCTTGCCCCCCATGCAATGCACACGCATGGGATGGCACAACCTATCACACATGGCACACTTTAATATGCTTACATGGAATGTGAGAGGCATGCAAATGCCTTTGTGTCGCTACTCAGTTTATTATTTTCAGAAGTGCCGCTCCACACATATTGGGATGTTACAGGAGACACACCTCATAAACACAAAAAACATCAAGCTGCGGATGTGCTGGTGTGGAAAGAGGTTTGCTAACAATTATTCCACCTAAGCCTGAGGAATGCTCATATGGTTCAGGTTAAGTACTCCATTTGTAGCTGACGATGCGATCCAAGCCCAGAGGATCGATACGTTAAAATATTGGTCCGCCTAGACAGCCGGCCAAATCTCCTGGGTTCTATATGTGTTACAAATTCAGGACAGACCATCTTCTTTCATGCACTCTCGATTACGTTATCAAGATGGAATTGTATACCGTGGCTCATCGGGGTGGATTTTAACCGTGCTCCTTCCCCCCACTGTCCCACACGACTGAGTCCTCCAATGTCCAGATGCTCACCGATTGGCTCCCACAGTGGCGGTTGATTGACTTGTGGCAGTTCTAGAACCCAAACACAAAAGAGTATTCCTTTTATTCAGTTCACTTTACATGTATGCATTAACAGGCTGGTCGGGGTGACCTGCTTTTCGAGCCACCATCGTTACTTCCCACCATCAAGCGGGTGGAATGCATGGGACACACCTACTCTGAACACAACCCCCAAATCCTGCAATTGCAGTTGAATGTTACTTTAGCTCCTATTCCTACCAGGCGTCTGCATCCTGCATTGCTGGAGGATCCCCCATGTAGAGATTCTTTAGGAATGGCGATTGAGAACTACTTTGACCACAGCACTGGTACCACGTCCTCTAAATTGATTGAATGGGACATGTTCAAGGTGACATTGCTAGGATATTGTCTGGGCTTTCATGGAAATATGAGGCAATTAATTACTACTAACGTTACTAAGCTAGAATGTTCACTCTTAGACCTAGAACTCGGCTAGCTGGTGATCCCAGTTCTGCCAGGAAGTTGGCAGAAGCGCGGAGAGAACATGTTAAGCTGTTGGAAAGATTTTGCTGCAATAACTATGCTGTACACTCCGTTCGCTCGCATACCGCAGTGGACAGAGCTGAATGACTACTGGCCTGGCTCATCCGACAGAATCAGCCACAGTGGCCCATAATGGAATTAAGCTCCGAAATAGGTTCCATACTCCATACACAAAACAATATGCAAGATGAGCTCACAAGTCACTATATGCGGATATATAAGTCTACTACAGACGAAGGCTAGGAGAGCCATGACCCCTTTTTTGCCTACCCCATATTACTGCAGACCAGAGAAGAGAGCTGGATGGACCTCTTAAACTGGGGGGAAATTAAAGATGCAATCGCAGCTTTCACCACTGGCAAGTCCCCCGGACTGGGCGGTCTTCCAGCAGAACTGTACAAGATATACACATCCCAACTAACTCCACACTATTAACAATGTATAAAGAGTCCCTCTTCCATGACAGCCTCTCTGCCTCCCTAAGAGAGGCAACAGCCATTTCCTTACCAAAACCTAACAAAGATCCCCTGCTTGTCAGCTCCTACTGGCCACTAGCAGTGCACAATTCGGATTACAAGATCTTGGTGAAAATACTTGCGGACCGACTGACACCTCTGATCCCCTCATTGAGATCAAAACAGGTTCACCCCTGCTTGCAACACTTCCCTGAATTTGTGGCGCTTCTTCAGGGTCATGACTTATGCTTAACGTATGTGGACTTGAGCTGGATGACTGGTCTTCAGCCTTGAAACGGCCTTTGACTCTCGAGAGTGAGGATATCTCTTTGCCATGGTGCCTCAATATGGTATTGGCCACTGCTTTCTCCATTTAGTGAAACTGTTATACTCTAACCCCCTAATTAGGTCATGATAGGGCCTCTTCCCTTGGATGTCATTCCATTCATAGGGTAATAAAGCAGGACTGTCCTCTATTGCCACTATTGTTTCCACTGGCTATTGAACCTCTGGCACTGGCAATGGCTACTGGGGATGCGGTGGGACAACCCTATGGGAGATAGGATGCACACGATATTGTTATATACAGATGGATGCTGCTATACATTTGGGGCACTCATAACATACTCAGCTCGATAACTTCGACCCTGGCCCAATTTGCAGCTCTCTCCTTACTGCGAGTCAACTGGGTGAAGGAAGTCTTGCATATTCCCCTTTCTCCCTGGTGTGCCCAATACATGCTTTATCCATAATGGGATGCAATTGGATTGACAACAACACACATTCAGAAATGTAGGGGTGCATGTTTGCCACTCCCTGCCTGATATGTTTGAATGAAATGTCGCTCAGTCCCTGACATTGCATGCTCAAATGGCCATCTGGCACATACTGCTTTGGCATTAGCGGGCAGGGTAGCACTGCTGAAGATGGTGGTTTTGCCCTGATTATTGTATTTATTTACTATCTTCCTATACACATCCATGGCACATTTCGTCATGAGTTTGAGCAACAGACTCGCAAATTCATCTGTAATCAGTAGAGGTGCAGTGTGGCATTGGCAAAACTCTGCTTACCCACAGACGGGGGAGTCTGAATGTCCCGGTTTTCTAGCAGCATTACAAATCCAATGGATAGCACAGTGGCTAGCGAGTTGACATCCGTCAGACAGAACCACGTCCTCCCCTAGCTGGAGCCTGCCCACAGTGCTGACCCTATTTCATCCTTGCACAAGAGCGCGGGCACCTGACTCATTGCTGCGGGGGTTTGCATTTCGATGCTTTCACAGATGCCTATGTATTACTAACCATGTGACTCCCTACGCCCCAGGGTTGGCTCTGCTGGGTACGCCTAGGCTTGGGGGACCACATCCACAGCTGTGCTGCTACCATGGCATTCAGTGGGAATACACACATTGGGGCACTTGTACAGGGATGGTACAGTGGCAACATATGAGGTGCTGATGAAGGAGGATTGCCTACCGGGACAGTTTTTGCTGCACAACACATTACTGGCTACTCTGGGACACCTCTAGTGTGACATGACGACTGAACTGCCCATGCATCACACAATTCGAGACCTACACATTATGGGTGGGGGCAGATACCTCATGCGCTGGGTCGCTGATGCACTCCGCTCCCACACTGCTCCCCAGCTCCTCCCTTTGGGTCACCACTGGGGTAATTATTTAGCACCCTCTTGCATGGAGAGGGAATGGGCTGCATTGTTGAAAAGTGCGCGACACGTGCCACACAATGCCCGATTCAACCTTATTCAGCTTTACATTATACATAGGGCTTTTCTCACATCTGCCAACATAAGCAGGATTTATCACAGAGTAGATGCAGCTTGTCCATGCAGCCCCTAGGTAGATGCTGACTTATTGCACATGTTTTGGCCCTGCCCTTGTTTACATACAGACTGGACCAATGGCACTTCAAGACTGTCTGTTTGCACTGAGTTCCTTGACCTGCATAAATAGGGGATACCTGCATAAATAGATGATATGTATCTAGGGATTGTTTCACAGGAGTAAAAAAAACATAGGCTACCTTCTGCTCCCTAGATTCTGGGCTTCATAGTGGACAAGCATCTTATTACCCGTAGATGGAAAGCTCTGCTGCTCCTACTGATTAAAGCTTAGGAACATTCGATGCTCAACTGAGTGCAAGTCAAAGGCGTAATCGTGCATAGGGAAGACACACTTGAGCTGAGAAAATACCCAATTGCCACTTACTGAGACACCATATTATTTGAATTACAGTCTAATCGCCCTTCTGCAATGCGCAGTAGCTCTGGCATAGCGGTAGAGACACGGGTGAGCAGACAACGGTTATGGGCCGATATTGTTTTTTGCAATTATAATGATGCCCCTCATGCATGCTCCTTTTCTCTGAGATCTTGGGTTTGCACTAATCTGCACAATACCTGTCAAAGAGAACAGACAGGAGGAATGGTGGCGGGCTATTAAGTTGTGGGGACCGTTATGATGTTTTTCTTTGGTATTAATTTTTCTTGTTTATCAACATTTGTGATTCTGTGTTTTTTCAGTGTCAATTATGATTCTGCTGGTGCTCCACCTCTCCTATTATCTATCGCAGGGATTAACATGTAAGAGGCCCACTATCTGTGCAAGTATGTACATTTTGGAAATGTATACTCTACTTTTCTTTTGCTTTTTCAATGCATTATACGAAAAGCAAAAGTGTTAATAAACAAATTTAAACAACAAAAAAGAACCAGGCAACAGCGGCACAGACTCAGACACAGGAGCCAGACCTGCAGGCGAGATTGCCTCCGACATGGTTTCAGGAGCGGGCAAGTGTTGAGGTAGGTGTTTAAAGTGTGATGTGATGTGATGTGATGCAGATTTGCTCATCTGGCTCCCAAACTCTGGAACCAGTTGCCGTTATCTTTCAAATCCTCCATGTCTCTGCTGGAATTCAGAAAACTTCTTAAAACCAATCTTTTTACACAGTCTGGCTAGCTCCCCCTCTCTACATCTCTCAGTACCACCCAGCGCCAGGAAACCTATGGTGACAGAGCGCTATACAAGTCCCTCTTAAGATAAGATAGGATAAGATGTGTCCCAAGTGATGGACTTCCCAGGATGATGTGCTGCAACCATGTGTCCCTTGCATGCCACCACCTGTAAAGGATCAGTGGCGAAAGTTATGTCCGTCTTTCATTTCTGACTCTGCTTTACCAGTATCCATTCTCCATTGACAAATACTATTTCCTGGGCGTGGCAGCATTTATGAACACATGCTTTTGTTTCTCTCTTATGAGTAGAGTCGGTGTAATGAAGTTTGTCAGCATTTGCTAATTGGTTTGATGTCCATTGAGGTAGGTTTCTTCTGATGACACTCCCAAAGAATAAAGTAGCTGGGCTCTCACCCATTGTGAAGTGAGGAGTTGATTGATAGGCCCAGATGGCCTGGCAGATAGCTTGGTTCAAGTTTATTCCTTTTAATGGATGCTTGTTGATTTGCCCTCTTGAGGGTGCCCATAAAACATTTGACTACACTGTTGACATGGGGCCAGAGGGGTGTACTCCTTCAGTGTGTGACGATGAGTCATACAAGAAACTCCTTTGAACTCTTTACTGGAAAACAGCAGGCCATTATCAGAATTAAGGATCTCAGGGATTCCCCAAGTTGCAAAGATGTCATCAAGCCATTCTAAGACTTTAACATGAGTTGTTGAGGACAGTGTTTCCACCAAAGGAAAAGGCGAATATTCATCTATGACTGCCATGAGATGATGTCCATCTCCTAATGGTTTGAAGAAGCTTTCTGCAACTCTCTCCCAGGCATGGGCAGGAAGGTCTGACATGATCACATGGTGCTGTGTCACCTTGGGGACGTGGCATTCTTTCAATTCCTTTTCTACTCGCTCATCTAGTTAAGGGAACCACACTCTGTCTCTCATTGCTCTCTAGGAGGCTACATGCCACAATGTCTTTCATGGGCCAACTCGATGACCCTTTGCCTGAGACTCTCAGGTATGATGATTTTCGAGCCTCTCAGTATTATGCCTTCTTATGTGACTGTAAATTCATCCTGTACGTTTTTAAACTTTTTGAAATTCAGTATTATCTGCCAGAAGCTGTGTGTGTCGTCACCATGATTTTGTCTCAATGAGCTCTTTGACAATAGTCATGCCGTTGTCAGTGTTGGTCGGAGCAATGTTTTGGTCCACAGACATATCCACTTTCGTGCTGGACCTCACAGTAAAATGTTGCTATTCTTCAGCTGTCCTGGATGTCAAACTAGGATGATGTAGCGGCGCTCATGAAAACTAATCTGCTAGGTTCTGATCCTACCCATGTTTTTATGAACAATCTCATAGTTATACTCTTGCAGCCTCATCCCACCCTTTCAATGAGAAGGGGCATCTTAGCCTTCAGGTTTCCAAAAATAGTGAGCAATGCCTGCTGGTCTGTGATGACAGTAAATTATTTCTGTAGAAGAGTACATGATAATGTTTGCGAACTGCTCTGATGCCCTGACCAGGCTCATGGGGGTAGGTTGTGACGGCTGTGACTGCGCACGTATCCGGTATCTGACCATTGGTGCAGGTCCCACGAGAGCAGACTACGAGGCGCCTTAGGGAATCACTTAGGGTCGTCTTTCAATAGCAGGACCTGTCGGCCTGCCTCCCTATTGACCTCCTGTAATAAGGTTGTAAATCACTTTTATTCTCTGTGTAGTACTGAACACTTAGGTCCTGACGAATTACCATTGGAGCAAGAAACACGTTGACCTGACTAGAGGGTCTCAGATGCCCTACTGAGTACTTTCTCAGCACATATCCCCCCTCCAACTCTTTTTAGCCAAGGGCGTCAGCCACGCTAATAAATTCCTTGTGGACTGACCCACCTTTTTTATCCACCACCACTTCACGACTACACCTTCACTTGCCCAATCACGCACATGCACCATATGGCCGGAACAAAAGATCTCCGATAAAGAGCCCCTTCACGGATGCCTGTCAAACATTGCAGCGCCAGTCTGATGAGGAGCAGAACCCATATGATGAATCATGACATCTAGCTTGCTAGGTGTGTGAGGGTTTTAGTTCCAAAGAGGAAAATGCCCTTTTCCCCTTTCTTCTTTTCTCGATGCTGCATGCACTCTTGGTTTCTTACACTCACACCGGGGAACTTTGTACCCTTCTTGTGCTACTAATGTTTGCAAGCCCACAGCATAGCCAGACTATCCTTCTCTAGCTGAGAGTAGGCATGTTCTGTTTCAGACAGACTTCACTAGCATAGGCCACAATGTGCCTCTGAGCATTTGGATGGCCGCTGTGTTGAGCAAGGATTGCCCCCAGCTCCTCCGGGCTTGCATCTACTGTGGCTTCAGTGTGTAGCTCGGGGTTAAAGTAGGCTATTTCAGTTGCATTCTCAATTGCATGGTTTATTTCTTTGAAACTTTGATCACATTCAGGAGACCACTGAAAAGGAACATTTTGCTTTGTCAAATGTCTCAATAGAGCATTCACTGTGGCGAAATGACGAATGTGTTTTAAGCAATAACTGCCCATGCCTAAAAGGGATCGCAGCATGGGAACATCTTGCACCTTGTCTGGAACTGAAATCATGCCCCCATCAGAAAATATGTGCCCACAAAATGTAAGTATGGTTTGTGAAATTCACATTCACTGCATTCAAAGTGAGACCTGCATCAGCAAGTAACTGGCACACTGGATAAGGACTCTGTTGTGTTCTTTCTGGGTTCTACCGAAGACCAATATGCCGTCACTGTAATTGAAAGCATGTGTAATAGGTTGGATTACTCTGAAAATAACATCCTGAAATATCTCAGGAGCCGAAGATACTCCAAAGAGTGGAAAAATGGGTAAAATTCCTGCAGTTCTCTTATAGCTTGAGTTGGTGGTACTCTTTGTTTAGGTCAAGATTGGAAAAGACTTTAGCCCCGTTCAGTTACACGATCATGTCTGCTATATGAGGACCAGGGTTGTCTCCCTTTCAATGGCTCTGTTTGACTGGTACATATCAACACAAATTGCACTGCTCCACTACTGTCTTTTTTTGGTACAACTACGATGGACGAAACCCATGGCGTGGGGCCAATGGAATATTCAATGATATCCTGTTTCAAAGGTTTTGCAAAATATTTATCTACTGCTTCTTGCCAATGAAAGTGACTCTACAGTGTCACTGGGTAACAGGACGAACATCTTTGTTGATGTGAAACTGTACTTTAATCATTTTACGTTTTTCCAAGCCATGAAACAACAGGAAATTGGCTTGTGATATAAGGCTGAGCGCAGAGGTTTTGTGGTTGAGGGATAGTAACCTCATATCAGCTGAGGTGGCAAAACTGAGCAAACATGCAGTAGACAAGGTTCCTTGTCGAACATTAATTGTGGCTCGTACTGATGTTGTTTCCTATTGCATTTCCACTGAGAATGACCCTTGGCTTTGTTACAGTCTAGAAGAAACCCAGGCGTATACCTTCATGTCTGAAGGAGTGAGGGGTGGTGCAGGCGAGAGGCTGTTGAACTTTCCCACTGGCATGATATTACTTGACACCCCACCGCCAATGATAAAGGTTATGGGGAGACAGTTCACCTTAAATGAAATTATGGGACAGTGTCCAAAAGAAGTTTGGAGTGTGGTTTGGTGATTTTCTTTTAAACTTAGGCCTTCTTCACAGGCAGCCAACTCCACATGTGGAAGACATCTTTTGGTGTACATCATCAGCACGCACCCATCTTTTTCACTGGTACTCAATAGCGACATTGAAGAACCTTTTTACGACAAACTTGACAACAATTGATTTTGCTTGGTCTCTATTTGTTGTAGCTGATGCTATTTGATTTTGTGAGTGTGGCAAGAGTGCTTTTGGTATGTTCTCACATCCTTCTTTTCTTTCTATCGTGATTTTTCCTTGGCTCGTTACACAGTTATGAAGCGGTTCTCGTTTCCTCCACCCCTACAGATTTGTCCTAGGGCTGGACATTTTCCTTCAAGGGGAAATGAAAAGCTACATCTGAAGCATAGTTTTGTTTTCTCCGGTGACTTCGACTTACATGCCTCTGTTTTATGCTTGTGCTTCCATTTCATGGTCATTGCTGATTCATTGTGCAGTGTCCCTGCTTTTATGTCAGTAACTTGTCGTTCTACTTGTTCCTCTGCTCTTGCAGCCAACAACATGTTCCCTAAACTGAGTGTCTCTCTCAACATGCGCCTTCTAAAAGAATCTGAAATGCATCCACCTGATGACTCGGAGGCACATAGATTCTCATTGGTAAAGTCACTGAACTTGCAATGTTAAATAAGTGCACCAAGTCTTTTAACAAACGCATCCATTGTTTCACCAGTCTATTGTGCTTTATTGAAGATACTCCTTTCATGATCCACATTAGGCATTGGATTGAACTTTGCTTCTAGTGCTTCTTTCACCTTTAGCTACGATGTTGCGTCACTCTGAGAAACATTCTTTAGCTCTTCTCTCACTCCATCACCTGCACAGTTTTTTTTATATTTGATGATTTTCTAATCATCTTTCTCCTCTAGTGTGTCTATGAAGTCATTGACTGTTTCAATCCACGCAGTCTACCTGACACCAATATTCTGTTTCTTGGATGTGTCGAATGGCGGTGGTGGCTTCAAGAACAAGGTTGCATTGTATTTCAAGCTCCCTTCTGCTGCTATTGTGTAAGCATGTGTCGCAGTATGCTTCAATCGTCCCTGAGTGCGAGTATGGTCTCTGTTTCTTGTACCTTGTTGGTATTGCAGTTATGTTCTTGCTTCGTCTGAATAGTTGCTCTATGTTCAGGGCGCACCGTCTCTGCCGACAACCTCACCAGCGATATTGACAGGAGTTTTGAAATATGCTCCTCTAAAGGGCCTTCAATAGCTTCTGCTGCTATGCTTGGGCAGGAGCACGGCTTTGACTCCGCATGTGCCGGTCGCGGACAGCTTTTCATCGATTCTGGGGACGCGCGGCAAACACAAGCAGATTGCTGTACCATTGCAAATTCTCCAGGGACCAGTCTTGTTTTCCATAGGCATGTATCCCAGTTCTAGAGATTTCCCCAGCCCTGGAGCATGTAAATAGATTGCAACATAAAGGTGAGCTGTGGTTGGGCATATCTTTTATCTCCAACCTTCATTCAATTTCTGCACATTACGTCATGCTTCCCTTAACCACACCCTGACACCTCCCCGTATATGACGTAGTTCCTTTTCAAAATCTGCCCAGAACCACAAGGGTCCTATTGCATATAGCATCAATATACCACACCTCTGAACACGCCACCTTCAATACACTTCACAGCTCTTGTCAGAGTACTGGAAGACCAAATAGGACACTACAGAAACCTTCCACTGTTCCAAGTACAGTGCCAAACAATTCTGCCCTATTTCATTGTTTGCAAAATACGGAATGCAGCATGTATTTTTTGACCCATTGACCCACTTCGGTTTACCAGAAGGGTTCTTACAGGAGTGCAAATATGAGAAAATGTATTTGGGAACCATTGATAAAAAATATGAACATACATGTTTGCTTATAAATTATTTTATCATTCTCAAAAGGTGATATAGATTTAAATATAGAAACCCTGGTCCAAGCTCAACAGTTTATTTTATTTTTGTATTAATACACCAAATAATTTCCTCTGCTTTATCTTTTTATGTAATAGAAACGGGACGAACTCAGTTGAAATCTGCACCACTCCCATAGGTAAACCACATACACGAGCCACCAGTTTCAGAGTAATAACATTTAATTTTGATTGCAAACCTTACCCATTCTGAGAAACCTTCTTTCAGTCTAGCATTGAGGAAGCTGCTCTTCCAAAAATATGTGCCTGGAAAAAACACATTCACAATGTAATGGTAAACGTAGCTGTTGTGTAGCATACTGATGAGCATGGCGAAGGGGGTCGCTGAACATTGATGCATTGCAAGCGCACAACAAAAGCCTACTTCCGCATCCAAGATGGACGCGTCCTTGCACTTGGTAACAATTAGATGTCTTTGATAACGCCCGCTACCTCTGCTCTCCCGGGAGCTCGACCGACAGGCGATGCGTGATGGAGCACGCTACCGAGCTACCCTACTCGCGTCCTCGGATATTTTGCAAAATGATTGCCTCCATTGGCACAATACTCTGGGCAAATCGCCCTATTAATAATTATAACTATTCTGCAGAGTGACACTCCATTCCCTGCAGCTGGCATCAGCTGCTCTCGGTCTTTGCCCCATGATTTAATTTTAATAGATTCCAGCCTTTTTTCATACAATTGTTTGATGAACGGCTAACAAAGAGGCGAGCGTTAAAATTATGTACTTGATTACTGTTTTCTAAATAAAGCTTACGTTTGACACCACGTCTTCGGAAACATGTTTTTTTCTTACTAAATACAGCTTTTGAGGAATAGAAAACAAATTAGATTTTATATTTTGCATTCAAGCGGGATCTGAAATACTGCATTTTGGTTTGCGGTTGAGCTGCGTGCATTGCTAGGCATAAAAAATATATATATCAGTTTTGGCGCGTCATTGATTTTTCACATGCTAGGTTTCTTTGCAAAATTTCTCTACCCATATTCCTAAATACATGTACAATTTTGTTGCTATAAAGCAATCTTTGACCAAAACATTCATATTCTTCTGTTACAGCTATTATAAACTGCAATAGGGCGATATATTTGTAGACGACTATTTAGGTTAGATGATATTTCGACAACATTACGCAATTAATACACCTATTGCGAACGGGAACCTTCCTATTGCGTTGAAGTTCACATCCCGGCAGACGAAGAAGACGCCATGAGTGATCTTGTCATCAGCACAGTGATAACCGCATTAGTCGTGCCCGCCATAATGAAAGGCCCCGGGTCAGTTAATTTACTCGAAGTGTGAAGAATTAGAATGTCATGTGGCACGGCAAGTGTATTGCCTCACTCCCCCCCCCCCCCCCCCCCCCCCTGCGGATAGGGCTTGACAGTTATAAAATAAGCCATAATAGTGATGCTGCTTGGACAAAAACATTAATTAGTTGTGGGCGCCTCACCACCCTGCCCTGTCAGCTCAAGCCCATTCATTATTTACCCTCCAGGGCCCATCCTCAAGCCTCCGGGGATTCACTTATTACAGGCTCTGCTCTGTTTTATGAAGCACTGCATTAGGGACTGCTTCTGGCAGTAATATATTCCATTTGAAATGTCTACATTTAGAAACCACGTGAAATAATTTAAAAATTGTGGGTTTGAGGGATGGATGTGGACTACCAAATTATGACAGCATGATCTGAGGATTTATAATGAGCTCACTATGTAAATTTCCTCAGTTAATGGACATGCTTGGGAGCTTGAAATGCCCTATGACTTAAGTACTAACAATTCAGCCAGTTAGACATTGGCTTCTGAGAGCCTATCTTCATTAAAGCTTCAATTCTTTCCACAAACTAAAAGTAATGTTCCTTTGCTTATAGACATTGTGGGTCTCTTTTATTGGATTTTGGCGTAGGGTAGCGGGTCAAGACACCTGCTGCGCTGCCCTAAGCTAAAGTGAAAGTGCAGGAATACACCATATTTATGCATTTATGTGCATTCCTGTCCTTTCTTCTTACCCTGGTGCCATTTCGCCAGCCTAGCAGCAATGTAGGCACCCTTCCACCATGGTGGAAGGGTGCAAGGGTGCCTCCATTGCATGCAGGTTTGTTTTTGAGCGGAAAAAGACAGCTTCGTTTGCAACAACAATCCCAAGAGGCGTTTTCCTCTTTCTGTGTCTGCTGGAGAAATAAACATATTTCCTAATGCAGCACACATAGAAAGAGGAAAAAACCAGGAGAAATAAACATATTTCTTCTGTTTATGCCTCACCTCATGAGGCGTACAGACTTGGCACTTCCCCAGGTTTATATGATTTTGTAAAACTGGGGCAGCGTCAAAATCCATAGGTGTTGCGCGGGAAAACCCACTGCAACCCCCATGGAATGCCTCCCGGGCGCAGAGTAAGGTGACGCAGCAATTTGCCTTGTATTGCCTTGCTCAGGATTTATGAGGCCACACAAAGCCACGCAGAGTGGCTTTGAGTGACTCCATAAATCAGATAGAGTGTATTGCATCACACATGTACCGCGTTGAGTGATGCAAGAGTGACCAGGCCTCTCAGAAATTAGCCCCTAAGTTATTTGGGTGCTTTGCAAAGTGCTGGTTGTTGTTTCGCAGTAACTCAGAGCTCTTAGGCATACATAAAGAACAAGCATTGAAAATGCAATAGGTCTCGCCTTTGATTAAGTTAAAGCCATTTGCTTTGCTAATGGTATTGTATAGCAAAGCAAATGGCTGTAACTTAATATTTGGCGAGACCAATTGCTTGTTTTCTACTCCTACCACTACTTTTTTACCTGTACCTTTAGCATATTGCCTTTATACTAATACCTCCACCAAAACCGTGTAATACCTAGACACTAGTATATCTGCGTGTAGCTAGATCTTGGTTCCTATACCTTCATACCAATTACCCTTCCCCAGAACCAAGTATCTTTAACCCTGCATACCTGTGCCCTAGTTCCTCTACTACTACCCTCTCTCTACCCAGTGCCCTCACCCTATCTATTTCATAGAACCTCTAAACCTACCTGTACCACAGTGCCCCTTCCATATACCATAGAACCTATTTCCCTTCCTCTTGCCATTACTTCCTCCCTCTTTTCTCCTTGCTTCTTTTCTTGTGTTGTCGCCCCGAGTTGCATTGTCCAGTTTTTTTTTTTCAAATCCATTCTTTAGAGGGTAAGCGTTTTCTCATTTTGGAATCCTACCTACATCAAGGTTTCAGCAGCCTACGGTTGCTAGGCTGTATTTTCAACGGTAGCGCCTGTGGCAGTAGAGTTTGGGAGTTGTAGGGAAGGTGAAACTGATGAGGGAGTAGCCAGACTAGGAAGTCAGGCTAGTGGGTTAATGTCAGTGTCACAGATGGGAGGCAGGGATGTGACGAGCTGCGAGTGAAATCAGAAGTACGTTCATTCAATTCTATGTCAGGACAGGAGGCTCTGATTATGCTATTCTCATTTCTTTATTAGAAATGCTCAGCAGCCAATAAAACAGTGAAAAACTACAGTACCCATGAACACCAGGGTAACAACGATACAGACTACAGTATAAAAGGTCCCATAGATAGTCTCTCTTCCTCTTTCTTTGCTGCTCCGCAGCCAGTTAAGTGCATTTGGCTTCTTATCTCTTGTTACTTTACATTTTCATGCTTATTTACTGCTTCCTTGCTTTGTTTGGTTTAGCGCTTCAACTCGCGCTGTGTTTCGCGTCTCCCGCGCTTTGTTTATATCGGCTCGTTGGGTTGGCGTGTTCGTTGTTGCGCCGCTTCTGTGTGCGCTGCTGTGGGGAGCGTGGGCTCACCTCCCTTTCAACCGGGCGCTTGCGCCCGTGTTTTGCTTTCTTTGTGGAGCGGGAGACCGGGGTTGGGAGGCTCGCTCGCTGTGCGCGAGCTCTTCTCTTAGTGTCTTGGGGCGGCCGTTTCCGCGCATGCGCGGCGGCCATTTCCCGGATTCGCTACAGTGTTTCCACAGCGCCGGGAGTCATTGCAGGTCGTCCTTGTTACGGCAGAGCCCACAGCCTTGATATTTAACCCCTTTGACGCCTCTTGCTCACACATTAGCATTGGCCTGGATAATTTGCATAGGCTTTGCCTAAAGTGCGATTTTTTCTTTGGCAGCAAGCCCTCCCTCCACACTTTATTGATCACTGCGCAGGTTTTGCCTATGTTGCTGGCTTGCTGTGGGGTTTTTGACATTCCCCCTGAATTGTGCCTTTGGCCACGTATATTTTTAGTCATCGTGTGGGCATTACTTTTACACATTGTGTAACCATGGAGGATTATTACGATGAAGATGACTGCTATTATGATGAGGATGCCTCTGGCTCTTTGGAGCATGATTTGGTGGAGGCTTTAGACCAAGGTGTGCAGCGCTCCGTGAAAACGGCGCTTGTGCGTGCCATTAACCCTTTGAAGCGTCATTTGACTCAGTATGCTCAACAGCAGGGTTGGTTGCCTGTTGCACGTAAGTCCTCTAAGTCCCCTGTCAATCCTCACAGTCTGATTTTCAGAAATTGGCTAAAAATTTGGCGTCTGGCAAATCCGCATCCGCTGTGGGTGCGTCGTCAGTCGTTCCTCCACCTACTGACACGGATGACACTCACTCTTCTGCGTCTTCAGATCATGATGACCCTCCCCCTAAGAAGAGGGTCTGTAAGGAACATTTTGTGGATGCTCCCACACACCCTCCCGTGTTAACTTTTGATCCTGCAGATATTATCCATCCCCAGTCCACCTCCTGGCTTCCCTCCCCTGCGGTGGCAGAGTATGTCCAGGCGCACGTCCGCCGACCTTTTGAGAAGGATGTTAGGGCACGCCTACGGTCCGAATGCCCTTGGCCGGATCTTGCTGATCATTTGGCGGAAACTCCTGAGGTTGACCCCACGATGGTCACCTATCTCAGGAAGTACGCCAAGGATCCGAAGAAGGGTCTGGACAGATCTTGGCGTTCCTGTCAAGACAAGGAGCTTGATTTACTGGGTCCTCTCACAAAGATTCTAGATCTTGGATTCCTGGCAAAAGAATCTGCGGCTCTTGTGGACCCGGATGAACTTATTGAATGGGCGCAAAGGGCTATCTGCCAGTTGGGTAATGCCAACTGTGCACTTTCATGTGAGAGACGCTGGTCTATACTTCTTAAGTTGAGTCCAAAGTTGGCAGAGCTCTCCACCTCAGAATCTGGTCCTGATGCGCAGGGTCTATTATTTGGCCAGGCCTTTTTGAAGGAACTCACCAAATTTGTGGCCACCTTCAGTGGCTTGGATAAGGCTCAGGCTTCGCTGCGGCGAGCGTTTCGACCGGTTTTTGCCAAGGCCGGACGAAACACGGGACGCTCGTTCGGCTGTGGCTCTCAACAACATTCCTAGAGGGGGAACCAGTCCCACAGAGGAAGTAGTCAGGATGCCGGATACCAGTCCCGGTCAAATTTCTACCCCTCTCGCAAAGGGAGAGGTCAATATGGGAAAGGACGTTCCGGAGGCCACCAAGTTGGCTACCAAGATTCCAACAATCCAGGTGAGCCTTATTCCTGCTTGCGATGTGGTTCTGGGGGGAAGGATACAATTTTTTCTAAACAATTGGTGACTGATCTCCAGCGATGCTTGGGTGCTAGAAACTGTTCAAGGGTACAAGATAGAGTTTTACCACCCTCAATGTCAAGTCCACCCTCCCACTCCTCTGAGTTTTTCCCTTCAAGATCAAGATTTCATTTCGGCAGAAATAAACTCACTCCTACAGAAGGGGGCGATAGTTCTGACGGTCCGTCATCCCAATGGGTTCGTCAGCACGGTATTTCTGGTCGAGAAGAAATGGGGTGGGTCCCGCCTCGTTCTCAACCTAAAGGAGTTCAACGGAGGGGTTGTTTACAGGCATTTCAAGATGGAAGGGATCCATCTGTTGCGAGATCTTTTGCGAGAGGGGGATTGGATGGTTCGTCTCGATCTCAAAGACGCGTACATGGCGCTTCCCATCTTCGGTCCTCATCGTCGCTTCCTTCAATTCTTTTGGCAAGGGACTTGGTTCGAGTATCAAGTTCTCCCGTTCGGCCTCTCGTCAGCACCTCGGTGCTTCACGAAGCTTCTGAGGCCAGTCATGGAACACTTGCGCGCTCAGGGTGTTCACCTGATTATTTACTTGGACGACATTCTGATTATGTCGGATTGTCCTCTCAAACTCCTGTCTCATCTGGAGTGGTCCATCGACTTCTTACAATCTCTGGGGTTTCTGGTGAACGTTCAGAAATCTGTCTTGGCTCCCACACAAGTGATCGACTTTCTGGGCTTCAAGGTCAATTCACTTTTGTGTCAACTTCTTTTACCCAATCAAAAGATTCTGTGGAATTTTAATTTGCGATCTGAACATCATCTGCGCCAGCTTGTCACCTATGTACTACGTGCACGGCAGCCATTCTAGGTCACCCATGTACTACGTGCACGGCAGCCATTTTAGATATCATGGTCTCCCTGTCCACGATCGATCGCCAGCACGCCCCTCTGACCCAGCAAGTATCCTCCGCGCACCCTGGCTCCCCCTCCCTCCTCCTTACGAGCATGACCCTTCTGCATGACCCTGTCCTTGGGAGTCACGCCAGCGCCTGACCAACACCTCCTCTCCTCCCATGAATGCCCCTCTGTTGATAAACCTCCCCTCTGCACTGGATTGTCCACGCAGCATGAATACCACTCCATTGATGGCCCCTCACCCCGTGTCCGACTGTCCACACAGGTCCGAGGCCATTGCCTAAGCCGGGAGATATCATTTACTGCCCCTTATTGTATGAGGTCACTCTCCTTCAAAGGACCCTCTATTGATCCAGGCCTCTCCACCCCCTGTGATATGATCAGGCGCCCACATCCTAAGACTCGACAGAACACTCAGCTGCGTGATGACCCCCTCCTCTTATCAGCAGGTTGAGGACCTCTATTGTGAAGGTATATGGGGGTGGGATTAACACGAGGATTACGGGGATGTCTTTTCCTTGCTTTACAAAGTTCTGATTGTAATAAAGGAAGGTCACATGCCATAAACCAGTGTATAAGAGGCCAGGCCTCCGAGAGACTGTTAGAGCACCTCGAGACGATACCTTGTTGTCTGATCTGATGTGTTCTGCTCCGTCGGAATAAAACTTCTGTTTCCTGCCTTCTGGTCTCCGGCGCCTGCCTCATTGCTTGGTAAATTTTGAATGGTACAAGGGCGGTTAGCGCCGGGCAAATCTTGAGAAAGGTCCTAGCCCTACCTTTTTCGACAATTGGCGTCCCAAAGCGTGGGGCCCATCAGCGACACGTGGATCCAGTGGGAGAGGTCCCGATGACAGAGTCAACGACTGCAACGATCGGGAAGAGCTCGTGTCCGATAGACCCTCGTCTGACAGCCGATCATCCGACCTTCACTAGTTCTGAACAGACCTCTCTCGAGTGATCTACGGTCCTGACTGGGAACCATCAGGAGTGCCACGAACATCACGAAGGAGAGAGGACGATCGGGCGCTGGATCCAGAGGACAGGAAACCGTCCATGCGGTCCGGGTAAGGTCGTGTAAACACGACGAATTGAGGAAAAATTGTTTTGTTTGGATAATACTAGTATTACGCTTTGTTGAAACCTCTGGAGATTCGCTGTCTGCAAACGGAGAAAAACAACAGGCTCTCTCTTTGCAAACAGTGAAGGATAGGTAACGCAGACTTTTGTCCCCGTTGTAATCCGTCGTGCCTATTTTCCTCCCCCACTGTTTCCCGAACTGTCGTTCGTGGATTATTGTCTGGAGATTCTTTGTCTGCAAACAGGGAAGAAACAAGGTCTCTCTTTGCAGGTAGAGAAAGAGTGGGTAACGATAACTTTTCGTGCCCACTTATTCTCCCCACTGAATTGTTTTGATTGACCGATTGTTCGGTATTGGTTCGTTTGAGGTATTCACCGCCGGCAAATAACGGAGAATAGAAATATTCTGTCTAGTCTTTGCCCGCCGTGATAAGATAGGTAGTGCAGACTTTTTGTCCCCAGTGTAAACCGTCATGCCTATCTTCTCCCCACTGGTTGGTAGCCTGTTTAGCCCGGACCGCTTATTAGAGATGAACCATCCAGCTCCACTGGAGGGCACCCCTAATAAGGACATGTTCACTAAGTATGGACTAGTCGCTATAGCTTACACTAAACTATGGCATAAATATACGAAAAAGAACCCTGAAAGTCAGTGGCCACTGATAGGTTCCTTTAATGAAAATAAAATAAAAACATTAGAAATAGCGCTCCAGAAGAATAAGACCACGCCCACTATGCTCGACAGTATCGGCATGTGGCGCAAAGAAACGGAACAACGAAAGAAAAGAGAAGAAGCAAAAATAGGGAAAGAATTACAAAAGGCAGCCCACCTAGCCGCGAAACAACTAGAAGAAGAAATAAAAGAAAGAAAAGAAGCTACACAAAACCAAGAATCAGGGTCAACAGGCCAATGTCCTGTTAGGACCCCCTCTGCGCTCTACCCTGAACTACCCTCCAAACAACGGGCAAACGATGAGTTACTGCTAGGTCCCCCAATCATCTACATGCCCCCTCCATATGCTCCCAGTCAGCAAAGCCTGCAAGCCCCGAGTGTGAGTGAAAGTGACCCTAGCGCTAGTGCACCGGCCCTCACGGCCTCCGCACCAGCCGCATTGACAACTTCATCAGACGACCCCGAGGCTAGCAAACAATCATCAGCCAGGCTAAATAGGTTAAGCAAAGATGAGCGGGATGGGATCAACGAAATAGCAAAGACATTGGTAGAACGAAGGGAGAGCGAAGAATACACAATGAGCGTATATAATTCACATGCCGACAGCCACAGACGGCATTTCATTTTGCGATTCAGCTACCACACCCTGAACGCGTATGAAGATAGGTATCAGAGTAAGGGTCCCGCTAAACTAACAGCACTGTATAGGAAGATTGATGTTGGAGATGGGACTGAACGTGAGGCGACGGAGCTCTTCATGCAAATGCTTGAGGTCTTCCGCCACCTCGCGGAACAGAAACCAGAAGCCAAGGTTACGGTCCCTGAAACAACCTCGGCAGAAGTAGCCAATACTATGATGCCTATCAGAGAAGCGGCTCCTTACTGGATCCCGCCACGGGGCCAGGGAACGAGCGATGATATTAATAATGAAAATGCAAAGGGGAGGGTCGTGTACAATTGGGTTTACCAACCATGGGACTGACAAGACATCCTAACCTTTAAGCAAACCCTGCCCGACTTAAGAAAGAACCCGACGGCATTTTATACTGTATTAGGCACAGCCTTGGGTTCGACAATAATGACTTTAGCAGATATTGACTTGTTCTTTGGGTTATGCCTGCCAGCTGATGTGTGGAAGCAAATCCGGAAGGCTGACCACACGGATCTGTTTGGACATACCTGGGACCAACTCGGTAAACTAGATAGACAGCGAGAGCCGGGGAGTAAACCAGTGAAAGACATACTGGAACTCCCAGACAAACTGGTTCAGAAGTTAAAAACACTGGTCCCGGAAAGAAAAGTAGACTGGTCGATAGTCACGGCCTGTCGACAGAAACCCCAGGAAGATGTGTCAGAATACTTCTCCCGATTTGAGACAGTGTTCTCCGACTACAGTGGCCAAGACATGACCACCGCAACCGGACAGCACCTGTTTGTGCAAAATTATGTAAAGGGACTAACACAAGAAGTCTCCCAAAAACTACAGACGAGTGAGAGTAGTTGGGGGGCCTCCAAACCCGCAGCTATCCTTCAGATGGCTCAGTATTACGAGCACCAAAAAATGAGAATGATAGGGCGTCCGAGAAAAAGAAGAAAGATTTAAAGGAAAGGGTAATGATAGCCCAGATACAGGGTATAGCGCTAGGACGGGAACACCAAAGGGGGAACTACCAATCAACCACCCCCAGAGATCTACCTCCTAAAGATCACACCCCAGCACCCCACACTGGACGTAGAGACATTAGCAATGACCAATGCGCCTTCTGCAAAGGGCTCGGCCATTGGAAATCCCAGTGTCCGGTTCTGCTAGAGATGAATAGAAATAGGGATTCCAGGAATGTGGCAGGTGGTCCGAGGAATAGAGTACAGGGACGAGGGCACCCCAACGACACCAACAATGACAGATCAGGGAGACTGAACACATTTGACCGTCCCCGGCAGAACCAATATCAGCTATCCGAAGGTGAAAATGCCCCCGACTTTGCATAGGACTGCCAGGGGCAAGGGAGGGATCCAGTCGAGCTCTGTGTTGACCAGCAAGGTCCTTATGTCACCGCTAAGGTCCTGGGTACAGAGTCTCCATTCTTGGTAGACACTGGGGCGACACGTAGTGTGTTATCAAAACGACTGATTCCAAGGGCACCCTTGTCTGGCTCACACATAACGTCGATAGGTTTCGATGGAACGCCCTCCACTAACCCCCTGTCCGTACCTATTACCTTTGACCTGGAAAACAACACCACTGACGCGACATTTCTACTCTCCTCCAACTCCCCTGACGCCATTATGGGTATTGACTTACTGAAACATTTTCGAGCTACCATTAGGTGTTCCCCAGATGGAATACGAGTCATCCTGTACGACAACCCAGACATGCCCAGATCCCGTCCCCCACGACACATGTGCTCCATAACTGACGCTGACCTGTCCCTGCTTGACACCCTGCCTCCGTACCTGTGGGCCAAAAATGACTCTGATGTGGGGCGAATGATGATTGATCCTATTCACATAACTGTACGACAGGACGCTATGCTCCCGAAACTCCCGCAATATCGGATATCGCCAGAGGGTGAGAAGGCACTGGTAGCGATCATTCAGTCTCTGGTAGATGCAGGAGTGGTTGAAGAGGTGGTTAGCAACGTCTGCAACAGCCCAATCCTACCTATTGTTAAGAAGCAAGGTGAAGGAGATGAGAAAGCGTACCGCTTCATCATCGACTTGCGAGAGATTAACAAAGTGGTTGTACCCCAATATCCTGTGGTCTCTGATATCACCACCATTCTGACCCTCATCCCGTCCACTGCCACCACCTTCTCTGTTATCGACCTTAAAAACGCGTTTTTCTCTATCCCCATCCATCCAGACAGCCGTTATCTCTTCGGCTTCACTTTAAAATCCCGCTCGTACCGATTCTGTAGAGCTCCCCAGGGGTACACTGAAAGTCCCAGCATTTACAGCCAGGCCCTCAAAAGACAGCTGGATGCCTTCCAGCTACCAGAGGGAGTGGTGTTGATCCAATATGTCGACGATATCCTTTTGGCGGCCGACACCACCCCACTTGCAACGGCAGCCACCGTCCAACTCCTACACTTTCTTGCAGAAAATGGCCACAAGGTCTCCAAAAAGAAGTTGCAGTTCTGCCAGCCACAAGTGACTTACCTAGGCCATCTCCTGTCCAAAGAAGGGAGGAAACTTACACCCGACCGAATCCAAACCATCCTAGACACCCCCATCCCAAAAACACAAAAGCAGGTCCGCTCTTTGGTTGGCCTAACCTCTTTTTGCAGACAGTGGTTGCCTAATTACAGCCTCATTGTGAAACCACTACTTGCCCTGCTGACCAAAGATGTCCCCTCCCCGCTTCCTTGGACCGCTGAGTGTCAAGCCTCCTTTAAGGAATTACGGGATGCACTCTGTTCAGCGCCTGTCCTAGGAACTCCGGATTACTCCAAACCCTTCTCCCTCTTCACCCACGAAAGGGAGGGATGTGCATTGTCTGTCCTAACTCAATCAATTGGTCCTAAGCAGCGCCCTTGTGCCTACTTCTCCGCCACTCTTGATCCTGTAGCCAGAGCTTTGCCTACCTGCCTTCGAGTAGCCGCCGCTGCTGTCTCTATCCGTCAGAGCGAGGGAATTGTACTTTCCAACTCTCTCACAGTGCTAGTACCCCATGCAGTCGACACCCTCTTGAACCAGACCAAAACCCAGCACCTGACTAGCGCACGACTGACAGGGTACGAGTTGACTCTGCTTGCACCCCACATCACACTAAAGAGATGCACGATTTAGTCTCCGCTCTGATTGAAGCAGTTCTCCTCCCCAAACGATTAGCGGTGATAAAATGTCAGGCACACAAAAGGGTGACAGACTTAGTCGGACAAGGGAATGCGTTGGCCGACATCACTGCACGAACCACAGCTGAGAATAGGACGGTGACACGCATGTACATGACCAGGTCACAAGCAGAAACATGGAGTGACACAAGGATAATGATCAGAGACATACAATCGGCCAGCACCCCTCACGAGTTGACTAAGTGGGCAAGGGTGGGTTTGAAGGATGAGGAGGGCTGTTGGCGAACGAAGGATGCCAGCAAATGGTTGCTGCCCGACTCATATCTGATTCCCATACTGACAATGGCTCACTCCCCCGCACACATAGGATCTGCACCCATGATCGAACTCATTTCCAAAGTCTGGCATAACGACAAAATCCCTGACTCAGCCAGACGCCTAGTTCAGCAGTGCCTTATCTGTCTGCAACACAACCCCGGGAAAGGAACTGTAGTACCCCGGGGAGGGTTTGGGACCCCCAATCACCCCTTTGAGGTCCTTCAGATGGACTACATCCAACTAGAGAGATGCCAAAGCCTGAAGTATGTACTAGTCATCGTGTGTGCCTTCAGCAAATGGGTAGAGGCCTATCCAACCCGTGACAACACTGCCATGACTACTGCCAAAGTACTACTGAAGGAATTCTTCCCTCGCTATGGCCTTTGTCGAATTTTATGGAGCGACAATGGCCCCCACTTCATAGCTGAGGTTATCCAACTAATCCTAAAGGGGTTGGGGGTGAAGCAACGATTCCATGCGGGCTTCCACCCCCAATCCGCTGGTCTAGTGGAACGCCATAATGCCACACTGAAGCTGAAACTGGCAAAAATAGTGGCCACCACAGGACTTAACTGGCCGGATGCCCTCCCACTGGCTTTGTTATCGATGCGCTCCACTCCCACCAAGCACCATTTGACCCCCTACGAGGTCGTGTTTGGGCGACCGATGAATCTCTGGACTGCTCCCAAACCGACCTCCATTCATGACGTCCCGGACGTCCTACTGTCTGATTATTTGTGCAAGTTAACTAAAACGTTGTCTGTCATTCATCAACAGGTGCAGCAGGCCATCCCCGATGCTTCCAGGGGCCCCGGCCATGACATCCAACCGGGAGATTTCGTATTGATACGAAATTTCCAGCGAACCAAGAGTCTGGAACCTCGGTGGACGGGCCCCTGGCAAGTGCTGATCACCACCCGAACGGCACTCCGAGTGGAGGGGAAGAAGCACTGGCTGCACGCGCATCATTGCCGGAAGGTCTCTGCAAACCTGGCCACGACAGAAAACGTCAGCGCCCAAGAAGAGCTCCTGAGCAAAGACCGACCGATATTGGACTGTTATCCTGATACTGAGGCACTCGAACTTGCAAAATTCTCTGATCCCACTGTGCCATCCAGAGAAGGGTATTTCCTGCGTCGAAAGGAGGGAGTTTCGGCTAAGTAGGCCACGGACTAAGTTAAATCTCAGAACGGTGACCTAAACACAATCAAGGGTTGCCGGGAGAGAAGCTAAACGAAGTCTGTGGTTCTGCCCACTACCGAGCCCCTTGAAGGTGATGGAAGCGCCAAATAAGAAGATGATGGAAGCGCCAGATAAGAAGATGATGGAAGCAACGGGAAATACCCATTATAGAAATCCAAAGACTGACAACCTGCACAAATCAAAGACAATTGCACTCTTCATTGTCTTCCTCTTCTGCCTCCTCCTCATGACCTCCTTCTGGATTCTGGAGGAAAGCACACCAGCTCATGAGGCATTGCTACCTACTGCACAGCCAACACCCCTGAAAGAGCATCACCTAATCTCTCTGTCGCCTCAGCTCCGAGAAAGGCGCAGGGAATTCTGGAATAATTCCTTCGTGCAACTGTTGCACCAACACAACCTTGCTGCAAATGCTACGAACTGTTGGATCTGCGGGTTGCTCCCGCATGCCACTGGACACTCCATCCCCTTCATCCCTTCACCCTTCTCAGTTCACGGCTCTTGCCTCGCCTGGTTGATCCTCATGCAAGAGAGCCGCAGGGACAACGCCACCTCCAGCCGGACAGTGTCACACTTCTACTCTGGGTTCTGGCTGAACAAAACAGGAAAGACCCCAGCTGCCCTGTGTCCTGCGCTCGCAGGCGCCACCTTCATCAAAGACATTCCAGCCAAAGAACGAGTCGAAGTACAGGTGCTCCACAATCCGGCCAGAACCACCTTCACTCATCTGCAAAAGCAAACTACCGCCACTTTAACTGTGGCCCTGTCCGTTATCAATGTCACAGGTCTCGTGTGTCTCGAAGGCCAGGGAACGCAGCTGGTGGGTTACAGCGCCTGCCGAATCACCAGAACATTGGACTCAGCTGAACCCCCTTCTTTTGTTGCTTCTCCGAATATGTACTTTGTGTGTGGCACCAAGGCTTACACCAGGCTCCCGAGAGGTTGGAAGGGCACCTGTTATATTGCCTTCGTTCTTCCACCCACATATGTAGCCCCTGCCAACCACCACCGGCAGAGGCATGCAGACGACCTTGGACAAGCCGACTCCACCGGAGCACAGTTCCTGGATGCAGCAAAGGGACTTGTTCCTCTGTGGGGCCCAATGGCAAACAGCCGTGCTATCCGACACCTGACCCAGGCAGTAGAAACAACGATCAACATCACGGCTGGTATCCTCGCCAACAACACTGCGGAGCTCCAGGCGGTCCGCCTTGTGACCCTTCAAAATCGACTCGTCCTAGACGTGGTCCTAGCCGACCGAGGAGGAGCATGCCGCATCATCGGATCCAGCTGCTGCACCTACGTGCCAGACAACTCGCCTTCAGTCTACAAAGCCATCGAACACCTCCACAGACTTTCCTCGGAGGTTCACCAAGAACAGGAAGGATGGTCGCTTGGGAGCTGGTTTTGGGACACTTTGAAAGATTGGGGTTGGAAGTTGTTTTCCTTCGTGCTGATACCTCTTGTGTTATTATGTGGGTGCTGCTTAGGTATCCAATGTCTGCCACCTTTGTTCGGCCTTGTTTCTAACTGTATGTGCCCAAAAACTTTGGACTTCCGAAATGAGCACATGAGCCCCCTCTATGAAGTAGAAATACGTGGCCTTATGGGGATAAATCCAAACTGACAAGTTGGCGAGACATGTTAAAAGGGAGGACTGTGGAATTTTAATTTGCGATCTGAACATCATCTGCGCCAGCTTGTCACCTATGTACTACGTGCACGGCAGCCATTCTAGGTCACCCATGTACTACGTGCACGGCAGCCATTTTAGATATCATGGTCTCCCTGTCCACGATCGATCGCCAGCGCGCCCCTCTGACCCAGCAAGTATCCTCCGCGCACCCTGGCTCCCCCTCCCTCCTCCTTACGAGCATGACCCTTCTGCATGACCCTGTCCTTGGGAGTCACGCCAGCGCCTGACCAACACCTCCTCTCCTCCCATGAATGCCCCTCTGTTGATAAACCTCCCCTCTGCACTGGATTGTCCACGCAGCATGAATACCACTCCATTGATGGCCCCTCACCCCGTGTCCGACTGTCCACACAGGTCCGAGGCCATTGCCTAAGCCGGGAGATATCATTTACTGCCCCTTATTGTATGAGGTCGCTCTCCTTCAAAGGACCCTCTATTGATCCAGGCCTCTCCACCCCCTGTGATATGATCAGGCGCCCACATCCTAAGACTCGACGGAACACTCAGCTGCGTGATGACCCCCTCCTCTTATCAGCAGGTTGAGGACCTCTATTGTGAAGGTATATGGGGGTGGGATTAACACGAGGATTACGGGGATGTCTTTTCCTTGCTTTACAAAGTTCTGATTGTAATAAAGGAAGGTCACATGCCATAAACCAGTGTATAAGAGGCCAGGCCTCCGAGAGGCTGTTAGAGCACCTCGAGACGATACCTTGTTGTCTGATCTGATGTGTTCTGCTCCGTCGGAATAAAACTTCTGTTTCCTGCCTTCTGGTCTCCGGCGCCTGCCTCATTGCTTGGTAAATTTTGAATGGTACAAGGGCGGTTAGCGCCGGGCAAATCTTGAGAAAGGTCCTAGCCCTACCTTTTTCGACAATTCGGTATATCAAGAGGGAACTGACTTCGGTTATTTCCAAACCGACTGTGTCATTGAGATCGTTAGCACGAGTTGTGGGTCTCTTAGCATCCTCCATTCAGGCGATCTTCCCAGGTCCCCTACATTACAGAGCGCTTCAGCGATTGAAGATTCGTCATCTCCAAAAAGGCCTTTGCTACTCAGATCAGATTCCTCTTTCAGAGGAAGCGAGGTGGGAGAGGCAGTGGTGGTTAGACCACATGGATGCCTGGAATGGACGAGCCTTATTCGGTGCATCACCGGAGCTAGTGATCGAGTCCAATGCCATTCAAAGGGGCTGGGGAGCCCGGTGCGGTCTTGTCTCGACGGGGGGTCGTTGGTCTCCCCAGGAGTTGTCTCTCCACATCAATTGCCTGGAACTCCTGGCAGGGTCATTTGAGATCCGTTGTTTCTCTCCTCTTCACTCCAGTTGTTGCATACTTCTCCGCATGGAAAACATCTCGGCGGTTCGCTATGTCAACAAGTTGGGCGGCACGAGGTCCAAGATATTGGCGGAAATAGCCAAAGATTTTTGGCATTTTTGTCTGCAATGCAAAATCACGGTTATTGCAGAATATCTTCCCGGCTGCAATAATCTGATTGCGGGTTAGAATTCGCGGCATCTTCGGGACTTCAGCGATTGGAGGCTTCATCCTCGCGTATTCCGTTCTCTCCTCCGGCTCTGGGGCCAGTGTCAGATAGACCTGTTTGCCTCTCGCCTCAAATACTCAGCTCCCGCTGTTCTTCAGTTGGAAGCCGGATCCGGAAGCCCTGGCCATGGATGCCTTCCTGCAGTCTTGGCCGTCGAGCCTGTGCTATGCCTTTCCCCCCTTCATGAAGATTCCCAGAGTCCTCGCATGCACGAAACGTTATCGCTCCGAATTGATTCTGAGTGCTCCTCTGTGGAGGGCTCAAGCGTGGTTCCAGGTTCTCCTGGAAATGTGTTGTGCAGTGCCGCTCCTTCTTCCCCAGAAGTGGAATCTCTTGATGGATCCTCTCGGCACTCCGCCTCCCCTAATTGTCTCCGACAGTCTTCATCTGTTGGCGTGGCGGATTTCGGGGACCGCTGGACGGTCCCAGGCCTTTCTCGAGACGCTTCAAAGTTCACTAGTGAGGCCTGGTCACCCAATACTCACAAACGCTACAAGGGATCCTGGAAGCGATGGTGTAACTGGTGTGCTCAACGGGAGGTTGATCCCACTTCAGCGGATGTCTCCATGATCATTAATTTTTTGGCCTCTCCTTGCTTCTTCCGGGTTGGCTTATCGCACTGTCAATAACTTCTGTTCCTCCATTCAGCGGGTCATATCCATATTGAGGTTAAGCCTGCAGGTGAACATCCTCTGATTGCCAAATTGCTTAAGGGTATCCGCCTGGCGAAACCCCCTTGTCCTAAGTACGTCTCTTTATGGGATGTTTCCATTGTTTCGCGTTTTCTTGAGGCCTGGCCTTCCAATTCTCAATTGTCCCGTAAACAGCTGTCAGCCAAACTGACTATGTTGTTATGGCTTGTTTCCTGCAAACGGGTGTCTGATGTTCGCGCTTTGGATTTGGCAGGTCTCATCTCTACACCTGAGGGTGTTACGTTTCTCCTTTCAAGACGTACCAAAACTAATACTACTTCGATTACCTACCCTTCTTTTCCCACTCATCCCAACCTTTGTGTTGTTCAATGTGTCAAAGATTATGAAGTAAGTACTGCTCCTTTACGTTCTGATATGCATGGTCAACTGTTGATTGCTTTACAGAAGCCTTTTCGTCCCGTTACCCCAGCTACTTTAGCTCGCTGGGTTTGATGGCTCATGTCAGAGGCTGGCATTGATGTTTCCATTTTTGGTGCCCATTTGGCACGTGGGGCGATGGCTTCTAAAGCATTTTCCATGGGTGTCACTCTTTTTGATATTATGAAGGCCGCTGATTGGTCTTCTGATTCTGTGTTCAAGACTTTTTATTACAAACCTCTTGATCATATTGCTTCTGTGGTGGTAGATCAGCTTTAAACAAGCATAATCGGAGCCTCCTGTCCTGACATAGAATTCAAAATTTGAGAACATTCGTGACAAGAATTTTCAATTCTATTAAGGATAAGGAGGCGAGGATTATCCCACCGATTGTTGTTGTTCTGCATATATTGCTATTATGAACATATTTGTTAACTGTATATGGATTTCTTAGACTTCCTTGTTTTTTCTACCCCCCCCCTGACTTCTGCTTATGACTTATGCACTGGATGTGTATTACGGCTTTGTGTCTCTTTTCAGGTTCTGACCAGAAGTAGAGGTTTTCTGTTCCAACTGGCTTTGCTTGACTTTCTAGGGACTGCTGGTTCCAGACTTCTTCAACGACCTGCATCCTCGTTCAGCTTGGATTTTCCTGCATTTTTGGACTTCCTTCCTGTTGTTCTTCATTTGGATTTCCTGTTTTGATTTGAACTGTTTTCCTCACCAAAGAAAGAGGAAGAGAGACTATCTATGGGACCTTTCATACTGTAGTCTCTATGGTTGTTACCCTGGTGTTCATGGGTACTGTAGTTTTTCACTGTTTTATTGGCTGCTGAGCATTTCTAATAAAGAAATGAGAATAGCATAATCCTCGCCTCCTTGTCCTTAATAGAATTGAAAATTCTTGTCACAAATGTTCGCAAATTTTTAATCCATCGTCACCAGTAATGCGTTTAATCTGTGTTCCTGCATGCAGTGAGAGTGTGTTTGTGTATCCTGCACAGACTGTGTTCACCTTTAAATGCCTGCAGGTTTCTTCCAAGGCAGCAGAGAGGATCGGCACATACAACAGTTTGATATTAGTGCATTGCCTGCTCCTGCCTCACTTCACCATGGGGATTTTGCCGAGGGAAATGCGCTGAAGCTTGGTCAATACAGCTTTCACCCAATACAAACAATTCACGCAGAGAGTAAGGACTCTAAAAAGAGCATTTGATTAAGTGGAAATGCGCACAGAAAAGTCAACCTAATTCTAGAGAGAAACAAGCTGGAATAAGGCCGATGGTGAAGGATTTGCGTGCAGTATCCCGGTGGTCCTAGAGGAAATGTTTCTTCCTCGTCTCTAATAAGAATTGAGGCTCGTCTGTAAACATGTATTATACATAGTGCCAGATGCAATTGGTATCCAATAAGTTAAACATCAAGATGTACTTTTTAATGGCTCCGAATGGTACATGATGAACCACATTCTCATAGGAAGGCTGTTTAAAAGGCAATCTGTCAGAGGAAGTCACTGGCCTGAAGTAGCAAGTAGATGGAATAACAAGTGGTGCTTCTCTGCAGGGAACCTGACCTTCTGCAACACTTAAATCCAGCTAATGACAAATGTGAATACATTTCTCCAAAGTGCGCCATCACCCTTGATGTAGTTTGGCAAGGTGGTAAGGCGTGACCAAGCAGGAGGTAGTGCTGTCCGCCGTGCCTCCATCCAGAATCCCTGCTGGGCGGTCTCGGTGAGCGAGAGTGCCTGCCAGGGCACCTCCAGAGACGAAGCATTAGGGGTTAATATCACCGCCGACGGCCCGGTTCCCGAAAGGAGAGAGCAGCGCTTAATGTGGAAAAGTCAACGCCACCGGCCCAGGAGCCTCAGGGCACTGTGGTTACTTCCCCGCTGATGTCAAGGAAGAGCCGCCCTGGAATTGGCTCCAGCTCGAGGCGTTGCCTAGCAGCCAGGAGGCTCGTCTGCTAGGAGAGCTGCGCCTGCCCAGGAAGTACGGAGGAGCCCGGGGAGCATCTGCGAAGCAATCAGCGATCCAACAGAGACCAGGCACCCAGGTAACAGCCCCCACCAGTTGGCAGAGTGGAGGAGTGTAACCCTTGGAAACTGAGAGCACGAGTCTGGGGTGCGGGTACCGCGCTCGGTGCACGGGCACTTGGAAACTGACGTCCTCATTTGTGTAAAAATTGCGCAGACCCCAGTAGAATGGTCCGGGCTCTATGGCCTTAAGAAGAGGGTGATTTAAAGAGCTGGCAGTAACGGCGCAGGCTCGCGCCAGGTGATAATTGCCTCTAGGTGGTACAGAGAACGACAACAAGTTGCATACAGAAAGTGGAATTTTCGTTGCCATGACAATGAAATGTTCGCAAGATGGCGTCGGCTGTCCACTGTCCGTACGTACACGCGCATGCTGTTAGCTTTGGACACATGGTGAGAGTAGCCATTTTTGTCCATCCCGACAAGTGCATGTAAGCCTTTGAGAGAATCGATTGCAAAAGGTACTCGCATGGCGAACGCAGCGCATGCGCTGCTATCGCCAGGTGAGACCTAAAATGGCATTACTATGTGAATAACATGCTGTGATTTGGGCCTGTTGTGATTGCAGAAATGAACAATAACATGCATTATTTGCATACTATCCTCGATCACCGCATAGAAATCATGTACACAGTAATTTGCAAAGCCTGTGCCGTCAAAAATGTCAAGGTGCGCAATTTACAATTGCAAAATGCGGACCCATTTCGATAGTGGTCAAACTTAATACAGGCCGTTAGAGTCCAGCAGGAAGAGGTGAACACACCTATTTGGCATTTGTTGATTACACGGTAGGAACAAAGACATCAATGGTTGTATATTGTGGCAAGAAATATCAACTGACCTAAATTTTGCTGCTTAAATATAATTTACAGAAATGTCGTCCCTTCGGGTGTAGATTTTCTAATATGAACTCCAATGGGGTGGGATATTTTTAGAAACAATATCTTGGACAGAATCTTTCTGTCAGGATATATTCTGACCAAAATATTCCTATACCATATGGACAACAAAAACAAAATCTCTTCAATAGATCAGTTTAAAGGTTTTCTTGATTCTGAGGTATTTTGGCATAGGGTAGCTGAAAGAAATTTACATGTACTAATTAAGGTGGGTGATTATCCACCTCAAGGAATAATCACAACCCTTGTCAGTGTGAACCCTTAAAGTCAATAGATTAACCTGAGCTCGACCCCCTTTGCATCTATGGCAGAGAGCATTAGGGCAATGTGTAAAATATTTATGCAGTACCACACTGGTTATAAAGTCAAAATGAAAAACAATAAAAATCCCAAAACAAATTAAAGAAATAGAGTACAATTGTTAGAAATTGGATTTTTGGTAAGCTAGGTGTGATAACCGACTTTTTCGACCCTCTTTGAGAGGGAAGATGATGGAGAATGACTCCAGCCTATTACCCTTAGAGTATAGGGATTAGGACTATAAGTAGGACCTATCCATGAGGCACAGTAGTGCATTTTCGTACCCTTTTCTTTAGATCAGGGCTTATAAACTTAAGCTAGGGGATAGATATATAAGTATTAGTGATGATCCATCCTTTTGTAAGAGTATTAGTACATCTTCTGTGGAGTTATGCGTATTTTGGGCCTTGTAGGCCTTAAACGGGACAGACTCCATCTTGCTCTCTGCCTGGTAGTTCGAGAGGCTTTCTAGGTCAAGTGTAATGTTTTAGTTTTAAGGTGTTGTTCGCTTGGAGAGAACCGGTTCAGGCTGGCCCTTATCGAAAGACTGTATTTTTCTCCACTCCGAAGACACAACTCCAGGCCGGCCGGCTGGGAACGTGCCCTTGGTACGGGGAGGTACAAGAATTTGGTGGGCGGCAGGTTACTGGCCGTAACTTTCCATGAAGGGGCAGGTTTTGATATTAGCGAAAGTGTTAGGCAATGAGTCAGTCAGTCTGTAGGCGGCAGCTAGCCGTTAGCATCTATGCCATTAATTATTTCCAGAGCAGACAATCGCCATTTTGAAGTCCGAGAAAGATTCTGAAACCGAGACTCTCTAAGAAAGACTGAAGGAGAAATAGCGCGGAGCGCACAGAAACAGAGAGAGAGAGAGAGACGGTAGCTAATAGCCAGCAAGGTTCCAGTGACTTGGAGGGAAGCAGAGGAGATTGAGCATAGCGGTGCAGACGTGTACCCGTGACTGCTGAGGTGTGATTCCGAGACGAGCCAAGACACAGAGACGAGAAGGGAACCTAGATGACTGCCGAGCCCCGACTTCACATTAATAAGGTGATCTCTGCCCTTTCCTTGTTAAGCGTGCATTCTAACCTTTACTTTTCTTTACAGCATATACATTGTGTAGTATTGTGTTTATTTTTGTTGTAATAAAACACCCCAGTTCTTAGTGAACCGACATGTGCCTTGTATTCTTGTTCAATCAGGGTAACCTGAGCTTCTAGTTAGACATTGTTTGCATGAACGGATGCGAATCCCGATCAGGTAAGGAATGACTGAGCAAGTAGGGAGAGAGGGAACATTTGATGTCAGGAGCAGAAGGTACATATTATAATTTGGCCATATCAATTTCTATTATCGTAGTTTTATCCCGAGTAGATAACCAAAGACTTCATCCTTAAATGTTCATAGGAAAGTGATCGTCATTGGTACATGGCGTGTGTATATGTCTGCCGGATTGCAGACCGTGTGTAAGTGAGAGCACCGGAGGGAGACGGTGTGGAGGCTCGCCGGATTGTGGGCCGTGTGTAAGTGAGAGCACCTAAGATAGAGAGGTGTGTAGATCTGCCAGATTGCAGATCGGATATTAATGAGAGCACTGGGTGTACAGGCCCATGTGTGTAGGCGCGCCGGATTCTGCGTCGGGTGAGCACTGATGATCAGTGTGTAATGGTACATTATCAGACCTGCCCTAGGGTAGACCAGTCTGGGCCTACGTGGCCGCGAGACCAATAGGTGTGAATAGGATATTGTAGAAAACCAATGCATGTTTATTGCTATTTTTCCCATCCTTAGGTATAAGATGTACATACATATATCCATACCCATTGTAAATACATTCTAATGAGGGAGGTGAGTACGTTCCGGCCGGGTTAGAGGGGCTCCTAGGAGCTGATTCCATCTGGTCCGAGAATCTGGTCGGTACATCTGGCGTCACGAACTGTTTACGAAGCCTGTGTGCGCTGTATTGTTTTCATCTTGTTGGTTTGCGCTCGGCTCGTACGTATTTTTCTTTGTTTATAATTGTGTATATATTTTTTGTGTGCTAACATGTTCTCGAAGAAATCTAAATCTACTTTCAAATTGCCTATTGACATTCCCGGCTGGGAATCAACGCCTTATGAGGCTTTGGCCCGTGAGTGGGCCGATTCTACTGGTTTGAGTGAGAATTGGACTTCTTGTTTGGAGCAGGCGGAGCCTGCTGATGTGGTTTCTTGCTTGCAAAAAGCGCCAGTAGTGAAGGGTGATGAGCTTCCTGTTTTAGGACGCAGAGGTTGGATTGTGCTGACTGCTTACAGGATGCTTCATGAGAAGTTTCTGAAATTGCAGAAGCGGTTTGTTGATATGGAAGAAAAGTTTGTTGAGGTGCAGAATGCGCATACTCTTTTGCGATGTCAGAATAAGTTGCTTGCCGACAAACTTGAGACTTATCAGACTATAGCCGAAAGGGCTGTGGTGCGCATTGCGAAATATAAATACAGGCACCGCCGTGGTCGTGTGTCTACACGGAAAGTGCGTCTGGTCGTGGCAAAAGCCGGACTGGATTGGAATCCTGATGAGTGGGATGGTAATATCTGGGACTCGAACGAATCTGGCTCCTCGGCTGAGGAGGGTGACAAGCGCGAGTCTTCTCGCACCGGACGTGATTGTAAATCTGCTTCTTGTGACAAAGACGATGTTTCTGATGATCGTGGTCGCTCTACCAATTCTGATGACATATTACGCTCTGATTGTTCTTCTAAATCTAAGGACCGGGCTTCCTTGGAGGCTCTTCCGGAGGTTTCTGCTCACCCTGTGTTTCGACGCAAATTGCAACAGGCTCCTGGTATGCCGAATGGTATTCATTT
Organism: Lissotriton vulgaris; assembly: GCF_964263255.1. Classification (NCBI taxonomy): domain Eukaryota; kingdom Metazoa; phylum Chordata; class Amphibia; order Caudata; family Salamandridae; genus Lissotriton; species Lissotriton vulgaris. The sequence continues at coordinate 521,912,432 of NC_141697.1, forward strand.
GGATAGTATTGAAGATTTTACTCAACAGGAGGTTAGTGACATTTTACAACGATTTCGACAACGACCCGGTGAAACTTTGCTTACCTGGATGGTGCGCCTTTATGAACTAGGTGCTGCCGGTATTATGCTTGATGCTGGTGATTGCTTACGTTTTTGCTCTTTGAGTTCCGATTCTACTGTACAAGATCATTTTCGAAATTATAATGGTGCTGGCCAAATTAGCTTGCTCCAGCTTGCGAACGATGGCTGTAACCATAAATACCCTACTGAATCTGATTGGCCTGTCAATGACAAGCCATGGTACACTTTGCGCGATGCGTCGCAACGTTTGAAAGAGGAAGTGATGAAAACTGCCATTTTTCTCAGTACGTCTGACAGATTGTTGGATGGTCTTTTAACATCTTCTGTGCGTAATCGCATTATCCGTTCTTCGCCTGTTGCTTATAAGCAGGTTATGATGACTTTGTTGATCAATCAAATTGGCAATCCTTTGTCTATGGTGCTTGAATCTGTTCGTCAGCTTGGTGAGTTGGGTGAATGGTTTAAACCTGAGAGGCAGTCTCGACCTGAGGGTCGTGCCGCTGGGGATTATAAATTTTCTTGACGTGATATGTTTCTTGCACTTTTGGCTGATGGTGTGAAAAGGGAGGACATTGATGGTGAACCTAATAATCGCTTGTGGGACATGTTTCGTAAGCGTGGTCTGGATCGGAAGGAGGGTGCCCGTCGTGTACGTAAGAATGATTGTGACCGAGGATCTGATGACAGTGGTGATGAGAGGCGTCGTGTGGATGCTGATCGCCGTGATGACCGGCGTTATGAACGTGATATTTCCCCCCGCCGTGAGAGCGTAAGGGTGAGAGAGGGAGAGAGAGACAGGGGAAGAGATGATCGTGTCTCTAATAGACGCAGAGATGAGAGAAGTTATTCCCCTGATGTTAGACGACGGGAGGATCATCACAAGCTTTCTGACCGTAATTCTCAATTCTTTGAACATGACACTAATCCGTTTCGTAATAGAGATGGATATGAGCAGGATATTCTGATTCCGAAAAAAGTTGAAAACATCTATCCTGATTTGTCTTGGTTGGCTGACCATGGTAAAAATGACTAGGAAATTGGTCAAGCTCCGGTACGCAGGTGGGCTCATAAAGACAATAGACCCTATGTAGATATTGAAATTTTTTGGAAACATCGTAATATCCAAAGGGCCCGAGCATTGGTAGATACTGGGGCGGAGGCCACTTTAATTCATGGTAAATCGAAAAAATTCAAAGGACAGTTTTTTACAATTACTGGTTTAGGTGGTAAGGAAACCCCCGCAGTGCAAACTGCGCTTGACATGAAAATTGGCCGAATTCCCCGTAAAGAATATTCTGTGTTAGTTGTGCCTCTCCTGGAATATATAATTGGAATTGACATTTTGAAAGGAATGACTTTTCATCTTGATGATGGCTGTTATCAATTTGGAACGAAGCATTACATTTCGTCCAGACCCGTACGGGTTGGTCGTTTGCGGATGCCCCCCATTAAGATTCCCCAAGCTACGAAAGTTGTTTCTCAGAAACAATATCGAATTCCAGGTGGTCATGAAGAAATTAGTGCCGCAATTCAGGATCTGATTGATGCAGGGGTTATAACTCCAATCACTTCTGCTTGGAATAATCCCGTGTGTCCTGTGCGCAAAAGTGATAATTCTTGGCGCATGACGGTTGATTATCGACAATTGAACAAACACACTCCGCCTTTGGCTGTTGCTGTGCCTGACATGGTTTCTTTGATTCAGAGAATTCAGAAGCATCCAGGTACATGGTATGCGTCCATTGATATTGCTAATGCTTTCTTTTCGATTCCAATTGCCCCCGAGTGTCAGGAGCAATTCAGTTTTACCTGGCATGGCCGTCAAATGACGTTTAGGAGTCTTCCTCAAGGTTATGTACATAGTCCTATGATATGTCACCGGCTGGTGGTGGAACATTTATCTGAAGTGCCCGTACATCTCCAGATTCAGGTGTGTCATTATATTGATGACGTTTTGATTCAAGGTGAGACGCAAGACCAAGTCCAATCACATTTAGATCAGATTCTTGACTGTTTACGTGCAAAAGGTTGGGAAATTAATGCTGATAAATTGCAGGGCCCTTCCCAGAATGTTAAATTTTTAGGAATTAATTGGCATGAAGGTCACAGAGAAGTGATCCCGCAGGTGAGGCGTAAAATTTTGGATTTTGCTGTTCCGAGGAACAGAAAGGAGGCTCAATGTTTTATTGGCCTGTTTGGTTTTTGGCGTCAGCATATTCCCCATTTGAGTCAGATTTTAGCTCCTTTGTACCGAGTCACCCGTAAAAAGAATGCGTTTGAGTGGGGTGACCCACAACAAAATGCTTTTTATTTGGCTAAAGAAGCAATTCAGTATGCCTTGGATTTGTGGCCCGTGGGTGAAGGTGATGTGGATTTGAATGTTTCTGTGGATGGCCTGTATGCCAATTGGAGTCTGTGGCAAAAGCAGGGCAGACAAAAAGTGCCATTGGGTTTTTGGACTAAAAAGTTACCTGAGGCTGGTGAGCGTTATACACCTTTTGAAAAACAGTTGCTTGCTTGTTATTGGGCTCTGGTGGATACCGAGCAATTGACGTTGGGTCATTCCGTGATTTTGAGACCTGAAATTCCTATCATGCAGTGGGTTTTGAGTTCGCCGAAATCCCATCGAATTGGACATGCTCAGGAGGCGAGTATCATTAAATGGAAATGGTACATTCAGGACTGAGCGCGTGTGGGTCCGAAAGGTGTGGCTGTGTTGCATGAGCGAGTGGCGCAGGCGCCATCGAATGAGACTGGAAATGATTGTTCTGTGCCTGTAGTCCAGGAATCTCCTGTTAGGTGGGGTAAGCCATTTGATGATTTGTCCGCGGAGGACAGAAAACATGTGTGGTTTACGGATGGTTCAGCGAAGTTCATTGGTGAGAAACGGCATTGGAAAGCAGTGTCATACAATCCAATCACGCAAAAATTATTGAGTACAACTGGTGATGGAAAGAGTAGTCAATATGCTGAATTGTATGCAGTTTACCAAGTTTTGAAACAGGAACTACCTGACACATGTCATATTTTTACTGATTCCTGGTCCACTGCTAATGGACTGGCGGTTTGGTTACCAACTTGGCATTCTCATAATTGGGAATTGCATTAAAAAAAACTGTGGGGTAAAGAATTATGGCAAGAAATTTGGGAATTACTCCCACAGAGTGCTGTTACAATCTTTCATGTGGATGCTCATACCCCGATTGACTCCCTTGACAAATTCTTTCATAACAGTGCAGATGAAAAGTCTAAAATTTCTGAGGCAGTGGTGGACATGCAGGATTCTGATTTGGCAGGATTGGCGAAATGGGCCCACCAAAAAGCGGGACATTTTGGAGAAAGAGCCACTAGCAGGTGGGCTTCCGATCGAGGGATTCATATTCCCTTAAATTTGATTAAAGATGTCATTCTGCATTGTCCTATCTGTCAGCATTCTAGAAAAAGAACAGTGCCTCATATTGTTAAAGGCCATTTACATCGTGGAAAAATGCCCGCCCAAATTTGGCAAATTGATTATATTGGCCCGCTCCCTATGAGCAAAAATTGTCAATATATTTGCACAGCTGTTGATACTTTTAGTGGCCTATTGGTCGCTTTCCCTTGCAAACAAGCCACCCAAGTGAATACCATTAAGACCCTGGAATTGCTTATTTTGTATTATGGTGTTCCATTCCAAATTCAATCGGATAATGCATCCCATTTTCGTGGAAGATTGGTGCGGGAATTCTGTGTGGAAAATAACATTGAATGGATTTTTCATATTCCATATTATCCGCAGGCCTCGGGCCTCATTGAGCGTATGAATGGTTTGTTAAAAGAACAACTGCGTAAATTGACTGATGAACATTACAAAAACTGGAGAGATTTTTTGCTCCAGGCATTGATGATCCTGAATAATCGCCCTTTGTTACATGCTGAATCTCCTTTAATGCGTTTATTTCCTCCAACTGTTGATGCAAAACCCAATTCCACGTCCACTACTGTTATGTACTGGGAAATTACCCCCGGAGCTTTAGCTCCATGCAGAGCGACCCCAGGTTCCGCAGGCTTGGACCTGCATGCTATGAATGATGCGATCCTGAAAGGCAGAGACCGAATTATTGTTGAAACAGGCATTGGTGTCTGTATACCAGCCGGTAGTTTTGGACTTATTGCCCCTAGATCGGGCCTTGCCATGAAAGGTATTCAAGTTCTCGGAGGAGTGATTGACAGTGATTATCAGGGAGAGATTAAGGTTCTTCTGCTTAATAGCAGTGAAATTGATTTATCGATCAAGAAATCTGACCATGTTGCTCAGTTACTCATTATGCCTGTCTTCAGTGGTGAGATTAAGAGAGGCTCTGCCCCAACTTTGCTAACAGTACGAGGCCAAAAAGGATTCGGTTCCACCGATAATCCCGGTGCCAAAATATGGGTGCAATCGCCTAAACATCCCCCTGAACAGGCTGAAGTTATTGCGACCGGACATGACAACACCATTTTGGGGATGAAGCCAGGGAAAGATAGCTGGGAAGCTGTCCCAGCTGACAAATGTTACTTACGAGAATGATTAAGGCCTCTGTTTGTATTCTTTCAGATCATTCTCTGGACTGCTGCTGCAGGATGTGCCGGCGTTGGACTCCTTTTGGTCTGCTACGCCGGGAGAGGAGAGGACCCACCGACTTCGGTTGATTGGAGAACACGAGTTCCGCGATCCTTCGCTGCGTGGTATTCGTCGTCGAATTTCTGGATTACCCTTGCTAAACGGGTTACTAACTCTCCGCATTTTTGCCTCACTCCCATGAGGTCTGTGACTGATATCTTGGCGACCTGCTTGGTTGCTGTCCCTGCATCCACTGAGACTTTGCGACATATTTTAAATATTTCAAGTGCCCGACCCAATATTATTCTGGGCGACTTTGCGGCCCATGAGTTTTGCCCTTTATGTACTATTCTTCCTGATTCTGATTCCCCTATGCATTCCCAAATCACGACCTATAATATTACGCAGGGTGATTTATGTTTTATTCTTACATGTGATCCCAAGGCTATCACCGAATGCATTAAATTAAAAATTCAGGCTGCCACTTCCTTTTCAGCTCATCAACGATTGCTGTGTTTAAAGAGACTTCCGAATTCATGTGTTTCCGTGAAAAATAATATGACATGTAAACGTTTATTAGTTGCCCCTTGTTATTACCGTTCTATGTTGCTGCCCTCTGGGTGGTTGTTTTCCTGTGGAAACTCCTCCTGGCCCTATATTCCCGCTAATATTTCTGGAGGTCCATGTGCCATTACTAGATTAAGTTTGTTAATGTTTTCCTCACACCCTGGTTCCCATTCTCGTATGATACGAGACTCTATGTCATTACATGAAGATTGTGATTCCTCTGTTCACCTTTATTCTAAATCAGAATACCTTGGTTTAGCTTTTTCTATTATTGGTGTCCCGGCGTTAGCAGTTTATAATGCCAAAACAATTGGCAAGATGGCCTGCTGGATGGTTAAATCCATTAATCAAACTTCTACTGTATTATCTGACCTGTTATTGGATGCCCAGGGTGAACGTAGAGCCATTTTGCAAAATCGCGCTGCGATTGATTACCTTCTGTTAAAGCATGGACACGATTGTTCTGACTTTGAAGGTCTTTGCTGTTTTAATTTGTCCGACCATTCTAAATCAATTCAGGCCCATATTGACAAACTTCATGACTTGACTACAGAAATAAGACAACATATCGACCAGGGCTGGTTTGACTGGCTCTTTAACTGGTTGCCTGACTTTTTTTACGACAGATTTTAGGGGGTGTCATTATTTTTATTTGCGTTTTGATAGCTATTTGTTGCTTTATTCAGTGCATTCCTTCTCTATTACAATTTTGTAGCTTTGGTAGGAGAAATAGGTTGGTTAATTTTGTTTCTTATTACTCTTCCACTGATGTTAGTTCGATATAAGATATGGCTAATAGACTGGAGTCAAGGGTGAAGTGTGATAACCGACTTTTTCGACCCTCTTTGAGAGGGAAGATGATGGAGAATGACTCCAGCCTATTACCCTTAGAGTATAGGGATTAGGACTATAAGTAGGACCTATCCATGAGGCACAGTAGTGCATTTTCGTACCCTTTTCTTTAGATCAGGGCTTATAAACTTAAGCTAGGGGATAGATATATAAGTATTAGTGATGATCCATCCTTTTGTAAGAGTATTAGTACATCTTCTGTGGAGTTATGCGTATTTTGGGCCTTGTAGGCCTTAAACGGGACAGACTCCATCTTGCTCTCTGCCTGGTAGTTCGAGAGGCTTTCTAAGTCAAGTGTAATGTTTTAGTTTTAAGGTGTTGTTCGCTTGGAGAGAACCGGTTCAGGCTGGCCCTTATCGAAAGACTGTATTTTTCTCCACTCCGAAGACACAACTCCAGGCCGGCCGGCTGGGAACGTGCCCTTGGTACGGGGAGGTACAAGAATTTGGTGGGCGGCAGGTTACTGGCCGTAACTTTCCATGAAGGGGCAGGTTTTGATATTAGCGAAAGTGTTAGGCAATGAGTCAGTCAGTCTGTAGGCGGCAGCTAGCCGTTAGCATCTATGCCATTAATTATTTCCAGAGCAGACAATCGCCATTTTGAAGTCCGAGAAAGATTCTGAAACCGAGACTCTCTAAGAAAGACTGAAGGAGAAATAGCGCGGAGCGCACAGAAACAGAGAGAGAGAGAGAGACGGTAGCCAATAGCCAGCAAGGTTCCAGTGACTTGGAGGGAAGCAGAGGAGATTGAGCATAGCGGTGCAGACGTGTACCCGTGACTGCTGAGGTGTGATTCCGAGACGAGCCAAGACACAGAGACGAGAAGGGAACCTAGATGACTGCCGAGCCCCGACTTCACATTAATAAGGTGATCTCTGCACTTTCCTTGTTAAGCGCGCATTCTAACCTTTACTTTTCTTTACAGCATATACATTGTGTAGTATTGTGTTTATTTTTGTTGTAATAAAACACCCCAGTTCTTAGTGAACCGACATGTGCCTTGTATTCTTGTTCAATCAGGGTAACCTGAGCTTCTAGTTAGACATTGTTTGCATGAACGGATGCGAATCCCGATCAGGTAAGGAATGACTGAGCAAGTAGGGAGAGAGGGAACATTTGATGTCAGGAGCAGAAGGTACATATTATAATTTGGCCATATCAATTTCTATTATCGTAGTTTTATCCCGAGTAGATAACCAAAGACTTCATCCTTAAATGTTCATAGGAAAGTGATCGTCATTGGTACATGGCGTGTGTATATGTCTGCCGGATTGCAGACCGTGTGTAAGTGAGAGCACCGGAGGGAGACGGTGTGGAGGCTCGCCGGATTGTGGGCCGTGTGTAAGTGAGAGCACCGGAGGGAGACGGTGTGGAGGCTCGCCGGATTGTGGGCCGTGTGTAAGTGAGAGCACCTAAGATAGAGAGGTGTGTAGATCTGCCAGATTGCAGATCGGATATTAATGAGAGCACTGGGTGTGCAGGCCCATGTGTGTAGGCGCGCCGGATTGTGCGTCGGGTGAGCACTGATGATCAGTGTGTAATGGTACATTATCAGACCTGCCCTAGGGTAGACCAGTCTGGGTCTACGTGGCCGCGAGACCAATAGGTGTGAATAGGATATTGTAGAAAACCAATGCATGTTTATTGCTATTTTTCCCATCCTTAGGTATAAGATGTACATACATATATCCATACCCATTGTAAATAGATTCTAAGGAGGGAGGTGAGTACGTTCCAGCCGGGTTAGAGGGGCGCCTAGGAGCTGATTCCATCTGGTCCGAGAATCTGGTCGGTACACTAGGGCATGTGCCAAATCCAGGCAGAAACTACCACTCCAGTCAGGATAAGGGAGTTATACTCCCTAAATAACCCCTGCTCACGCCCTTGGTAACTTGGCATGAGCAGTCAGACAGGCAATGTGTAAAGCATTTGCACATAACCAACAGTAATACAGTTCAAGCACTACAAAAGGGCACCACACAAGTTTAGAAAAATATCCAATATTTTTATTTACTTAAGACAAGACCAAAAATGATAAAAATCCACAATACAGTACTTAGAAATCTTCAGTTATCAAAATAACCTTGAAAAACAGTTCCTTAAAGTTGATAGCTCCATCCGGGGCTATCCCGGCGCCATGAACAAACAAATCCAAACAGTTCTGGCCGACCGCGGCATGACGGACCAGCTACGGTGTCGGGAAGACACGCAAACAGTACCTTTGAGAAATGCAGGGCATTGGCGACCTCTTGCTGAGCTTCCAAAAGCACGGCGTCCGCCAGCGTCAGTTCAGTAGGTCGGTGCAGGAGTCGTCCGGCCCTCGAAGTAACATGCGTTGCAGAACAAACTCCTCTATGTTGAAGTCAGGAGCGCTAGTGTCGGCAGGCTTCGGGTGCTGCCGGGCGAAGTGCAGCGGTGCGGTGCCCTCAGGTCGTGGCGCAAGCATTGTCGTCTGTAAGACCAGGGTCGTGGTGCGAAGTGAATGCAGTGCTCGTCGCGGTGCTGGCAGGACGCGGTGCAAGCAGCGGTGTCCTCGTTGCTGGAGTGCTGTCGTCTGAAGTCGATGGCGCCGGCATCGGTAGGCCAAGGCTGCAGTGCGGAATGAGCACAGTGCGTCATGTAACTTTACGAGCGGTGCCCTCGAACCACGGTGCAAGCAGTGGCGTTAATTTCAGCGTGGAGCAGCGTCGTCGGGGAGGCCTAGTCATCGTCGTGAAGTGGTGCAGAGTGGGGTGCCAACAGGTCGCAGTGCGAGCAGCGGCTCAGTGGTGGCATCAGCAGGCTGCATCGGTGGGAGCAGGGTCACGGTGCAGCGTTGAGCGGTGCACTCAGCGGTCCCTTCAAGACACGGAGTTGGCAACGGCGTCTTAGACGGTGTTGAGTTGCTTTTTGCTCTGTTGCAGCAGAAACACACACAGTCCCCAGTGCTGAGGGCATAAGAGCTTGAAGTCTTTGCTGCTCCTGAGACTTCTTGAACAGGGGGCAAGCTCTACCTCGATCCCTTGGAGAAACTCACAAAAGTAGATTGCAGAAAGTTCAGTCCAGTCCTTTCACTGCCCATGACGGAAGAAGCCACTGCAGGCCAACACAGTAAAGCACACAGCAAAGTGGTTAGTTCCTCCTCACAGGCTTCTCCAGCTCTTCTTCTTGGTATTCTTCTTGATCCAAAATAGTTCTAAAGTTCAGGGGTCTGGACCCCACTATTTATATTCCAAAATCCTTTGATCTTTTAGGAAGAGAATGTCTGTGCCCAGCCAGAACCAGTTCTGTCTTCTCTGGTGTGACTTCCTTGCAGGAGGTGGAGACGGCATTGTCAGAGGCAGACCAGGCCCTTTGAGGTGCAAGACAATCTCCTCCCCCTTCCACAATTGCAGCCCAGGTCTTTTCAGCCCTTTCTTGACCCATCTAGACTATCTGGAGCCACTCCTGGTCCCCAGCCTTCTGTCATCCAAAACCCAGACAGGCAATCCACATTCCAGCAGAGCAACACGGGATGACTGAGCAAGAAAACACCTAATTTCTAAAAGTGGTGTTTTCAAACACAGAATGTAAAAACCACCTTCAATAAAAGAGGCCTCTTTAGATTTTGAGTTCAGGCATAATAAACTTTGTTTCCCTACCTAATCCCCAGGCCAGTTATGCTTAATAGATGTTATAAACAAACTACCCATTGTGTCCTCTGGGGACAGGTAACCTTGCAAGTGAAAAACAAAATTGTCCGTAATTCACTATCAGGACATGCCATACACACCAGGGCATGTCCTACCTTTCACATGTATACCTTGGGCCTACCCTAGGGATGCCTGACATGTAAGAAAAGGGAAGGTTAGGGACTGGCAAGTGTGTGCACTGGCCAAGTCGACATAGCAGTTACAAACAGCGCGCAGACTGCAATGGCAGGTCTGAGTTACCTTTTCAGGGTTAATCACTTGGGTGGCACAATCAGTGCTGCAGGCCCACTAGTAGCATTTAATTTACAGGTCCTGGCACACTCAGTGCACTTTACTAGGGACTAACAAGTAAATCAAATATCCAATCATGGAAACACCAATCCATAACACAATTTACACACAGAGCATATGCACGTTAGCGCTGATTAGCAGTGGTAAAGCACCCAGAGTCCTAAAACCAACACAAACAGCTCAGGAAAACATAGGGGAAGAAGCAAAAAGTTTGGGGATAACCCTGCTAATAGTACCATTTCCAACACAACCCCCTTCCAGCCTAAAGCCAGGGTAGACCAATCCATACCTCGATGGACTTCCCTGCTTGGGCGATAGAACATGGAACCTGGCCCGCAACAGCAGGGCTTTCTTCCCGTTCTACGCGTTCCTGAACCTAGTTGGATCCCTCTATCCATACTCTCAGGGCCCACTAAGCTGGCCCATGGGGAACCCTTCTCCTCATCTGTGGACCCCATCTGCCCAGCACCTAAACTTACTTTGCTCACAGATGTGTCCCAACAGGCAGTCAGTACCCACATAGCCAACACAATAGTGTGTCCCCGTCCACACTCAGGGTGTGACTCCTGTCCTTCTCCCAGGGGCAACCCTGTCCACCAGTACAGCCAGCCACAGTGGCCACTGACAATTGTCAGTGATGAGAGCCAGGCCTTATGCCTTTCAGGCCACTCCAACCACTGTGGCGTCAGAGAGTGGGGGCGATAGCCCCAGGTGCCTGGCATCCTTTCTCCACTCCACCCCTGCCAAGTCAGATATAGCATCCTGATACTGGCCTCCTAGCCCAGGGTCTGTACCCTGTGGCTGGACAGGAGACTGGGGTGGGCTCTCCCACACCGTCCCATTCTCCCTGTGGCTCTGTACTCTTCTACCTGGAGTGGTACTCCCTTCTGGAATTGTCCAGGCACCTGTGGTAGGTGTCCTGCACAATTCACCCACCTGTTCAGGGGTGCTATCCTGTAACTGTTACACCAGCCCACGGACAGTGGTGGGCTCTCCCACACCCGGTCCTCCCCCCTGGAGCTCTGTACCCTCCCACCTAGAGTGGCACCCCCAGAAGACAAACTGGTAGGGGCACTGTTAGCAGTTTCCCCTTCCCCCAAGTCAGGGGATACCCTGAACCTGGTCCTCCAACCCAGGGTCGGTACCCTCTGGCTGACCAGAGGTCTCGGGCAAGGCTCTCCTCCCCTCACCTCTCCTTCTGGGGTCCTGCATCCTCCTCCCAGGAGAAACACCTCCAGAACCAAAAACTGTCAGGACACTGAAATCGGACCTCTTACACAATTCTTCCACCAGTTCAGGGCCTTGACCCTGCAACTGATCCACCACCCTCGGATCCAAACCCTCAGGTTGAACCGGAGTCAGAGGCCAGGACTCCATCCCTCTGCACCCCTTTCCAGAGGTCTGCACCCTCCGACCTGGAGTGCTACGCCTAGAAGACAAACCGGTCAGGACACTGCTTAGAGTCGTCCTTCCCTCCAGGTCAGGCAGGATATGAACCTGGCCCCCGAACCCAGGGACTAAACCCTGCGGCTGAGCACCTGCCCGGTGCACCAGGACTTCCTTGGGAGCACGCATGCCCCCCTGAGGGTAACAGATGACTCATGTGTTGTGTGGCAGTTTGCCTGGCGCAGATCTCCCTACCCCTGTCCATCTGACAGTGTGCAAATGTCCTATATTTTGGAAAAAGGGGACCCCTATATAATACTATTGCACTTGTAATACATAGGGAAGAAATGGGTTTAGGAAAGGTCTATAGCCAAGTGACAGAATAAGCAAGTTGTTTTATGGTTATCTAAAGTACAAAGATAGTATAAACAAGATATAAATGATATATAAAGTCTAACTGTATGTAAAACCAATAAGCATTAGATATTTTAGATATGGTTTTATTAGTATATGATATATATATTATTTCTGTTAAAGTGCAAGTATTCATATATTTTCTTCTTTTTTTTATAAACTTTTATTTTATTTTATTTTTTTTTCTTCAGTTTTGTTTTCTTTTCTTATGATTATGTTTTGTTATACGACATTCAGTTAAAATTACATTAGAAAAGGTACATAATCAATAGACATGAAGCTGTGTAGAATGTTGTAGGCAAAGCGGTAGACACCACTACGCGCGTTTCGGCTCTTGAGCCTTCTTCAGGTGACCGTCTATTGTTAAAATTTCATAGAGTAATTGACCCAGACATGATAATGGAGTAGATGTAATAAGTCGGTGGGTAAAATAAGCTTCTTGAAATCTTTCAAAAAGCTGATTGGTGCAAACAATGTTGAGGATTATAGTTGTAACCGTAGAGAGGCGAAGTTGATTTCTCAAAATGAAGAGATGTAATCCTATAAGATATTTTGTCGCTATATGGACACAAAAGATGATAGGGGTAGTTCTAATTTAAAATGAACTTTAGGTTGATATCTCCATAATTATGTTTCACTTCAAGCAGAGGGAAATAGCGATGGAAATATGAGAAAAATAAATAACTGTCTCCACATTTAGAATTCACGTCAGGTAGTAGACGGTGATAACGGACGATAAATACGAAAAATAGTTGACCATCTAAAGATAGGCTGAAAATAGTTTCCCAGGAGCCAAGATCTATGTAGTGGAGGATTTGCCCATATCCTTATTATTACCCGTTGGCTAAGATTGAATTGCTTAAAGCTCCTGGTATCACGGAATCGTGACGAAAAGGACCGACCGCCGACAATTAGAGACGCTGGATACAAGCCTATGTGCAAATGTCCACCAGGACAGAAGTGGTGTCACCATGGTCACTCCTAGGAGGCTCAGCCCTTTTGGCTGGCCCATGACCCACTGGTGTTCTTACTGGGGAACGCATCTCCTGCTCACCCCTCAATCTGGACTACTGCACCCTCCACTTAGGAGCGGCACAGCCAGACACCAGAACCCCTGTAGCTCTGTTTACAGACACTCCACATTCTCCTGACAGTAGGAGATCCCCATCAACAGACGGCCTATCAGTACAGCCTAGGCTCCCCACCTGGTGTTCCCTCCTGGAACCACCCAGGCTTTGGGACAGGGTTTTGGGCACCTTGGGCCACTGCCCATTCCCACTCCTTCTCTGCGGAGACATGACGTGAGTTCCTACACCCTTCCCACAACACCGGGACCTATCTGGGCTACCAAAAACCTTTCCCATAACCCTTTATTGGAAAATACCTAAGGCACTTCTTTCCAGGTCCCCCTCAGATGCTTCTCCAGACCCTCTGAAATCCACCAAAAGGGCTGCCTCCTGTGCAAGCTCCCTGGGGTCAGAGAATTTGCACTCCACTGGGTGTTGGCATAGCTCTGGAAAACAGGGACTTAAAATATGCTCTCCAACAATTGAATCACACAGCCCCACACAGGCGTTACCACACTACCCCTTCACCAAACCATCCAGTGCCTAAGAAAAGTACCCCACATAATTTTCTCACAAGACTGGTGAAACAGTGTCTGATTGTCTAACCCAACCTCCTCTGGTTGGTCTCCATACTCACTTACTAGGGTTTCTATCATGGAGGAACCCCTCTCCCTGGACCTCTCATCTAGAGTCAGTAAAGTGTCCCTCCCACTATCAGGAATATGATCCCCTGTGCCAGTTCCCCAATCGACCTCAGGGACACTGTACATCACTAGAGTAACCTCACAATCCTGAACCCCCTGGTGTATGTCAACCCCTTCCTTGAAGCAGGGTCCCAAATCTGTGTGTGCGTGCACCTCACCCCCAGTACTGGACACTACATTTTTCCTGCCACCATCTGGGCTGGGACTAGCCCCACTGGCTTCCCAGTGCAGCTCTTTCATTTTACACTCATGGTCGAACATCATCTTCCTTTCCTCCATGGCTATTCTTTTGTTTTCCCTCTCACTTTCCACCCTGAGTTTCTTCAACTCAAACTTCCTCACTTCCTGCCTGTTCTCCAGCTCATCTGGGGACATATGGCTACTGCCTGGTTTAGAGGGTGCCCCCCCTCCCAAAAGCACATCCACCCTTGGAATAAGCTCCTCTGCCTCCATGCCAAGATCTCCAGACAGCTCACTAGCATGTGTGACTGCTACAGAGGCCCTCAGCGCCTTTTGTAGCTTCTCTTTTCTGGTGAGGTCCCTGATTTGAATTTTGAGGTTTTTGCAGATCGCCTTCAATTCTTTCACATTGTAGGATTACAAACTATCCTCCTCAAATGCAACTTACAGGAATGCAACAGATGATGCTTATGATTCCGGCATGATGAAGTAGCAAGTTCTACTGGCAAGATCAAAAATAGGCCAAGAAAGAGAAAAGAACCAGTATGTGGCACGTAATGGTCTGCGATATGGTAGTAGTTCACACCAATCACAGTAAGTCAAGTGCAAACGCAAGTCCTATCCTCACAGCTGACAACCAACGTTAGAAATGGGATTTTTACGGGGCTAGGGCATGTGCCAAAGCCAGGCAGAAACCACCACTCTAGTCACAATAAGGGAGTTACACTCCTAAAATAACCCCTGCTCACCCCCTTGGTAGCTTGGCACGAGCAGTCAGGCGTATCTTAGAGGGAGTGTGTAAAGCATTTGCCTGTAACCAACAGTAATACAGTATAAGCACTACAAAAGGAAACCACACCAGTTTAGAAAAATATCCAATATTTTTATAAACTTAAGACAAGACCAAAAACGATAAAAATCCACAAAACAATACTTAGAAATGTTCAGTTATCAAAATAACCTTGAAAAACAGTTCCTTGAAGTAGATAGCACCGTCCGGCATTATCACGGCGTTGTGAACAAACAAATCCAAACAGTTCTGACTGACCGCTGCGTCGCGGGCCTGCTACGGTATCGGGGAGACCCGCAAACAGTACCTTTTAGAAATGCAGGGTGTTGGCGACCTCTTGATGAGCTTCTGAAATCAAGACGTCCACCGGTGTCGGTTCCGGAGTTCAGTGCAGGAGTTGTCAGGGTCCTCGAAGTCACAAGCGTTGCAGATTGAACTCCTCTCTGTTGAAGTCAGGAGCGCTGACGTCGGCAGGCGTCAGGTGTCGTGGGGCAAAGTACAGCATTCGGGGGTGTGGTGCCCTCAGGTTGCGTGCGAGCAGCGGCTCGGTGGCGTCCTCAGGTGGTGTCGTCAGTGAGACCAGGGTCACAGTGCGAAGTGAATGCTGTGCTCGTCGTGGTGCTGGCAGGTTGCAGTGCAAGAATTGTTGTCGTCGTTGCTTGAGCGCTGTTGCCTGGAGTTGATGGCGCCGGCGTCAGTAGGCCAAGGCTGCAGTGTGGGATGAGGGCGGTGCGTCATGTAAATTTATGAGCGGTGCCCTCGAACCACGGTGTAAGCAGCGGCATTGATTTCGGCATGAAGCGTCATCGTCGGGGAGGCCAAGGGTCATCGTGAAGTGAGGTGGTGCAAAGTGCGGTGCCCACAGGTCGCGGTGCGAGCAGCGGCTCGGTGGCGGCATCAGCAGGCGTCGTCGGTGAGAGCAGGGTCGCGGTGCGGCATTGCGGTGGTGCCCTCTGCGGTACCTTCAGGATACAGAGTCCGCTGCGGCGTCGTAGACACTGTTGGGTTGCTTTTACCGCTGTTGCAGCACAAAACACACAGTCCTTAGTGCTGAGGGCAGAAGAGCTTGAAGTCTTTGCTGTTCTTGAGACTTCTTGAACAAGCTCTACCTCAAGCCCTTGGAGAAACTCACAAAAGTAGATTGAAGAAAGTTCTGTCCAGTCCTTTCACTGCCAAAAACAGAGGCAGCCACTGCGGGCCAACACATCAAAGCACCCAGCAAAGTGGTAGTTCCTCCTCACAGCTTTTCCAGCTCTTCTTCTTGGCAGTCTTGTTGATCCAAAAGAGTTCTATAGTTCAGGGGTCTGGGCCCCACTATTTATATCCCCAAATCCTTTGATTTCTTAGGCAGAGAGTGTCTGTGCCCAACCAGAACCAGTTCTGCCTTCTCTGGGAGGTGGAGACTGCATTGTCAGAGGCAGACCAGGCCCTTTGAGGTGCAAGGAAATCTCTTCCCCCTTTCCCAATTGCAGCACATGTATATTCAGCCCTTTCCTGACTTAACTAGACTATCTGGAGCCACTCCTGCTCCCCAGCCCTCTGTCATCCAAAACCCAGACAGGCAATCCACATTCCAGCAGACGTACATGGGATGACTGAGCAAGAAAATACCTACTTTCTGAAAGTGGTGTTTTCAAACACAGAATGTAAAATCTTTAGATTCTGAGTTCAGACATACTAAAGTTTATTTTTCTACCTAATTCCTCGGGCCAGTTATGTTTATAAGATGTTATAAACAAACTCCCCATTTTCCCCTATGGGGAAGCGGTAGCCTTGCAATAGTGAAACACGAAATTGGACGTAATTCACTATCAGGACATGCCACACACACCAGGGCATGTCCTACATTTCACATACACTGCAGCCTGCCCACAGTGGTACCTTGGGCCTACCTTAGGGGTGCCTGACATGTAAGAAAAGGGAAGGTTAGTGCCTGGCAAGTGTGCGCATCGGCCAAGTCGACATGGCAATTACAAACTGCCCACGGACTCTGCAATGGCAGGTCTGAGTTACCTTTTCAGGGCTACTCACGTGGGTGGCACAATCAGTGCTGCAGGCCCACAAGTAGCATTTGATTTACAGGCCCTGGCGCGCTCAGTGCACTTTACTAGGGACTAACAAGCAGATCAAATATCCAGTCATGGAAACACCAATCCATAACACAATATACACAGAAGCATATGCACTTTAGTGCTGATTAGCAGTGGTAAAGTGCCCAGAGTCCTAAAACCATCACAAACAGGTCAGGAAAAAATAGGAGGAAGAGGCAAAAAGTTTGGGGATAACCCTGCAAAAAGGGCCATTTCCAACAACAATATAATAAACAAAATGACACCAAAATGACAAAAATCCAATAAGGAGAACCAGAGATATTAATTTTGAAAGTGTTACATAGGAATAGCACAAAGAAGCATCAAGTACCAATGATAGCCAAAGGTTGCTGTAGACAAGAACCTAGGTGCAATTTGACATTGACCACAATGGAACGTGTTTCTAATACATCAATCAGGTTCATCCAGGTTAAATATTTTAGCTTTGGACTTCAGTCCATTAAGCCTCAATCCACAACAGAAGCACACTTCTAAAGCCCCCCTAAAACTTGAGGGGAGGTACGTAGAGACCCACAGAGCGCAGGTTGTCAGGCAGAGTCCAAACAGCGGAGTCCAGTCCAGGTGAAGTTGCCACTGGTTAGTGAGGCAGTTGCAGGAAAAGGTTTCTTGTAGCTTGTTGGGTCCATGTATCCTTGGCATAATGTCAGCCTTATGACCCTTGGAGTCCACCTCTTTGTCCTAGGTGCAAGAGAGAGCAAGTCTAGTCCTTCAGGGCTCTTCTCAGGTCCCAGACAGCAGTTTCAGTCCTCTTCTGATCATCCTCAAGTCCAGGAGGGTGCTGAAGTAGGTGTCTGGAGGTGCCACTTTTATGCCTAGTGGGTAGGAATAACTCCTTGGCAAACGGTAACCAAAGGGATACAAGTTCCCAGGATCAACCCCACTAACTTTGGGCATTTTCAAGATGGTGAAAGTCTTTGGCAATACTAAACTGAGGGCTGGGGGTGTGTGCTGAGTCTACTATGATAATCCTATTTTCCTCCCACATCTAACCCTAAAATTCAGTTTGGGGCTGTCACAGTACCAACAATAGCGACATATGTCTGGTAGAGCAAAAATAGGATTTTCAGCAACCAGACAGTGGATATTCAAGAATTATTTTGCCATCCTAATTCCCTTCCTTTCAAGTACTACCCAAGGTGTTATATGTAAACCCAGCCGACCTGTCAAGTATGATTTTTCATTCAAGCATGATTTGGCATTGCAATTTCAAGAAGATGCTTACAGCTCCACCCTGCATATTCTGTCCGGTTCAGCGGATCATCTCTACCTGTTCTGGTCAGCTCCTGAGAAGCACTTTGAACATTTTTCACACCTATTAAAATGCTAAATACTGGCTGGCAGAAGCGGGGGAGCAGTTGCAATGTAGCCTCCACGAACTTCAGACAGAGAAATGCTAACGTTCTAAAAGTTACTTTTCCTTATTATTTATTAAAAATCGAACATCACCATTAAATTGTACTTTTTAATAACTAATAAAATAGTTGTTTAATTATTTTTCTAGCTAGCCCCATTCCTAAGATACAGCATTAGGATTTTTGTGGTCAGTAATTGGCCATGAGAACCATTTTTCTGTAAGCATTATTTTATCTTTCTTTATTAAACCAAACAGACAATACCTGCACAGGCAAGATAAGCTTTCCCTTCTCAGGAGGCAGATAGTCTTGGGCATGGACTAGAGCTGGCTGTAAGAAAGACTATGCCTGCTTCCCATCTAGAAGAGGCACTCTATATAGAAAGCCTCCCAGTTGCCCCAATTCACAGCAAGATATAATGTGTACATCTGGGGACAACATAAGTACTCCATACATAATGCTGTAAATCACTGAGTATGAGCAATTGAGAAGCATTCAATCAGTCAGTAGATGTGTATAGCGCTACTTGTTACCCATGAAGGTATCCAGGCCTGGTAGGGTCCAGTTGATCATGCGAATAGCCACATCTTCAGGGACTTTCGGAATTCTGGAAGAGATGCAGAGGTGAAAGGGTAGCTTATTCAATGTCTTCGCTGTTAGGTGGGAAAAGGAGCGACCTCCACATCTGCTACGTTGGAAGCAGGGGGTGAGGGTTATAGAAAGGGGTGTAGAGCGGAGGTGTCTAGTGGGCTGATGGAAGTTCAGGAGGTGGTCCTAGTAGGTGGGTCTGCATTTGTGAAGGGCCTTGAATGCATGAGTCAGGAGCTTGAGCTGGCATTGTTTCTGTACAGGGATCCAGTGGAATTCCATGAGGTATGGGTTGATGTGGGTACATCTAGGGAGAATCAGTCAGTAAGGAATCCCTGGGTGCACACTCACCTATGGTCTTGTTCTACTTTCATGCCCATCTGTCTAGGCCCTCAGACTCGTACAAGAAAAACTAATTCAGTACACTGTATTAATTGAATGTTAATTTCCACACCAGAATTGGAACGTTCACAGTCTAATTTTAATAAAAACATATACATAAATAAGTTGGCACAAAATAACAGGTTAAAATTTCAAAGAAAAATTCTTTGAAAAAAGTAGAATAAAACAATTAATCATAACAATTCATTACATATACAAACAGATTTGACTTAAAATTGAAAGCAAGAGAATCATACACAGATAAATGCTATAAACAGATATTTCATCAAATCACAAATCACACATAGAAGAAAATTTTGGAAAACATATTTGAAGACAACCCCCTATATTCACTGTGGCCTATTGGTATTTTTGCCACCGCTGATCTCTGGATCCAAAGGTCTTGAGTTCTTACAAAAGTGATAACAACAGTAACATTTATACATGTATATCAGTTGCTCACTGGACCCTACTTGGAGTCTACATATGAGAAAATGCGTCGACGCGTTTCGGTGCAGCACAAATGATACTGTAGCACCTTCCTCAGGACTTCTGTATTTGGGGTCACCGGCTTCGGTAAATAGTGCTTAACACCCTCTCCCTTAGGTGTAGGGCAAAGCATCCAAATGGGTGTTTTTAGGACTCTCAGATCGTTGATGGTGAAGGAACGAGGCAGAGACGTGACTCCAGAAAATACAAGAACATATCCAGTTCACTGAAGGAGGTACACAGATTTATGCCCGTTCGAGAAGGGTTTTATAAACTTTTAAGATACACAGAAAAGTGTTTAAAGATTTGGAAAAGAGAGAAGAGGCTCCATATCGGTGAACCCTATACATGTGAAAAGGATCAACAATACCCCAGAGTTGAAGACGTGATCTGAGAGTCCTAAAAACACCCATTTGGATGCTTTGCCCTACACCTAAGGGAGAGGGTGTTAAGCACTATTTACCGAAGCCGGTGACCCCAAATACAGAAGTCCTGAAGAAGGTGATACAGTATCATTTGTGCTGCACCGAAACGCGTCAACGCATTTTCTCATATGTAGAATCCAAGTAGGGTCCAGTGAGCAACTGATATACATGTATAAATGTTACTGTTGTTATCACTTTTGTAAGAACTCAAGACCTTTGGATCCAGAGATCAGCAGTGGCAAAAATACCAATAGGCCACAGTGAATATAGGGGGTTGTCTTCAAATATGTTTTCCAAAATTTTCTTCTATGTGTGATTTGTGATTTGATGAAATATCTGTTTATAGCATTTATCCGTGTATGATTCTCTTGCTTTCAATTTTAAGTCGAATCTGTTTGTATATGTAATGAATTGTTATGATTAATTGTTTTATTCTACTTTTTTCAAAGAATTTTTCTTTGAAATTTTAACCTGTTATTTTGTGCCAACTTATTTATGTATATGTTTTTATTAAAATTAGACTGTGAACGTTCCAATTCTGGTGTGGAAATTAACATTCAATTAATACAATGTACTGAATTAGTTTTTCTTGTTCGAGTCTGAGGGCCTAGACAGATGGGCATGAAAGTAGAACAAGACCATAGGTGAGTGTGCACCCAGGGATTCCTTACTGACTGATTGTCACTGTACCCTGTTCCCTGGAGACAGTGGGGTACTCTCTCTCTAGATACCTACATCTAGGGAGATCCAGCACAAGTCTGGCTGCAGCTTTCTCTTTGGTATGTAGCCGTTGGAGGAGGTGAGCTGTGATCCAGGGTAGAGAGTGTTGCTGTATTCCAGTCAGCTGGAGATGAGGGCCTTGGCGATGGTGCATCTTGAGCTTTGGAGTAGCCTTTTGATTATCCTACGAAGCATGCAGAAGATGAAGAATCAGGAGATGGAGATGACATGAGTTGTCATGTTTAGCTTATTGTCCAGAATGATGCCTAGTTTCCAAGCATGGTCAGTAGGGGTAGGAGTAGCGCTGACTACTGAGGGCCATCAGGATGCATCTATGGGTAGCTTTTGTTTCTGAAAATCAGACGCTCAACCTTGTCCATGTTGAGCTTCAGGCAGTTGTCCATCATCCTGTTGGCGACATCTGTTATGCAGTTGTGTAAGTTGGTCTTGATGGTATCTTCTGAGAGGGAGAGGATGAGTTGTGTATTGTCAGCATATGATATGATGTTGAGTCCATGGGTTTTGGTGATGCTGGCCAACGGGGTCATATAAGTGTTAAAGATAGTGGGGCTAACCAAGGATCCTTTGGGTACTCCACAGATGATTTGCCTCTGGTTTGGAGGCGAAGAAAGGAAGGCAGACTTTTTGCATTTTTCTGGTGAGGAAAGAGGTAACCCATCTGAGAGTGACTCCTTGGATGCCTATGTTATGCAACCTTGTGATGAGTGTGTGGTGGAAGACTACATTGAAGGCTGCTGAGAGGTCTTGGAGGATCAGAGTGGACGAGTAGGGCTCGGGTAGGGCTCAGGTGTCATTGGTAGCTGTGATGAGAGACTCGTCAGCCTGATTGATGGACACACTATGCTTTGCTGTGAAAATGTAAATGATTAAGATTCACAGATAATCAATGCAGAACAAGATAGAGCAATTCACTGTCCAGTAGCCAAACAATACCTGATGAACACAGTGCCTTTTCCAGAGCATTCATCTGAAACAAACACTGGAGCAGAATCAACTGGCAATGTTGCTGATGTCCTGAAAGCAATACTAGATAGTCCATGGAGAGCTTATTGAAGCAGTGAGAAGTTATGTCAATTTGCTTAATTCTCATTTACATAAGGTGATGGTCAGGGCTACATAAACTGAAGTCATTGTGTCAAGTATGAAAGACTTGGTTAAAGGTTTGAGAATAGAGATGATTTATCTCCATGTGAAGATCCTTGAGCTGTGCTAGGTATTCACAAGTATGCTACCCTGCATTTCAGAGTCTGCAGGCTCAGTGGGCGGATGCGTCCACAGAAGGGATTTGTGTTTGACCATTTCACTCCCGGCAGGTACACTCAGTCTTTTGAAGTTGAGCATGCGCTTTACAAACACATGTTATGTAATTGTAACATCGGTATAGTGGGATTACCTAAAGATGAGAAATAGATTGTTGAACACTTAGATTCTAATATTAGCTAAATTATTGAAATACATTTGTATGTATGTATAAATGTGGTATTTCTATAGTGGGAAACAAGACAATAGGCATCAGAGATCTGTACAGGGTCAAAGGCAAGTATAAAGTTAACAAGTGATAGAAGCTGGTTTGTGGACTTTTAATACATTGTGCTGAAAGGTTCTTTAAGAAGTTGTGTCTTCAACTCTTTCCTAAATTGGAGCAGCAATAGAACAATTTTGATACATACATAGATGTTGTTCCAGATCCTGGGGGCAAAGATTGAAAAGACCTACTACTTTTTTTTCTTTTTCACATTTCTTAGTCTTTAGTCTGTCATTGCTCTGACTGCAGATTTTCTGAGAACTACCAGAGATGATGAGCTTGTCTGCAGGACAATGTGGTGTGCTGGTCATGATGGCTTGGTAAATGATGCTTCTGATTTTGAAAATGGTGAGGGCCAGCAAAGGGAGCCAATAGGGTTGCATTGGAATTGAGTTGGTGTGATTATATTTCTTCAGGCCCTGGATGAAATGTACTGTGGTGTGTAGGATGCCTTTAAGGGGCACCAGTGTGGAATCTGGAAGGCCATGGAGCCAGACATTACCATCCAGATTCAGGGGAAGTGGGAGAGAATAGCACTTCAGAAGTGGTTTCTGGAAGAAAGATTTTCACTTTTCTTAGAAGCGAAATCTGGCACTAGGCGGTCTTTGTTTTTCCTATATGTTCCTTGAGGGTGAGGTTGGCACCAAGAGGGAATCCAAGTGACTTGACTTTCATTTAAAGTTGGGGTTCAAAGTTGTCAATGTTCATGTCTTGAGCCAGGTTTGTACTATTTCCTATTCATTGTTCTTGGCAAGTAATAGGAATTCTGTCTTGGTTAGGCTGAGTTTGAGGTAGTAGTTAGAAACCCAGGTCAAGTGCTAGAGGTGCTGGATGTCTAAAGCAGAGGAAACTTTCAAGCAGAGTTTTACATCAGCAGCATAATGGTGAATCTTTATGCTATTATCTGAGTAGAGCACCAAGCGGCTTCATTTGGGGACTGAAATGGAAGGAGACAGTATGGAACCCTGGAGGACTCCACATGTGACAGCGATCTTTTGGGATTTGGAGGTGGCCAGGTGAATAAAGGGGTAGAAGGAGAACCAGGGAATGACATTTGTGGAGAATAACATTTGCGACTCTAGAAGAGGTTGATGCATTGCACTTTTCTTTGGAGTGAGGAATAGGTGGGTAAGGCAGGAGATTGATGCAGTGCTTGATTATTTTTAAAAGACTTCATA
Source organism: Lissotriton vulgaris (assembly GCF_964263255.1). Taxonomy (NCBI): domain Eukaryota; kingdom Metazoa; phylum Chordata; class Amphibia; order Caudata; family Salamandridae; genus Lissotriton; species Lissotriton vulgaris. The sequence continues at coordinate 521,935,806 of NC_141697.1, forward strand.
TTCTGCTGGTGGCTTCTTTGATGGTGTTAGTATCATTCTTTGCTTTGGCTGATGTAATGAGCTTTCTACATGTTGCACGGAGGGACTTCAGTATGACGAGGTCTTCGGGAATTTCTTTTTTTTCCATTTCATTTCCTATCTGTGGATGGATTTTTTATTGTCATCATGGGAGGCTTGTAGATGAGATGGAAAGTGGTTGTCTGAGTTGCAGAGAGTGGGAAAAGGCATGTCAGCAACTCCATGCAGTTGAGTGTTTCTTGTTTACCTAGGGTGTAGGACCAAGGGGACTTATGTATGACAGCGAGGTCTCCTCCCTTCTTATGTGCGCAGGTCATATAATGGATGTGGTAGCCTGAGGGAAGAAGGATGTCTAGGATATTTGTGAGCATGCTGAGTTAACTATTTTCCTGTGATGGGTGATAAGGTCTGCAATGTCTGGTATTCAGAGTACCACAGAGTGAGTGTTAAAAAGTATTAGTTGGAAATAGTGTTCAATAATTTGAGAGAGTGTGGTAGTTAGTGGAATGAATACAAGGTTGTTTCTATGTGTTGTGCAAATGCATGTGAGAGTTTTGATTGTCTAAGTCTGAAGGCCTGAAATAGAACTTGGCGGACCGGTGACTCCGTCACAAAGGTGACTGATTTCCTGTCTGCCGAAATATAATTCCCATTATATCCTATTGGATTTATATTGTGGTGGATGGGATATCCATCACAGTTGTGACAGAGCAACCTGTCTACCAAGATCTAAATCAGTCAGAGTCTCATTGTGGGGTTTGGCAGTATGGGGTACTGGGTGAGGCACATCCTTATATTTTACATTTTATTCTTCAGTGGAACATGAGTTCTGGCCCAAGGCCCTTCCTGTTCCTAACAGACCCAAACATGGAATGCCATTGCTTGTGTCTGCCCTTTGCTGTGGACACCTGGGCAATGGTAGCCCCGAGGAGTTGGTATCAGTAGGGAAATGGCAGGAAGTAATTGTGAGAAGTTGGCCTGATATATGATGTCAACTAGTTCTAGTGATCACCTTATATCAGTCCAAACAACCCTTATGGTGATTGGTTGTAAGTCAACCTTATAGACTAGCTATCCTAGTAGCGTGGACAAAAGCAGTCTTTGGGCTAAACTATGGCATGTGAAGCCAGCTGTTTTACCACATATAACCTTTGAATACCAAATGAAAAGGACACTACACAGGTAGTTATGAAAATAAACAGTTATTTATTAACTAACATACACCTCTGAACTTTTTATGAGGTCAGAGGGCTAAGCACATGGCAAACTCTTAGAAAAAATACGTTTAAGTTGCACGATTTACAATGGTGCCCTAGGGGCACGACAAACCATATACTAAATAAATGGAATGCGAAAGTCAATTAAAGGAATGGAGCTGTCCAGAGGTTGTAGGATCGCTGGGACCACGCTATACTAACTTGAGGTAAGTAATAGGATGCCCACGGAGCGCGTGTGCAGAGTGTGAACTCACACGCGAGATGCATACAAACGTCTATGGACAGTACAGTTTAAAGAAAAAGGTGAGTACGGACGTTCCTGACTAGATAGGACTGAAACGACAATGGAACTGGACACTAGGATAGTCAAGCTACCCTTGAGCAACGAAATGCTCGTGTTACCTCACCCATAGGCTGCGGGTGCATAGGTGCGAAGTCGTGTCGGGTTTCCTTGTCGAAGTCTATGGAGTCTTGGAGAAAGATGCTGCAGGCGACCAGGAGGAAGATGTCTGGTGCAATCCAAGGGTGGATTGGCGAAGAGAGGAACCTGAAAGCAGAGGGGACAATGTTCAAAGTCACTAGCCAGTGACCGGAGTGGAACCAGGAGTGGAACCAGATGTCGTCGTCGCGATCAGGTGAAGGTGGACGCTTGTCTCTGCAGCCACGTGGACCAGGTGGTGTCTTTGACGACCAGGATGGAGGCACAAGCTGTCCCACGCAGGCTCTCGCTGTCGGCGGTGTCGTCTCCAGATTCGGGTTCAACAGGCCTTGGCAAAGGCAACCCACGCGGTGAGTGGAAACGGCGTCTGGAGTGGACCAGGAGGGTCCAGGGTGCTCCTCGTTTGGAAGGGAGCAAGGGCCAGTCTGGAGCAACCAGACCAGCAGCAAAGTTGTCGGTGTTCGTCATCTAGGAGGTCACTAGCCAGCCGGCAAGTGGCCAGACAACGCATCGAGCAGCAACCAGGCAGAAGGGCCCCACGCAGATCTCGTGGACGCTGGAGGGCTGATCTTTGATGCAGGAGCTGCTCGGGGTCTGGGCTTCTCAGTCCCCAAAGCACTTGAACGAGGAGGCCTCGGAAGTCGTGCTGGAGCGAAGTGCTGCTTCTTTCAAGATGGCTGGTCCCACGTGTGTCTTCGCACCCACGGGTCTCAGCTCGGCTGCAGATGTGGGTTGAAGTCGGAGAGGTCTGGGAATCCAGGTGTCGTCGGACTCTGAAGTCTGGATCTTTTGCAGGAAGACGACAAAGGGAAGTCGCGGTACGCTGATGGTGCCTGCAGATGCAGGGTGGACACGCCTTACCCACAAGGGAGATTCCTTCTGTCTTCTGTGGAGCAGAACATCGAGGTCCAGAGTTTCTTCTTGTGAAGTTGATCAGGATAATCTAATTTGGAATGGGACCAGCTCCTACCTTTATTCAGCTAAAGGGGGCTGCACTACGACTAGGTCCCTCCTCTGGGTGGGACCAGGAAGGGGGGTGGTTACACCCCCTTTCTTTTGTCCGGTCCTGCGCCAGCTTTGGGGATGGAGTGCCCCAGGAACTGGTTTGGACCGGCATATGCACAGGGACACCTTGTGTGCCCCGGGCATGTCTCATTCCTTTCAGCCCTGTCCTACCTAATACACAAAATCCTGTCTGGGGTGGTGCTAGCACCTCCCAAGGCAGGAAACCCTATGTCCAAGCCTCCCTCGCTGGACTCCCAGCAGCAGGAGGTCAGACTTGTGTCTGTGGTGGCAGCATCCATTTTGTGATGCTGAGGCTCGAGTTAACTTTAACCGGGGTTCACAGTTACATCCATGTTGTGTCCCTCTAGAAGGGTGGAATGCTAACCCCGTCACCAGAATTGGCAAGGGGTTAGTATTCCAATTTGTATGACACCTTACTCGACATGTTTTGAAAATGCGATACCAAAGTTACCAAATAACCGCGAGGATTAAAATGCACTTAAGAGTATATGGTACGCGTTATCATGGAACAGCTATTAGGACTTGGTTCCGCAAGCTGCAAACGGGCTCAGCTCATACCAGAGCACCATCTCACATAATTCAAAGCACTCTGCCTTCAGGATTGTTAAGGCCTACCATAGGAGTGACTGATAGGAATATATGTGTCCATTTTAGGGTTAGATATAGAGATACTATATCTAAAGCAAAGGGTGATTACACCACCTTGTCCCAGCTGTCGTGCAGCCAGTTGTGTCAGATTTGGATGGCCAGCCAGGGGTGGCATAATACATGCTGCAGCCCCTGGTAGGCCCTGGGTGCACCTATGCCCTGGGTATCTAAGGTACACTGTACAGGGGCTGATAAGGTGACTCGGTATCCAATTATATATGAACCTAGAGTACATGGAATCCATTTTACAGAGAGAGCAGTGGGCCTGGGGTCCTGAATAGCAGGGCCCCAGGTCAACTAAGTCGAAAAACCAGCAAAACTCCAGGCAAAAAGTTGGGGGCAACCATAGTCAGATATCCACCTTCCGACATAACCCCCCCCCCTCTTAGGAAAAATACGTTTAAGTTGCACGATTTACAATGGTGCCCTAGGGGCACGACAAACCATATACTAAATAATTGGAATGCGAAAGTCAATTAAAGGAATGGAGCTGTTCAGAGGTTGTAGGATCGCTGGGACCACGCTATACTAACTTCAGGTAAGTAATAGGAGGCCCACGGAGCGCGTGTGCAGAGTGTGAACTCACACGCGAGATGCGTACAAACGTCTATGGACAGTACAGTTTAAAGAAAAAGGTGAGTATGGATGTTCCTGACTAGATAGGACTGAAACGACAATGGAACTGGACACTAGTATAGTCAAGCTACCCTTGAGCACCGAAATGCTCGTGTTACCTCACCCACAAGCTGCGGGTGAATAGGTGCGAAGTCGTGTCGGGTTTCCGCGTCGAAGTCTATGGAGCCTTGGAGAAAGATGCTGCAGGCGACCAGGAGGAAGATGTCCGGTGCAATCCAAGGGTGGATTGGCGAAGAGAGGAACCTGAAAGCAGAGGGGACAATGTTCAAAGTCACTAGCCAGTGACCGGAGTGGAACCAGGAGTGAAACCAGATGTCGTCGTCGCGATCAGGGGAAGGTGGACACTTGTCTCTGCAGCCACGTGGACCAGGTGGTGTCTTCGACTACCAGGATGGAGGCACGAGCTGTCCCACGCAGGCTCTCGCTGTCAGCGGTGTCGTCTCCGGATTCGGGTTCAACAGGCCTTGGCAAAGGCAACCCACGCGGTGAGTGGAAACGGTGTCTGGAGTGGACCAGGAGGATCCGGGGTGCTCCTCTTTTGGAAGGGAGCAAGGGCCAGTCTGGAGCAACCAGACCAGCAGCAAAGTTGTCGGTGTTCGTCGTCTAGGAGGTCACTAGCCAGCTGGCAAGTGGCCAGACAACGCGTCGAGCAGCAACCAGGCAGAAGGGCCCAACACAGATCTCGTGGACGCTGGAGGGCTGATCTTTGATGCAGGAGCTGCTCGGGGTCGGGGCTTCTCAGTCCCCAAAGCACTTGAACGAGGAGGCCTCGGAAGTCGTGCTGGAGCGAAGTGCTGCTTCTTTCAAGATGGCTGGTCCCACGTGTCTCGTCGCACCCACGGGTCTCAGCACGGCTGCAGATGTGGGTTGAGGTCGGAGAGTTCTGGGAATCCGGGTCTCGTTGGGCTCTGAAGTCTGGATCCTTTGCAGGAAGACGACAAAGGGAAGTCGCGGTACGCTGATGGTGCCTGCAGATGCAGGGTGGACACTCCTTGCCCACAAGAGAGATTCCTTCTGTCTTCTGTGGAGCAGAACGTCGAGGTCCAGAGTTTCTTCTTGTGAGGTTGATCAGGATAATCTAATTTGGAATGGGACCAGCTCCTACCTTTATTCAGCTAAAGGGGGCTGCACTACGACTAGGTCTCTCCTCTGGGTGGGACCAGGAAGGGGGGTGGTTACACCCCCTTTCCTTTGTCCGGTCCTGTGCCAGCTCTGGGGCTGGAGTGCCCCAGGAACTGGTTTGGACCGGCATATGCACAGGGACACCTTGTGTGCCCCAGGCATGTCTCATTCCTTTCAGCCCTGTCCTACCTAATACACAAAATCCTGTCTGGGGTGGTGCTAGCACCTCCCAAGGCAGGAAACCCTTTGTCCAAGCCTCCCTCGCTGGAAGGACTCCCAGCAGCAGGAGGTCAGACTTGTGTCTGTGGTGGCAGCATCCATTTTGTGATGCTGAGGCTCGAGTTAACTTTAACCGGGGTTCACAGTTACATCCATGTCGTGTCCCTCTAGAAGGGTGGAATGCTAACCCCGTCGCCAGAATTGGCGAGGGGTTAGTATTCCAATTTGTATGGCACCTTACTCGACATGTTTTGATAATGCGATACCAAAGTTAGCAAATAACCGCGAGGATTAAAATGCACTTAAGAGTATATGGTACGCGTTATCATGGAACAGCTATTAGGACTTGGTTCCGCAAGCTGCAAACGGGCTGAGCTCATGCCAGAGCACCATATCACATAATTCCAAGCACTCTGCCTTCAGGATTATTAAGGCCTGCCATAGGAGTGACTGATAGGAATATATGTGTCCATTTTAGGGTTAGATATAGAGATACCATATCTAAAGCAAAGGGTGATTACACCACCTTGCCCCAGCTGTCGTGCAGCCAGTTGTGTCAGATTTGGATGGCCAGCCAGGGGTGGCATAATACAAGCTGCAGCCCCTGGAAGGCCCTGGGTGCACCTATGCCCTGGGTACCTAAGGTACACTGTACAGGGGCTGATAAGGTGACTCAGTATCCAATTATATATGTACCTAGAGTACATGGAATCCATTTTACAGAGAGAGCAGTGGGCCTGGGGTCCTGAATAGCAGGGCCCCAGGTCAACTAAGTCGAAAAACCAGCAAAACACCAGGCAAAAAGTTGGGGGCAACCATAGTCAGATATCCACCTTCCTACAGTAATGTCACTTCCTGGGCAGCTGGATGATGGAAATTGAAGTCCTCCTGCCCAGCTATTGCTTTTTAAGATGGGTGTGGCAGGAAGCCAGGGATGTAACATCCTGTTAAGATGGACAATGGGAAATGCAGTTATGCCACTTCTTTTGCAGATGGATGAAGGGAAATAAAGTCCTCTAGCCTGACTTGCTTTTTCAAACCTGTTTTTAGATCCAATAATGGACCCCTATTACAAGACTGCATCCAGGGATTGATTGTCTCAGTTGGTTCCCCCATCAGAAACTCTTGACCTAGGGGACCATCAACCACTAGGCCGCCATGTCACAGTGGCAGCTGCTCTACCTCTTTTAGGCTTGGCTACTTCCTTGGCCAGGAAAATAAGGCTTGGTGAGCCAAGACAATGTAAAGAAGTAATATCCCTGAGGTTCAGAGAGAAAACTACTTGGATGTTAGCACCATTTACATAAAAAAAGAAATACTCCACAGCAGAATCCACCAGCAAAATTGTCTCCACCATGCCATATCTTTGGTGGTGAAATCTCCACTACTGGATTATACATTGTATTACCACCGACCCATAGTCATTTTTCAGAGATGCTCTTTTCAGCCTGTTAGCTTTGACCCCTTGACTTGCATATAACAGGTAGGCCCATTAACTATCATTGAAAATGTTTGCCCTTAATGTGATCTTCTGAACAAGTTATCCATTTTGATACTTTGGTGGTTAATAAAAGTTTAGGGCCTGATTTACAGTTATGGAAAGTCATCAAACTTTTATAAGAAATGCCAGCTGAATACATTTAATCCATTATAAGGATGGACTGGTGGTGACATTCATCTTGTGGATTATTCTGTAAAATCAACATTTTCCATCAAAGAAATTGAAAAGGTTCTAGTGGCATACAACTCTAAATCAAGGTCTTACTCATTTTATAAACCATTGGATTGAATCATTAAGTTCTTTCTTTCTTAATTCTGTTGTGTGTTGAAGTATTGTTACTTACATCTTTTCCTATATCAGATATTGTAAGGCGATTCACCAAACTGTGAGCCAAAGGCAGTGCTTAATTTGAGCCAGTGGTTTCCGGTGCTCAGCACCAGCACTGGAAACCACCAGAATTGCCAGCTCCGGGACTTATGACAGTCTGCCACATGGTGGCGCTGTCTGGCAAATTTACTTTATTAGCACATTAACAGCTGTGTGCGATGGTTAGTACCTGTGTTAGTACTGTCATTGACAGCTGCCAGAGGCAATGTGTGGTGCAAGCTGCAGTCGCCTCCCAATGAGAGCCCCCGCACTTATTGCTTTACAAATTAAGCACTGGCCAAAGGTACCATTTTTGAGAAACCTGATACTTTCTGTGGAGTCCCTCTAACGAGGTTGCTGTGGGAGCTTAGGTAGCACTTACAAGAGATGGGCCAGATTGTTCAACAAAATGCAATGAATATCCAGTAGGCAGCATTACAAGTGTCATAGGCTATAATACAATTGTAATTCAGCAGACAGGACATGTGGCATGTTTGTGAAGGAGTATCCTGTCTGTCAAACTCTAAATAGGGACCTCAGTCTTGAGGGATTTTTTACATTGGTGTTTAGCACCAGGATTTGTATGGAACTACCAATTTCTGAGTAGCCTTAGCAACAAAGAAATAAAAACATACAATGAAATCATATGACTAGATGTTTACTTTCTGCATTTATGAAAAAGAGATTGATTTGCCCCATTCTTATTGATAGCTCTAAGTTCCTATAGGATTTTGAAAGAGAAAGATTTCTATTGTAGTTCCATACATGGAGGCCAGAAAAGGGATAATGATTTGGAGTCCAGCAACAGTCAAGAAACGCCCAAAGGGGGTCAGGGGAATGCCCCTGAATATGTGGAACACAAGAGTGAGGTTAAGGGAGTGGGCCCGACCAACATGGACAAGGCCCAGAGCTACCACACTCTAATGTCCTTAAACCAAAACAGTGGCTTGGCCTCTTCTAAGAGTTTTAGGGTAATTTCTATCTTCTAATGTAGAAACCAGGTTTTCAGATTTTCTTTTGTAGTCACTGAGTTTAGAACAGTTTTCTCTCAGTCGAAAAATTGGTGAATGGTTTTTCAACCGCTGCACTGTCAAATAATGTACTGAAACGAATGTCCAACACCTACGAGCGAGGGAGTAGCCTTGACAGAGTGAATACAGCACAGACGCCTTTAAACATCGAAGCCTTCTTGCTTAACTCTTTTTTTCTTAAATGACCCTGGTTTCTATTTGAATTTATTGTACAGAGTGTGACTACAGACCCTTCCCTCTGTACGGTCTCATGTAGCCAAATGGAGGCAGTTAATATGTATTTGCCATTTAATTACTATCTGTGTTATATGTATGTATGTCCTGTCTGTGCCTTTTTAAAATATTTTTAAAGTAAACCTCTCTAATGGTAGCACTAGAAGTGTTTGCATATACTGCGAGAAATACATCACGTTTTTCCACTCATGTGATGTTTTCCAAAAGATACTAGCATGGTAAAGTGTAACATGGCCAAATCCCCTGGTGAGCTAATCTCTTTTCTTCCCATTCGTTTTATCTTCACAGATTTTCCAGTAACACGTCGGTTGTTGCATGCCCCATTGCGCAGCAGAATGGGAGGAACCCAGTGATGAAGAATGTCACCAAGTGGAAACCCTGGTGGGTGAGGGTTATCTAAACCTTCAGTTTTCCCCCCCAAAAAACAGAGTAGGAGGCAAATTCTGAGTGACAGACGGGCTCTTTTTAGGTCTCGCGCCTAGCGATGCACTGCGCAGCATTGCCCGAGCAGCGAGAGTCCTTTTATCTGTGGTCAAGAAATGGACCCTGGAACTGTACACGCCCGTCCGTGTGTTTTTAGTTTGCTCTTCTATTATTGGGCTTTCAGTGCATGCATTTTTCAAACAGAGCACGTAATAGACCAAAGGTGGGCGCATTGCTCCGCCCACTGCCTATTGGTGTCTGTTACGCGCACCAAAGCCCATGTGTTTTCAAGTATCGTGCCCAGACACGGGCGCGATAATTGAAAACATATGTCTCGCAGCGGCGGGCGCGTGCGCACCACTCGCGGGCGTGTTTTTTTTGCAATAGCGATCGCAATCACTTTCTGTGTCGCTTGTTTTTATAAGCAGCGCTGCACAACGCGCTTTTTTATGCATTTTTTCAGCTGGCGAAAATATTCTGCTTTAATTTCAGCAGCGCGGGCTTCAGCTTTAACAAAAGCAGCTGCAGTGTGGCTCGCACATCTTGTTCAAATAGTTTTGTTGGCATTTTACTAAATAAAAAAAATAACATCTCATCCCATTAGTCTATGTAAAATCATGTGCCATGTGCTTCTGCTACCAGGAGTTTATGCCTGGTGTTCTCTCCAGAAAGGTTTACTAACTCTGTGGGGTCGGTACCTTGATCTATCCTCAGTCAGTAAACTAACTGTAGATGTCATTTGGTTGGTAGTCAAGAATGCACAACTCCCATGAACAAAGAACACCTCAAGGACCGGAAAAGAAGCGCACCGAACATTCACCTCCACACACTAGCCATGACTGCTGCTACACAGAAAATTTGGCGACAAGGTGAACAGAAGAGAGAAAGAGTGGAGAGTTGGGACTCGGGAGATTCCCGCCTACATGTGTTGTAAGCAGGATCAAAGGGGAGCAACCGGCATGCCGGAAAATGCAGTCCGGAACACTGTGCGCAGGTACTTGGTCAAAGGGGCTTGTGTAAACAGGGGTAACTGTTTGAGTTTGCGACTGGCGGTGCTTGTTTCTTTAGAGGCTGCGGAGCTCCTAAGGGGCTTAAAGTTAAAGTGTCATCTAGAATAAGCTTTGGGGGTAAGGGTGAGAGCATAAAATCAAAAGACTTAAAAGCTAATCAGTATTAGAAGACGTATTTATGTGCGTTTGTGTATAATTAAAAAAAACGAGGCCCATCGTGATTCCACCCTTATAGACAATCATTAAATATTATTTCTTCCTTTTTTGGTGTTTCATATTTTGTAAAGAAAACCGCCTTTTGTCCATATCAACGTGCCTTGGTTTTTATGCCTTCTCCCCTTCACGTTTCCAGCTTTTGTCCGGTAGCGAAGGCGTGTTAAAATGCAGCAGTGTGCTGCATTATGTTCGAGGAAGTCTTTATCTCCATATTTCCATATCATTAGAAGAAGTTGATTCCCCACTGCCTCATCCAGGTTTCAGTCACTTATTTCCCAAATCATATATGACCCAGTTTTCATCTGCCACTCTTCGAAATTATCAATTCATCGACCCTCCTATTTCAACACACCATGGGGTAGATTCACGCCCTTCCATTGCTCAACGTATCGCCGATACTTAACACTTCCACAAAGTCCATTGGTTCGTAAAGTTGGCACTCGCCCCCTGCAAACCTTGCTGTGTCTCTTCGCACGAATTCACTGATACACTGATACACTGATACACTGATACACCCCGGCCGTCTCCCCAACTGCGCCCAAGCCGCTCCTGGACTCACCCATGGACCCTTCTCCTGCAACTCCTGCAAGTTCGACGGCACCAAGAACAACTCCTCATCCACGACCACACAACCGATATCTGATTCCAACCACTTAAAATGCATCCTGCTCAACACCCGCTCAATCCACAGACACGCCATCGACCTCTGGAACCTGCTAGACACCATTTCTCCCGACGTCGCCTTCCTAACAGAAACATGGATGAACGCCTCATCAGCCCCAGATATCACCATTGCCATCCCGGAAGGATACAAGATCATCCGTAAGGACCGCACCGACCAAACAGGAGGAGGCATCGCTATCGTCCACAAGAACTCCATCCGCATCTCAACCAGCTCAGACGTCAACCTTACCAGCGCCGAACACCTTCACTTCCAGATCCACACCGATCCCAAGACCACACTCAGAGGCACCCTCCTCTACCGACCTCCAGGATCCCGTGCACAATTCAGCGATGACATCACTGACTTTATCACCCCACACGCCCTCCCCTCCGAGGAATACATTCTACTGGGAGACCTCAACTTTCACCTGGAAAACAGCAATGACAGCAATGCCACCACCCTTCTGGACAATCTAGCCAACATCGGACTCAAACAACTTGTTAATACCCCCACCGACATCGCAGGTCACACACTCGAACCTATCTTCACCTCCAGCAAACATGTCTCCTTCAGTCACACCACAACTCTACATTGGACGGACCACAGCTGCGTTCACTTTATCTACAATAAGACCTCAACTCACAACCATCCTCAACCTACTCTACGAAGAAACTGGAACAAAATCACCATCGACCAGATCTCCTCATCGCTGCTTCAAAAACCTCTTGTCCACTCCTCAAACCCCGACCAAGCAGCCATTAACCTCACCCAATGGCTATCCACCAGCGCCGACATCCTAGCACCGTTGAAAAAACGTCAAATCAAACTAGGCAGCAAAAACGCCTCCTGGTTCAACGATGATCTTAAGAAATCGAAGAAACTCTGTTGCTCCCTCGAGAAGGCCTGGAAAAAAGACTCAAACACCAGCACCAAGGACGCCTTCAAAAACGCCACCCGCATACACCACCAACTGATCCGGACTGCAAAGAAAGCCGCATTCAAAGACCGACTAGATAACAACGCCCACAACAGCAAGGAATTATTCAACATCGTCAAATAGTTTACCAACCCCTCAGCCAACTCCAACAACATCACCCCCTCTCAAGCCCTCTGCGACTCCCTAGCTTCGTTCTTCCACAACAAAATCGCAGACATCAACAACAGCTTCGACAACCAATCCGGAGACCAACCCACTCAACCTTCTGCCGTACCTTCACCCCCCTTGAACATCCTTAACAACTGGAACCCAATCTCCACTGAGGACACCATCCGCCTGATGAACTCCATCCACTCAGGATCCCCCACAGACCCATGCCCTCACCACATCTTCAACAAAGCAGATTCCATCATAGCACCACACCTCCGAGACGTCATCAACTGCTCCCTCAACTCCGCCACCTTCCCGGAAAGCTGGAAACACGCCGAACTTAGCGCCCTCCTGAAAAAACCCACAGCTGACCCCACCGAACTCAAAAACTACCGCCCCATCTCGCTCCTTCCATTCCCAGCCAAAGTCATCGAGAAAGCTGTCAACAACCAGCTCGCCGCCTTCCTCGTAACCAGCAAATCCCTCGACCCCTCACAGTCCGGCTTCCGAGCCAAACACAGCACGGACTATGGAGACACAGTCGCCCTCATCCTCCTCGACCTCTCCGCAGCCTTCAACACAGTCTGCCATAGCACCCTTCTAGAGCGCCTCAGAAACATCGGAATCCAAGGAAAAGCACTGGAATGGATCACCTCGTTCCTCACCGGAAGAACCCAGAGAGTCCGCCTCCCACCATTCAAGTCAGAGGCCACTGAAGTCATCTGCGGCGTACCACAAGGATCCTCACTCAGCCCCACCCTCTTCAACGTATACATGAGCCCCCTCGCAGCCATCGCATGCCAACACAACCTCAACATCATCTCCTACGCTGATGACACCCAACTGATCCTCTCACTCACCAAAGACCCTAACACCGCCAAAACCAACCTACATGAAGGAATGAAAGAAGTAGCCGAGTGGATGAAGCATAGCCGTCTGAAACTGAACTCAGACAAAACAGAAGTCCTTATCTTAGGAACCTCCCCCTCCGCCTGGGATGACTCTTGGTGGCCAGAGGCCCTTGGAAAAGCACCAATCCCGACGGACCACGCACGGATCCTGGGCGTCATCCTAGACTCCTCACTCTCGATGACCAGACAGGTCAGCGCCGTCTCATCATCTTGCTTCAACATTCTTCGCATGCTAAAAAAAACATTTCGCTGGATCCCCACCGAAACCAGAAAAACGGTCACCCATGCACTGGTTACAAGCCGCCTGGACTACGGAAACACCCTATACGCAGGTACCACCGCAAAACTCCAGAAAAAACTCCAACGCATCCAGAACGCATCAGCCAGACTCATACTAGACATCCCGCGTAAAGACCACATCTCCAGTCACCTGAAAAAACTCCACTGGCTCCCCGTCAATAAGAGGATTACTTTCCGCCTCCTAACCCACGCACACAAAGCACTTTACGAACTTGGACCCGATTACCTCAACACACGACTTTCCTTCTACACCCCCCCCCGCCAGCTACGATCCTCCAACCAAGCCCTTGCTACCGTACCTCGCATCAATAAAACCACCATGGGAGGTAGATCCTTCTCCTACCTGGCAGCTAAAACCTGGAACTCACTCCCCACTCACCTTCGTCTCACTCAGAACCACCTAGCATGCAGAAAGCAACTTAAAACTTGGATATTTGACAAATAATTCCCCACCCTTCCTCAAGCGCCTTGAGACCCTCTGGGTATGTAGCGCGCTATATAAATCTTTTTGACTTGACTTGACTTGACTGATTAACCTATCCGAACCTTCACTGGTTTAGTCTTATTCTTGGTATCACAATACTCCTCGGTTTTGTCACGTGTGTTCTTGACCCTTTCCATTAACTAGGTACACATTGAACAATTCCAAAAAAAGTGTAGTTGTATTCTTCCAACCAGTGGAGCAGTACCGAATGTGATTGCAGCCTGCCCTCAAACCACTCCCTGCTCAGCCCTCCACTACGGAACCCACACACATTACCAAAAACATTTCATTCTTAACATTCTGCATCCTCCAAGCCACCACACCACTCCTGTTATGCCAGAAATGCTGTGGAAGCTGTTCCTTCAGACCATGGACGTCAGTTAGGGTTTGCACATGTGGTATCTTTGTTCTGTTCTTGTACTTGTTGTTTTACGGGCATGAAGGCAGTGGCAGAAACAAAGTGTTCTGTATTCTATGAGTCACATTTGATTGACATTCCGTATCCTTGCTCTAGTCTTTATAGAACATAACAGAAAGTCGAGGGGCTAAGGGCATCCCAAGAGGGATCAATTCTGTCCTGTTTTTGGTGGTCAAAATGATTGTTAAATCAAATACATGGTATTGTCCGCTCGTTTTGGAAGAGAAAGTGGATATATTCGTATGAAAAGATAAGATTTTCCTCCTATAGATAACACCACATTTTCCATAACCTCAAAAATAGTTTCTGCACAGGTGTGACTGTTATGGACATGAAATAGTTGTAATTCATATTTTTAATTCAATGTCCTTCATAACTTATGATAAGTGACGGATTGTGACATCTTCATTTGTGGCCAGTAAAAAAGGTGTAGAGGTTTTATTTTTTAAGATAAAAAAACTTTCAATATTACACCGGCCACTTCTTGAGATGTCTTACTAACTTAACCCCTTTACTGCTGGGATTCCTTTAGACTTTCGAGATAGAAGTGTTCAAGACTTTAACCAAACCCCACAATAGTCTTAAATTGGCCAAGGCACTCGAAGTCCAGATTTAAAAGCTTTTACAGTGACTCACCTGGAGAATAATCTTCAGTTTCTTTGCTAGTTGACCTGCATAGCCTACCCGAATTCCCTCGAGCCAAGAACAACCTTTAATGTTTCAGCAGACTGACTAATATCCAGTTGTTTGATGTTATTATCTTTGCACTTTGCTTCAAGCGTCTGAATGTCTGTGGGGTTTGTTTGGCACTGTATATGTGATTGGGGATTTAGGCTAAAATAAAACTATTCTTCTGAAACATAGCCATCGATTTTCCTGGTAGCCAAGGGTATTGGATGTGACATCCCAAACTATTTCAGTGATACCCAGACTTAACTTGCCCTAAAACCTTCAACACCACTGTACTTGCTGCTGAGGGACTAGTTAGGGTGTGTACAGCATATGTGAATGGCATACTGCATAGAAACTGAAGAGGGCATGCATACTAAAGGAACTTTCTGGCAGTCAGGGCCAACTGCTGGCTTTAGTTGCATGTAAGAGGGCATAGCTTGGGCAATATTAACCAATACTTTTGAGTATGGTGGACAACTTTTCCTCCATCTGCCACACTGGCAGAGGAAAATAGATAGACTTTTAGCAAATCAAACAAGCTTTTGCATTGCAATAGGTCTCGCATTTGCGAGAGTTTGAGCTATGGGCATTGTAAATGACAATGCCAATAGCTTCAACTATCGCAAATGAGATGACCTATTGCATTGCAAATGCTTGTTATGTTAAAAATGATTTATTAAGCGCACTGACACCGACTGGTTTCCTGGCGCTGTCGAAGAACAGAAGACGTGACCAGAGGTTTTAATGCGTGCTGGGGTTATTGATATGCTTGTCTGTAGAGCCAGGTCTTTAGTGCTTTCCTAAATGACATGAGGTCCGGACAAGCCCGGATCTCAAGGGGGAAGGCATTCCACATGCGAGGAGCCAATGTAGCAAATCTGCAGCAGCCCGAGCGCTTGCGTTTAAAGGAAGGTGTCTGAAGGAGGCCCAAATGGGCTGAATGCAGGTTGCGGGACGGAACATACTTTGTAATAAGTTTATCAATGAATTTAGGACTTTTACAATGAACGGATTTGAAGATCGTGCAACCTGTTTTGAAGGTGCAAAGCTGGGCCATGGGGAGCCAGTGGAGTTTCCTAAGCAGTGGGGTGGCCGATTGCCATCTAGGTTGGTTCATAATCAATCTGGCAGTGTAATTTTGTACCATCTGAAGGCGTTTCAGCAGGTAGAGGGGTAAGCCTAAGTAGATAAGATTTGCGTAGTCCAGGTGAGAAAGCACAGTGGAGATCACCACCTGGATAATGGCCTCCGGGGTAAGAAGGTGCCGAACCTTCCGAATTTTCCTAAGTTGAAAAAAACACTTGGAGACCACCTGGCCCACTTGTGTTTTCAGTGAGAGATCACTATTCAAGTCGACTCCAAGTGTCTATGCCGAGGAGGAAGGAGTCGGAGCTTGGCCCATGTCTGGTGGACAGTAGTGCGTGCCCCAATATTTGACACTGTCTCCTGTGAGAACCAGCTCAGTTTTTCCCGGATTTAATTTTAAATGATTTTGGTCCATCCAAGCTTGGATGAACCTCATAGTGAACTGAAAGTTGGAGATGGAAGTTTCAGAGTTGTCTATTGTGAAGAGCATTTGCAGGTCATCTGCATAATTAAACACCATCACCTGTTTATCTCTAAGGGCCTGGATTAAGGGAAGAATATAGAGATTAAACAAGTGAGGTGATAGGGAGGAGCCCTGTGGTACTCCGCATGTGATGGTCTGTTTGGTGCCAACCAGATCTCCAAGGCGGACTGCCTGGGATCGGTTCTCCAGGAAAGACTTCAGCCAACTGGCTGCTGTGTCCCGGACGCCGGCCTGGGTGACACGCTCGATCAGGATGTTATGGTCGACCGTGTCAAACGCGGCTGACAGATCCAGAAGCACCAAAGCCTGTGGGGAGCGTTTATCTGCGCAATCCCGGAGGGTGTCTAGTACCGTAATTACCACTGCCTCTGTTGAATGGGCGGGGTGCAACCCAGCCTGATGAGGCTCAAGGCAGTTTGATTCCTCTAAGAGGTTTGACAGGCATCTTGCTACGTGGGCCTCCATTACCTTTGCTAGGAAGGGGAGTAAGGAAATAGGGCGGTAATTTGCCTTGCATGTTGGATCAGCCCCAGATTTCTTTAGGAGCGGTATAACCGTCGCTTCCTTAACCCCTTCGATGCTTGTAACGGAACGGTTCCGTCACGAGCGCCGGTTGGGCTGTGCTTATGACGGAACGGTTCCGTCACGGCCACGCCCATTTCTTAGAACCTTCCGCACAGTGTGAAAATTTGCGCCGTGCTGAAGGTGTTAAATGCAAGGGGCACTAGTCCCGAAATCAGGGAGTCGTTCAGGGGAGTGCAGGCCGGGACAAGGAGAACAGAGAGGCACTCTTTTAAAATATAAAGGGGACATCTGTATGAAGGGGTGCCAGATTTAACTCTTACTAGCAGCTCCTGAAATTGCTTTAGGGTGATAGGAGGGAAGCTGCTAAGTGTGCCGATGTTGTTGGTGGTGGGCGTTACAGAAATGGAAGAATTCAGGGATTGTGGGATACTAGCTTTGATATCCACAATTTTCTCGATAAAATAGACATTACGTGAGTCACAGAGGGTCTGGGTCGGGGTCACGCTGGGGCGGACACTGTCTAAATTTGTTAGCTCATTAAATATGGAAAAAATGTCCTTTGGTCTATTTGTCGAGTTAAGGATGCGGGAGGAGAAATAGGCAGCTTTAGTGGAAAAGATGGCCTTCATGTATTCTTTCCTGGCCGTGGTAAATCTAAACTTTAGATCGGGGAGTAGCTGCGGCACCATTGTCGGGCCAGTTGGCGCAAAGCCAGTTTCTTTGCTTTTAGATCTAACAAAAACCATCTTTGGGCGTCTCCAATTTGACTTTCTTGTAGGGTGCGTGAATGTCACTTGCTGCTTATAGCCAACCAGAAAGGTTGGATTCAGATAGGTTAATATCAGGGTGGGGGAATGGAATGGTGTTAGCCAGTGTTTGTAAAAAGACTGTTCTATCTAGGGTATTCCATTTCCTCGCTCTCCCTCCAACTGCTGTGGCGGTTGTCTTGGTGAGGGGACAGGCAAGGTAAAATTTAAGGAGGAGGTGGTGAGACCATAAGCAAAGGATAGTTACCGGGGTTGTGACTAACGAGGAGTTTGACCAGATCTGGTCCAAAATTTGACCTTTGCAATGGGTTGGCGTGGGCACTTGTTGTGAGAAATTCAAGTTCGTGAGAAGCTCAGTAAGTTCGCTTGAGTGAGGGCCTTCCAGGGGGTCGTTAAAATGCTTGTTTTATTGTAGTACATTTACCAGGAGGACGAGCCTCTTTTGTCTTTTTTCCCTCTACCTCCCTATGTTTTTCTTGCATGTCAGATTGCGTCAGAATTATGAAGCCATGCAATGCTTGGCTTTAAGTGGCCTCATAAATCTTGAGTAAGGTAACACAGCACAAATCGCTGTGTTGTCTTACTCTACACAAGGGAGGCTTTCTGTTGGTTTTGCAGAAGGTGTTCCCATGCAACTTCCACAGGTTTTGATGTATTCCCAGATTTACAAGGACTTGTAAACCTATGAATGCGTCAAAATCTTATGCCTCTGGAGGTGAGGCGTAACAAGGAGCAATATCTCTATTACTCCTCGTTTTTCCTCTTTGTATATGTGCTGCATTCTGCAGCACACAGAGAAAGTGGAAAATGCCTCTCGGAATTGTTTGTGCCACTTACTGCGCAAAATTAACCCTGCTGACAACACAGGCACCCTTGCACCATGGTGCAAGTATGCCTGCGTTGCCGCTAGGCTTCTGAAACAGAGCAAGTATAGGAGGAAAGTTCAGGAATGCATCATATTAAATAAATACTGTGCATTCATGCCCTTTACCTTTAGCGGAGAGCAACGCAGCAAGGTGACTTGCTGCACTGTCCTATGCCACACTCCCAGAAATGGGACCCTTATGGGTCTATTAGAATAAAGGACAGATCGCAACTGACCGTATGGCGGTGGCGATCCACCTGCCATTCCGCCCCGCTCGTCTACCATATACCCTGCCATATTACGATGGCGGGGGGATCCCGGCGGACGGAAAGACCGTCCGCTGGTTTTACGCTGGTTGTCTAGTCGACCGGGCGGAAAAGGGGTATAATTTGGTGGCGGTGTCTGTAAGACACTGCCATCCATATTATAATGCAGGTAGGGATGCGCCTTTCCATGGCGGCAATGCCGCCATGGAAAGGCATGCAGTTCCTGAATATGGGGGCCCGTTGTAGGCCCCCAGGGTATTGGGGGGTGGGGGTGCACATGGGGGGTACCTATGGTACCCCTCTGCATTTACATGCACATCGTGGCAGACATGGCGCGGTGCCTGCCACAATGTGCATGTAAATGCACAAGCTGCATCCACAGCATTGTGGCGGGCGGTGCGTGGGCACCGCCCGCCACAATGTTGTGGTTGGGAGATGCCACCGTGGCAGTGGCGTCCTAATTGCCAATGCGGGACCTCCGCACCACTGGTGGCCGGTCCCAGCACCGCTAGGGTGGCGGGCGGACGAAAGTCAGCTGGCCATCCTAATAGACCCCTTAGTGTTTGAAACGTGTTCTAGTCTGGACATGAAGAGGTTAAATATTTTTTAGATAACTGGACTGTTAATTTGTAGATCCTCTATGAATTCACAAATCCAAGGAGGATTTGCAAATCCAGATTTTTTTACCATACTTAGCTATGCCAACCTCCCGCAGTGCATGGCCTTCAGCAATATGCAGTGTGCAGTTCTGACTGCGCCCAACCCCCCCAACATCTGGCCGGCACTCCCACCACACACAGCTCTCCACCATGCGCAATGTGGAGGTAGCCGCAGAGCCTGGCCTACCCAAGGAACACCCACCCTACTTACATTTTTTAAAATTGTTTTCGATCCTAAGGGACTCTCGTGAGAGTAAAGGGGATAACACTGGCTCCCACAAGAGGTCCGCAGGATCCCAGCAGCCTAAAAACATTATTTTTTAATTTGACTCCAGGAGACCCCCACCACAAGGTCCGTGAGTAAAGGTTCCCCAGAGCAGCCCACTTATATCTTATTTTTTTTTCATTTTTAGGACACAGAGACTGAACCCCCGTGCCCTGTGATGGCAGCAGCAACATTTCTCTTCATGTTGCAGCCAGCCAATCAGAGGGCGAACTCCCATGGGACTCTTGGGAGAGCGAGACAATAGAAGAGGGAAAAAAGCCCACTCAGTCAATCACATTGCTCTATCCTTTAAAGTTTCTTGTCTACGGGGCACCTATGGTAAGCCCGTGTACCCAACCATCCAGATATCTATACATTTGAAACCGTAATTTCTAAATACCGACTTACTGGATTTAATTATAATAGAGAATGGCCAGCAAGGGGTTTTGTTTGTTATGTAGATTTTCAGCACTGTTAGGACTTGTTTAGGGGCAATCAAAGTACCTAAACCTGAGATCAATCAGCAGCTGTTCAATTCAATTCAAAAGAAAAGAGTTCCTGAGACAAGGAACACAAGATGTTACCACACTAACATCATATATACAATGAATGATTAATAAAACATGAAACCAGGATTTTTGTTTGTCTGAAAATTATTATTTGAATTCAAGGCAAAAGATATAAATTTCTGTACAAAAAATGAACATTGACATAGGACAGGGTACATACATAGATATAATCTGGATATTCAAGGTGTTGGTTGCTTTTCCTGTAACATATCCAAAAATACAGTCCAGACTGCTGGGATACAGTATTAAATTGATTTCAACTACCAATCAGAAGAAAATCAAAAGTTGATATGAAACAACATATGCAGAATTGGACTAAACAAGTCGACGTTTCGGTCTTTTTTCGATTTTTCCCAAGACCATCATCAGGACGAAATAATGGTATATACAATTGATGACCCTTTTTTGAATCAAAAGCACGTCAGTTTGGAGTTTATGACGGTACCCGCACCTTCACTTATGGCGTAGAAATCGGGCAATGAACTAAATCAATTTTTTATAGCATACACTTGTAGTGAAAACAGTGCTGCAGTGGACAGGTTCTGGCAGTTAGTCCAATTTTTGTCGCTATTCAAATCGATCCGTACTGTCTTGACGTTCTGTGGCCAATCTCCAAACAAACTCGAGCGATTTGAATAGCGACAAAAATTGGACTAACTGCCAGAACCAGTCCACTGCAGCACTGTTTTCACTACAAGTGTATGCTATAAAAAATTGATTTAGATAGATAGATAGATAGATAGATAGATAGATAGATAGATAGATAGATAGATAGATAGATAGATAGATAGATAGATAGATAGATAGATAGATAGATAGATAGATAGATAGATAGATAGATAGATAGATAGATAGATAGATAGATAGATAGATAGACAGACAGACAGACAGACAGACAGACAGACAGACAGGCAGGCAGGCAGGCAGACAGGCAGGCAGGCAGACAGACAGACAGACAGACAGACAGACAGACAGACAGATAGAGAGACAGATAGATAGATAGATAGATAGATAGATAGATAGATAGATAGATAGATAGATAGATAGATAGATAGATAGATAGATAGATAGATAGATAGATAGATAGATAGATAGATAGATAGATAGATAGATAGATAGATAGATAGATAGATAGATAGATAGATAGATAGATAGATATTGTAAGCACACCATTCTACTAGCCGAATTGGTTACGGTGGTGGCAAGGTTGGTGATAAATTAGACTTCACAGGAACCTGGTTTTAGGATGCATCAGATAAGCCAATTAGTTTTAATCAATGGCGGGTATTGTCAGCATGCAGTTTCGTATAGTAACTTGATAAACATTTCCATGAGAAACGAAACGGTAAATCATGCATTCTGCACACGCCGCAGAATCAGCCTTCGTCTGCCTTGCTGTCAACAACTATACAAGAGACAGTATGTCGAGTTGACAAAGACAGTATCTATTCATATGAAAGTCTCTTGGGCAAGATGCGGAGGTCTTGTGTGTTTTTAGTATGGATCTATTAAAATCCTCGGATTACATTCGAATGACAGGGTTATTCTGGGTGTGCTCATCGGGGACTGGATGCAGAGCATTTGAAACTGTAAAAATAGTAGGCTTTGTAAATTCTATGGCGTCTGTGTTCTGGTAGGGATTGGCGCAAAGTGAAGATGTTTCCCACTTGGACATTACACTGATTCAAAGGCAGAAATGCCACTGCTCAAGGGAAGGTGTTTCAGCATTTATACAAAGCCAAATGCAGCCAGCCACTGAGCCATGGAGACTGGGCACAAACAATTGCTTTTAGTCCGCCCACCACTGAAGTTTCTCGTAATAGTGTTCTGTGAGTCAGAGGAACTAGCAGGGCGGCAGCTCTTAATCGTACCCATTTTTAAGAATATTTCGAATGAGATTCCCACAGCACATAAACAACTAGCACCGTTTCTTACACTGATGAGATATATAAGGAAATGCCTCTTTTTTGCTTGATCACCCCCAACCCCAATATTTGGGGACTGATGCTTGTGGTTTTTCAACATTAAATGCACTGAGCACTGCTTACCAGACCCCAGTGCATGTGCTCTCACCCCCCAAAATGCATGTGCAATTAGCAAATGCCATATTAACTTACTAATAAGTCCTAGTATATGGTACAAAGTGCACCCAGGGCTGGTAAGTTAAAAGTCACATGTGGACTGCAACCTTTAATTGTGCCACCACTGCAGTGAAAAAGTGAAAACATGGTTTTAAATTTGCCCATGCAGCCTACCCAGCACCCTTTAAACTGCCAACCTGACATGGCAATATAAACCCTTTTGCCAAGTCAAAGTATTCCTTTTGTAATGTTTGTAAGTCACCCCTACGAAAGGCCTTATAAGGCCATAAGCTGGGGTGCTTAATATAAAAAATAAGGACATGTTTCACTTATGTTTTAAATGTCTTGACAGTTAACACTCGCCATTGTCGTTTCCACTGTGGCAAGGCTGGTACTCCAATTGGCTAACATGAGGTTACACCAGCCCAACCGCCAATTGCTAACTTCCATTTAGGACCACCAAATATAGGGGCTCATTAGGATGGCGGACGGAAGTGCCTCCGCAGACCCAGAGCATGCGGAACATGCCTATTTTCCGTACGCCCGTCGCGGACACTCCGGCCGCCAAATCAGGATACGAAATACGGGCCAAAATCCGTCTGCGGCGGAAGAACACGGTCCGCCGCACAACCACACCCAACCACGCGGCGGGCGTAACCTATCCAGAGACTCCGACGTACGGACTGACGTCTAGGACTGTCCTCCAAATCAAGATGGCGGAAAATACACATAAAAGCGCAGCGGAAAAACAACCTGCCTGAACACTGCGGATGCTCCACAGCGACCATACCCACCACGAGCCGCTCGCCGACATGGACACTGCACTACAGGCTTACCCGATACTCTTCGCGATCCACTACATCCTAGTCTTGGCCCACCATCGAGGACGACGCAGGTAGGCTACAAACCATTCGCTGACTGGAGAGGAGTACCTGCAAGGGCCGTGACGTAGGGAGGGGGGAGTGACATGTCCCGAAATGGACATATTCTTGTGTACGGCAACGCCTCCAAGGGTCGTGACCCAGGTAGGGGAGAGTGACATGTATCTGAAGCCACCGCCCTCAAGAAAATACAAATCCACATCAGCATCACACACGCAAGAATGACTCCGACAAACCACAACACATGAATCACAATTTTATTTACGCAGAATCGGAGTAACATCACAGTCTAGGATGGAGCATGGGCAGTGTGGACACCAGAGCAGGTACATCAGATGCAGTACATCAGTATGAGGATAGCAACAGGGCACCAACAGGGCAGTGTGGACACCAGAGCAGGTACATCAGAGGCAGCACATGAGAGGGCACAATGCAGTATCAGAACAGCAACAGGGCAGTGTGGACACCAGAGCAGGTACATCAGATGCAGTACATCAGTATGAGGATAGCAACAGGGCAGCAACAGGGCAGTGTGGACACCAGAGCAGGTACATCAGATGCAGTACATCAGTATGAGGATAGCAACAGGGCAGTGTGGACACCAGATCAGGTACATCAGATGCAGTACATCAGTATGAGGATAGCAACAGGGCAGCAACAGGGCAGTGTGGACACCAGAGCAGGTACATCAGATGCAGTACATCAGTATGAGGATAGCAACAGGGCAGCAACAGGGCAGTGTGGACACTAGAGCAGGTACATCAGATGCAGTACATCAGTATGAGGATAGCAACAGGGCAGTGTGGACACCAGAGCAGGTACATCAGATGCAGTACATCAGTATGAGGACAGCAACAGGGCAGCAACAGGACAGTGTGGACACCAGAGCAGGTACATCAGATGCAGTACATCAGTATGAGGATAGCAACAGGGCAGTGTGGACACCAGAGCAGGTACATCAGATGCAGTACATCAGTATGAGGATAGCAACAGGGCAGTGTGGACACCAGAGCAGGTACATCAGAGGCAGCACATGAGAGGGGCTACGTGCACCAACAGTCCATGGCAAGGCACAGGTCCATCAGAAGCAGTACAGGAGAGGGGCTAAGTGCACCAACAGTCCATGGCAAGGCACAGGTCCATCAGAGGCAGTACAGGAGAGGGGCTAAGTGCACCAACAGTCCATGGCAAGGCACAGGTCCATCAGAGGCAGTACAGGAGAGGGGCTAAGTGCACCAACAGTCCATGGCAAGGCACAGGTCCATCACAGGCAGTACAGGAGAGGGGCTAAGTGCACCAACAGTCCATGGCAAGGCACAGGTCCATCAGAGGCAGTACAGGAGAGGGGCTAAGTGCACCAACAGTCCATGGCAAGGCACAGGTCCATCAGAGGCAGCACATGAGAGGGCACAATGCAGTATCAGAACAGCAACAGGGCAGTGTGGACACCAGAGCAGGTACATCAGATGCAGTACATCAGTATGAGGATAGCAACAGGGCAGCAACAGGGCATTGTGGACACCAGAGCAGGTACATCAGATGCAGTACATCAGTATGAGAACAGCAACAGGGCAGCAACAGGGCAGTGTGGACACCAGAGCAGGTACATCAGAGTCAGTACATGAGAGGGGCTAGGTGCACAAACACTGCATGGCAAGGCACAAGGCCATCAGAGGCAGTACATCTGAGGGCACACTACAGCAACTTACAGCACACTATCAGGTGGATTGTGTGAAGTACCCGCATCGGACAGACTGCCAGCACCAGAAACCGGAGTGTGACACACAGCCACAGATGTATTGACTGACACGTGAGCCACAGACCCAGATACACTGCCAGCACCTGATACATGAGTGTGAGACACAGCCACAGCCCGAGTGACTGACACATGGCCCATAGACCCAGATACACTGCCAGCACCTGATACAGGAGTGTGAGACACAGCCACAGCCCGAGTGACTGACACATGGCCCATAGACCCAGATACACTGTCAGCACCTGATACAGGAGTGTGAGACACAGCCAGAGCCCGAGTGACTGACACATGGCCCATAGACCCAGATACACTGCCAGCACCTGATACAGGAGTGTGAGACACAGCCACAGCCCGAGTGACTGACACATGGCCCATAGACCCAGATACACTGCCAGCACCTGATACAGGAGTGTGAGACACAGCCACAGCCCGAGTGACTGACACATGGCCCATAGACCCAGATACACTGCCAGCACCTGATACAGGATATGTCTCAACTGATACCCTGCCACTAACAGACACATGCGAGTCAACTGCACCAGCGCCACTGGGACCACTGAAATGATGAGCCACAGGGCTGTATGGTCCAGGAGGTAGGGTGGCTCTGGGAGCGGGAGATAGTTGCAATTGTGCGACATCGGATTGTGCATGTGTCAATGCTGTGTGTCTACGTTTCTTTTGGACATGTGCCTGCACCCTGTACAGGACAGGACTTACAAGTGGACCGGACTGAGAAGAAATTTCACCCACCATGGGAGTGGCATCTGCTGGGGGGGGAATGCTCTCTGGGGACGTGCTGGAGCCTGCTTGTTGTTTGCTGTGTGGCTGCCTTGTGGCCTCTGCAACATGTGTCATGGGGGATGCTACTACAGGGTCCACCTGCATCCGTCCCTGACGGGCCCTGATGGGAGTGGAGGTAAGGGGTGACTCCACTGCGGAGACATCTGTATTCCGTTTCCCAGAAAACAGCTGCCTCAGTGCAACAATGGGTGATGTATTCCTGTCCCTGACAGCGCCACTGTCCATGGGAGATGCCTTGGGCCTTGGATGTTCAATTTCCGTAGGAGTACTGTTGTCTGCGGACTTTCCCTGTTCCCTGGATGGTGCCCTGTTCCAGGCAGCAGACTTGTCGTGTGTGGTGTACATGTCCCCAGGACACACCTTCTGCCCGTGTGTGTCCCTGCCCCTGGGAGTGTCCGTGCTCTTCTTAGGTGTGTTTGTCTTGTGACTGTCCTTGTCCCTGCCCTTGGGAGTGGCTCCTTCCTTCCCAGTTTCCCTGCCCTTGGGAGTGGCTCCTTCCTTCCTAGTGTCCCTGCCCTTGGGAGTGGCTCCTTCCTGCCTAGTGTCCCTGCCCTTGGGAGTGGCTCCTTCCTGCCTAGTGTCCCTGCCCTTGGGAGTGGCTCCTTCCTTCCTAGTTTCCCTGCCCTTGGGAGTGGCTCCTTCCTTCCTAGTTTCCCTGCCCTTGGGAGTGGCTCCTTCCTTCCTGGTATCCCTGCCCTTGGGAGTGGCACCTTCCTTCCTGGTATCCCTGCCCTTGGGAGTGGCTCCTTCCTTTCTGGTGTCCCTGGCACTGGGAGTATGCGAGCCCTCAAGTGATTCATTCGTCTTCTCAATGTCCTCGTACAAGGTAGTGTCACTGGAAGTGGGAGTGAGTCTTGGCTTGGTAGTACCTTGTGTGTGGGATGGCTGTGCAGCAAAAGTGGCCATTACACCCAACCCCTCTTTAGCTTCACGTGTGTGTACTCCACTATATCTGACGTTGTCCTTGTGAACAGATTTACCTGACCTAGGGGATGGGGTCTGAGGCCTCCGTGCCTTGACGTGCTGGCTGACGCTGCTTCTAGTGCAATAACCTGTATTAGAGTCCTGGTCAGAAAATTCACTCCCACCTGACACATCCAGAGTTGTAGATGGTGGAACAGAAGTACCACCCAGTCCATGCGACTGTACAATGGCAGACGACACACTGTTAGACAATGACTGCAGTGTCCTGTGTACACCAGCCAGATCACCATGCATACCTTCCATGAATGCCACCACCTGCCCCAACTTCCTATCGTGGTCTTGGAAAGCATTAATCATATTGGTCTGCCCCACACACAGCTGTCGCAGCAGATCAACAGCCTCTGCACAAAGAGCATTTTGGCTCACCGAGGCTGGGGCAGCGGTGCCGACACCGAACGCCACTCTGCTCCCCCTACTCCTGGGTGCACGAACAGTACATGGTGCAGTTGGCGGCAGGGTGGGCCCTGTGTGCTGTGTCCCGACCGAAGGTGTTGATTGCCCACTCCCAGTCTGTGACAACAGTGCTGACTCACCAACACTGTCGGAAGATGATGACGAAGTTGTCTCCACATGCGAATCCTCCGGGACGGTCCTGTCCCCCTCTCCGGCGCTGGCCCCTTCGGTGTCAGTCTGCGTGTGCGCGACGTCTGATCCGGATGCATTGCCTTCTGTCATCTCCGCCATCTGTGGCTGAGTGCCCTCTGCCAAAGCTGAAATGCACAGGAAATTGGTGTAAGTCATGGGCACACTCACGTACAGTACTGCTACGGAATCCCCAAAGCCAATGATGACAATGTCCATCGATCCCCCAACCTGCACACGGCCCACCCCAACCAGTCATCCTCACAGGAATTAAGTGGCGTTGGCCGTAATACATGTACAGCATGCACACTGGGCATGAGGAATTACATCCGCACACAAGTGTTGCCAAGGGGTGACGGAGCACTACAGCATGTGCATGAAAACTGAACCGCTTAGCGGGTGGCGTCTCAACATGCCGCATCGGAAAGTGAAATTTAACTGCGGCAATGTCACCAACATGCCATTGGAACGAGCCCCACGATCGACGGAAGTCCATAATGTGTGTAGTCAACTATACATGCATAGCACTCACAAGCAACATACACTGACAGTATGCTTACCGCCACGTTGCTGTTCATCCACACGCAACCGCTCGGACAGGTCAGGATGCGTCACAGCTATGATACGGTGCATGAGAGGGGTCATTGAGCGTCGGGCCAGACGTGCCGTCCTTGGAATCATCCCTAGTGTCACTTCCGCTACATTCTTGCTCAGTCTGGAAATGTCGTCCCAGCGTTTGTGGCAGTGTGTATGTCGTCTATTGGACACCCCCGCTGCTCGTACTTCACGTGCAATGCTCCTCCACACGTCCTTGCGAAGGTGCAGCTTCACCTACCATGATGGGAGACAAAAGGGTGGAAGTCAGTGGACAGTTGGCCAGTCACACAGATAGGAGCAACACATTTCTCTCTGCAGCCATGCACATATCGAATCTTTTGTTGGTCACACATCACACCGCCAAGTTTCTAGAGCCCAGGTGTCATATGACACCTCATGCACAACAACTTATCCCCCACTGCACCTACCACCTTTCCGGGTGCGCCGTACAGGCGTCCGTAGTTGCGGAGCACAGCGTCCACGAGGATATCAAGCTCCGCGGCGGTGAAGGGACGAGACCGTATCTCTTTGACTCTCGACATGCCAAGGTCACGGAGTATGGCACTAGAGCGGCAGTCGGTGGTCAGCTCCGCAGCAGCAGGTGGAGGTGATGGTCACAGGCAGCAGTCGGTGGTCAGATCCGCAGCAGCAGGTGGAGGTGATGGTCACAGGCAGCAGTCGGTGGTCAGCTCCGCAGCAGCAGGTGGAGGTGATGGTCACAGGCAGCAGTCGGTGGTCAGCTCCGCAGCAGCAGGTGGAGGTGATGATCACAGGCAGCAGTCGGTGGTCAGCTCCGCAGCAGCAGGTGGAGGTGATGGTCACAGGCATCAATCGGTGGTCAGCTCCGCAGCAGCAGGTGGAGGTGATGGTCACAGGCAGCAGTCGGTGGTCAGCTCCGCAGCAGCAGGTGGAGGTGATGGTCACAGGCAGCAGTCGGTGGTCATCGTAGAAGGTATGCTTTTGCACATCACACATATATAGGGCCCTGTGGCCATGTCAGTGGCATACGGCGCCAGCCATTGGTCAGCCGTGAAAGCGTGTTCGGAATTGGGCCAATGATTGGCCCTGGTGTTGCGGTGAACAGCATACGGTACTTGCTATTGGCCAACCGTGGCCCATGTCCACACCTCCCATTGGCTGCACGTGCACAGACCGTCACGCTCACACACCGGCAAGTGCATGTGCTAGACACCGGGACGGATGCATCATTTGCAACAAAGTTGTAACAATGGTGCCACCATGGCGGGACACGTATTCGGCGGGGGAGGTGGAGGCCAAAACATCCATAAGCTGATGTCAATGCACATG
The DNA here is from genome assembly GCF_964263255.1 of Lissotriton vulgaris. Taxonomy (NCBI): domain Eukaryota; kingdom Metazoa; phylum Chordata; class Amphibia; order Caudata; family Salamandridae; genus Lissotriton; species Lissotriton vulgaris. The sequence goes on from NC_141697.1 coordinate 521,964,924, forward strand.
GCAGTTCATGACCCCCCTTACAGTGACATTGCATCATCCAGCCTACACCGGCCGGCCCAGGCCTGCCCATGACCGCCGTTCCGGCCATGCCAACTACCGCCGCTTCAGGCCCCCTCCACTACCGCCGTGCCAGGCCCAGCCCATGACCGCCGTTCCGGCCATGCCAACTACCGCCGCTTCAGGCCCCCTCCACTACCGCCGTGCCAGGCCCAGCCCATGACCGCCGTTCCGGCCATGCCAACTACCGCCGCTTCAGGCCCCCTCCACTACCGCCGTGCCAGGCCCAGCCCATGACCGCCGTTCCGGCCATGCCAACTACCGCCGCTTCAGGCCCCCTCCACTACCACCGTGCCCTGGCGGGCCTGGCACGGCGGTCATGGGCTGTGCCTGGCACGGCGGTAGTGGAGGGGGCCTGAAGCGGCGGTAGTTGGCATGGCCGGAACGGTGGTCATGGGCTGTGCCTGGCACGGCGGTAGTGGAGGGGGCCTGAAGCGGCGGTAGTTGGCATGGCCGGAACGGCGGTCATGGGCTGGGCCTGGCACGGCGGTAGTGGAGGGGGCCTGAAGCGGCGGTAGTTGGCATGGCCGGAACGGCGGTCATGGGCTGGGCCTGGCACGGCGGTAGTGGAGGGGGCCTGAAGCGGCGGTAGTTGGCATGGCCGGAACGGCGGTCATGGGCAGGCCTGGGCCGGCCGGTGTAGGCTGGCTGATGCAATGTCACTGTAAGGGAGGTCATGAACTGCCATGTGCATGGACATCAGCTTATGGATGTTTTGGCCTCCACCTCCCCCGCCGAATACGGGCCCCGCCATGGAGGCGCCACTGTTGGAACTTTGTTGCAAATGATGCATCCGTCCCGGTGTCTAGCACATGCACTTGCCGGTGTGTGAGCGTGACGGTCTGTGCACATGCAGACAATGGTAACGTTGAACGCGGGCGGCATATGGCCAGACGTAAACAGCAGAAGCAGTGCACCGCCATGGCGGCGTCAATGATTGCATGTCAGCTGACGATGCACCTTGTTTCATTGTCTGCAGCTGCATGATGACGGTTGTGTGCGTGATTGCGTGACTCCACACTTCATGCTCTATCCCATGTGTGTCCATACCATGCCCATCGGTGTGCCACTAATGTCCGTCACTTTTGGGTCATGTCACATGTCTTGTTGGCAGTGATGTTGAGGTGAGACAAAGTGCATTGCACATGTTGCAACACATCATGTAGCTAGTGGGTGCACATTGCTACGTCAATCCATGTTGTGACATTCAGAGATGTCACACATATGCTAATTGAACACTGACTATTACATGTTGGATAGAGTGCGATGACATGTGAATGAGTTGCACAGACATGCGTTGTATGTGAATTGACTTCCATTCCATTTACTCCCACACAGGAGGGCTCCAAATGTCCATCGCCCATACACTGTGCTGGAGGATATGGTGGACGAGGAGGTGATCAGGAAATTCAGGCTTGATCGACGTCGATTGCTGGAGCTTGTGAATCAATTGTCTCCTCACCTGCAGCCGCAAAGAACCTATCCAGGCTCCATTTCACCCACCCAAAAGGTGATGGCGGCACTCCATTTTTTTGCAACAGGCACATTTCAGTACACTGTTGGACATGCCGGGGGAATGTCACAGGCCATGTTCAGCACGGTACTTTGGGATATACTGACAGCCATGATGCTGTACAAGAATGACTACATACATTTTCCACAGGCGGCAGAGTTGGCAGCGGTCAAAGCTGACTTCTATGCACTGGGTCGCATACCACACGTTGTGGGTTCCATTGATGGCACGCATATTGCGATCATTCCACCACGAGCACGTGAGCAGGTGTTTAGGAATCGGAAGCACTTCCACTCCCTAAATGTGCAGGTGGTGTGCCAGGCCGACAACATTATCTCACATGTGTGTGCAAGATTTCCTGGCTCTGCACATGACGCCCACATCATGCGGAGCAGCATTGTCCCCCAACTGATGGCAAATCTGCGTCCGGCACAAGCCTGGCTTGTTGGTGAGTATGCTGTGGTGACAGGAGTGATATCTGTGTGGCTTTGTGTGGCCACATGTTCAGGTAGTGATGTTTCTCTCTCTCTCTCTAATTTCCACAAACACAGGCGACTCGGCTTACCCAAACAGGCCTTGGCTTCTAAGTCCAATACGCAATCCCACTACAGCAGGAGAAATGCGGTACAATGATGCCCATGGTAGGACATGTCGAGTGGTGGAACGAACATTTGGCCTGCTTAAGTCTAGGTTTCGGTGCCTGGATAAGACTGGAGGGGCCCTGCCTTACGCACCAGGCAAAGTATGCAAGATTGTGATTGCCTGCTGCATGCTCCACAACCTGGCTGTGCGCAATGACATTGAACTGATCTTGGACCCAGATGAACAGCAAGTTCCTCGCCCTCCCGACCCACCCATGTCGACTGATGAGGATAGTGGTGAGGAGGAAGGTGTGGACCAGAGGCGCCAGCTCATTGAACGCTACTTCCCTTGATTGTGAGTGTGCCCCTCTTGTGCTGCTTGTGTATGCCCTGTGTAGGTTTGCTGCTCTTGTGTCATTGTGTTGGGCATCATCTATGTGTTTTGTTATGTGATGTATGCATGTGTGTGTGTCTCTTCATTTTTGAGTACATGCACTTCTCCATGATGTGTGTAGTGTCATCCATTTGTGTAGTGATGTGTGTGGTTTGTTAAAAGTTGCACTGCAGTGAATTGGGATGAGTGTGATGGTGTTTCCTAACGTCTGTTTGCGATTTCTATGTTTCCCTAGGTCACTCCCTTGCGGCATGATTCTGTACCAGTTGGATCCCTGAACCTGGTTACGTCTGTTTCTGATGCAATCATGTGGATAAACATGGAGGCAACACATCATTGAGTGAGTAAGTGTTATTTATTTACAGATTGTGCATAGGTGTAGGTGCATATTTACAAATGAGTGAAGGGGGGGGGGAGTGAGAGTCCAAGGTAATGGCAGATGAGATGTCTGTGCAGACACCACATAGGGTGTTGTCTGCCTAGTGCAGCAGGCCTGTGCCAGGTGGGACCGGATAGTTGGCAGGGTGGATGGCAGGCTCAGGTACTCAAAAGAGTCATTGTCGGCTCCTCTTGGAGTGTGTGGCAGGAGCTCCGACACTGCTCTCGCCCACTTCCTGCCTCGGACGGCCCCTCCGTCTTTGTGTCGGGACGGAGTCAGCTGGGGGCGCTGGCTGATCAGGTGGCACATCCGCCGCCAGGGGCGCAGGTGGCGGTGGCGGTGTTGTAGGCGGTGCCGTTGTTTGAGGGGGGTGTGGTGGGTGGTGTTGGCGGATATCCTCGTGCTAAAAATGTCCACGAGTTGGCCAAGCCGCCTCTCGATGGCCCCCAACATCGCTGTGTTGTCCACAAAGTCCTGGTGGGCCCGGTCTGCATGTGCCTGGCTACGTACATAGCCCGCCTCCACCCGGACTAGTGCTTCAAGAAACTGTTGCACTGCATTGGGTGTAGTGTCATCATGCCTTCTTTCCGCTGTGCTCCTGCCTGCAGGATCTGCCCTTGCATTAGTGGTTTGCCTCACTCTCTCCCTGCGTGGCTGGGATGGTGCTGCCCCAGCGTTGGCCGGTGGGTTGGGCAGGGTGGCAGGGGCAGAAGTGGTGGTAGTAGTGGTGGTGGAGGTGGTGCTGGAGGTAGCTGTGCAGGTCACAGTAGCCGGTGTTGTGGTGATGCCAGAGCCCGTAGTTGTTGTTGGTGCAGGTGTGACCTGCGAGCCAGAGGTCCCTGGCTGGCTGCTTGATCCGGCACCATCCTCTGCCCCGGAGGTGGCTGGACAATCGTCCCCTGAAAGTTCAGAGTGTGGGGATGCTGGAGGCCTGGTGTTAATTGCAGCAGTCAGATTAAGATCCCCTGCAAAACAAAAATGTGAGGATAGGTCATGTTGCCTAAACGTGTACATTTATTTATATTTGACATTCAGTCGGCATTGGCACCCACCCCACCCACCACCACTACCCTCTCTATGGACATGGGGGCCTGTTGGGAGTTGTAGTTCCGTCCCCTCACACACCCCACCCACCACCACCACCCTCTCTATGGACATGGGGGCCTGTGGGGAGTTGGACTAGTGACCCCTCACACACCCCACCCACCACCACCACCCTCTCTATGGACATGGGGGCCTGTGGGGAGTTGGACTAGTGACCCCTCACACACCCCACCCACCACCACCACCCTCTCTATGGACATGGGGGCCTGTTGGGAGTTGTAGTTCCGTCCCCTCACACACCCCACCCACCACCACCACCCTCTCTATGGACATGGGGGCCTGTTGGGAGTTGTAGTTCCGTCCCCTCACACACCCCACCCACCACCACCACCCTCTCTATGGACATGGGGGCCTGTTGCGAGTTGTAGTTCTGTCCCCTCACACACCCCACCCACCACCACCACCCTCTCTATGGACATGGGGGCCTGTGGGGAGTTGGACTAGTGACCCCTCACACACCCCACCCACCATCACCACCCTCTCTATGGACATGGGGGCCTGTTGGGAGTTGTAGTTCCGTCCCCTCACACACCCCACCCACCACCACCACCTTCTCTATGGACATGGGGGCCTGTGGGGAGTTGGACTAGTGACCCCTCACACACCCCACCCACCACCACCACCCTCTCTATGGACATGGGGGCCTGTGGGGAGTTGGACTAGTGACCCCTCACACACCCCACCCACCACCACCACCCTCTCTATGGACATGGGGCCTGTTGGGAGTTGTAGTTCTGTCCCCTCACACACCCCACCCACCACCACCACCCTCTCTATGGACATGGGGGCCTGTTGCGAGTTGGACTAGTGACCCCTCACACACCCCACTCACCACCACCACCCTCTCTATGACATGGGGGCCTGTGGGGAGTTGGACTAGTGACCCCTCACACACCCCACCCACCACCACCACCCTCTCAATGGACATGGGGGCCTGTTGGGAGTTGTAGTTCCGTCCACTCACACACCCCACCCACCACCACCACCCTCTCTATGGACATGGGGGCCTGTTGCGAGTTGGACTAGTGACCCCTCACACACCCCACCCACCACCACCACCCTCTCTATGGACATGGGGGCCTGTGGGGAGTTGGACTAGTGACTCTCACACACCCCACCCACCACCACCACCCTCTCTATGGACATGGGGGCCTGTGGGGAGTTGGACTAGTGACCCCTTACACACCCCACCCACCACCACCACCCTCTCTATGGACATGGGGGCCTGTAGGGAGTTGTAGTTCCGTCCCCTCACACACCCCACCCACCACCCTCTCTATGGACATGGGGGCCTGTTGCGAGTTGTAGTTCCGTCCCCTCACACACCCCACCCACCACCACCACCCTCTCTATGGACATGGGGGCCTGTGGGGAGTTGGACTAGTGACCCCTCAAACACCCCACCCACCACCACCACCCTCTCTATGGACATGGGGGCCTGTTGGGAGTTGTAGTTCCGTCCCCTCACACACCCCACCCACCACCACCACCCTCTCTATGGACATGGGGGCCTGTTGGGAGTTGTAGTTCCGTCCCCTCACACGCCCCACCCACCACCACCACTCTCTCTATGGACATGGGGGCCTGTAGGAGTGGTTTAGACATTGGTGAGTATGTGGACTGCATGCAAGGCTGGGGTATGTGAGATGTGTCTTCAGAGTTGTGTGAGGCACACCGTGTTGTTGTGTTTGTGGTGCTTGGTTGGTACTTACCAGCCTCTTCTCCATCATCAAGTCCATCGAGGGTCTCAGGGTGCAGGATGGTCAGCACCTTCTCCTCCCACTCGGTGTACTGTAGGGGTTCCAGGGGGGTTCCACCGCCTGTGTGGTTGGCCCGGAGGAAGTTCTTGGCTCGGATGGACTTCACCCGGGTCTTGAGGTCGTGCCACCGCCTCTGGATTTCATGCTTGGTCCTCGGGACGGTCCCGGAGGCATTGACCCTGGTGACGATCCGGTCCCACATGCTGTTCTTCCTAGCTATGCTGGTCTGCTGCACTAGGTATCCAAAGATGTGGGGTTCAACACGAATAATCTCATCGACCATTACCCTGAGCTCGGTGTCGGTGAATTTCGGATTTTTCTTGGGTGCCATGGTGCTCGGGGTGTGTGTTTGTGTGAATTAGGAGGTGCTGGTGTGTGGTGTTTGGGTATGGTGTGGTGGGTGTTTGTGTGCAGGGTGTGTTTGGGTGTGGGTTATGTGTATGATTTAAATTGTTTGCTGTTGGCCAAGTGTTGTCTCCTGCTAGCAGCTATGCTGTGATGCAGAGGATTTCTGGAGTGGGTGGGAGTTAATTTATAGTCTGTGTGTTGGCCCTGTGTGAATGTTGATTGGCAGTCAGGTCATAGGTGGGTGTGTTGGCAGGTGTGGTTTATGCAGTTCTTGAGGGTGGGTCATTGTGTCTTGTGTTTGGTTTAGATGTGTCAGGTGGGTGGTCGTTCATTTTCCTGTGTTTGGTGATGAATTCTGTCGGTATGTATGCCAATGGTTTGACTGTAGGGATGTTGGACTTCCGCTGTGGTGCACCGTTTCTCCTAGCATTGGTACCGCCGCGGACGTGGATCGCGGTGGCTACCGGGGTACTTGCGGAGTTATCCTAATTGCGGACACGGAAACTACGCAGGTATCGCGGGGTTGGTTGTTGTTCTCCTGGTCATGTGCGTACGCGGCGGTCGGTGTTTTGTAGGTTCCGTCCGCATGCCGCGGCCTCAGGTGTACTTCGACCGCCGCGGACGGAGATTGTTGTGCTCCGTCTGCCGCGGTCGGCGTTTCTATCACATTTGATCCTAATCACTATTGCGGTTTTTCCGCGGGCAGGTCCGGAGTATCTTGCCACCTTCCTCGGCGGACGGAACACGTTTCCGTCCGCGATCCTAATCGACCCCTTAGTACTTAAAAGTATCAAATTGTTACATTAAACCCACTGTAGTGCTAAAATAGGATTTAAGGTCACTTTTAATATAAAGACGATTTTAGAAATTCTACACTTTCTTGTCCCAGAGTTCCACTAAGTGATCTGGTTAACTACGGCAGTTGTCATGTGAAACAGCCTGCTTCCCTCATTCCAGAAGGTATTGATGGCTCCCAGGAAAGGGGACCAAAGGGCCTGTTGGTGGGAGGAGGTGTTCCCTCCTCCTGACAGGATGGCCAGAGGGCTGTGGCTGCAGATGGCAAAGCTTCAAGGGGCCATTCTGTAAGTCACACTTTTGCTTGCACACTCCTTTGTCTAGGTAGACAAGCTGGCATCAATTTAAGAGGAAGAAACCTGTTGAAGAACCAGTTTTCAAGGTGGAGTTGCTCATTGTAATAGACAAACGTCAGGGGTAGCCCATAGTTCTGACTGTAGGAGCAAAGTTCTGACATCTTGAATTTGGGTAGAGAGATGCACTGTGGGATTATTTAGTGCCAATATCTCAGGGAGTGATGTAATAATAGGTAGGGCTGCCCATATGATTTTTACCCCAATGGTTAGGGAGTCCTCCTCTCCCACAAACTCGAAATTGTCATAAAAGTGGCACCTCTGGCTACCAGCCTCAGAACACTACTGGACTATAGAAAAATAGAAGAAGGACCTACACCTGTGGATCTCAGAAAGATAGGCTGCATCAAGAAAGACTACAGCTGATGATCCAAGACAGGACTTCCACACAAGAGGACTGTTCCTGCTATTAAAGTTATGGAAAAATAACCCCAAGAGCTTGGCCTGCTCCCTCTTGCTCCAAGGACTAATGCATGGACTCAAGGGGTAGGTGGCTAGCCTCCTGTTAACTTCCAGGAACATAAAACCTAAAGAGGGCCTGCATCTGCAAAGTACCTAGCTGACCAGTTACTGGTGGACTTGCTCTGGATTTCGCTGGTGCAGACTGGGAGTTTGTTCTAAGGCCTGCAGATGGGCCCTCCATGTCCCCGACACATGGCTGGTGCCAGAGAGCACTATTTCCCCTAAAAAGAAGTGCAAATTGTGGCACCTGTCGTGCCCACACCATGGCACTCGGATCCTGAGGACTCAGGGCTTGGGGACAGGGACACCGGACACCACATCCGGTCAGGGGGAGGGGATGAGGGCATTCAGGATCAGGACCTCGGAGCAAGAGTCGGCGATGTGACAGCACCAAGGCTCTAAAATAACTTTTTTTGACAAAGGACCAGTGGCTCATACACTTCTGCTCATTTTCCTGTTCGCCTGTAGCCTCAAACTCCTTTCAAGAACCAAGGCTCCCACTGGACTTATGGACTTCGTCTGTCTGCCAGTGTTTGACCCAATGCATCATCTTGTTTTTTTTTTCTCTCTATTGCTCTCGAACAAAATGATTGGGAAAAAATAAGTGCAGTTTCCCAAAAATAAGTGCTGTGCAACCACAACCACAAATTAAGCACTGTCTATCTTTCCCCTATCTGTGTTGGGGCAGGTACTCTAGCCCTTTGCCTCCAGAAATCTCCAACCAGTTACAGTGAGAAAGTGTCTTAGATGAGGGCATATTTACAAGCTCTAAGCACCACTGGAGCATCATTGTTTTTGATGCTCCGGTGGTACAGCGCCATTTTCCAAATTTACAAGGTGACGCTAAGACGCTTTGCATGGATTCACGTCACCTTGTAAATTTGCCCCTTTCCGCTGCAATCCTCTGTGGCATAGGGACATGCAATGGTTGTTGCTCTGGGTGTTCCACCGCAACACCCATTGCTTTTTGACGCTGCCCAAGATTTACAAGGCTGGGGCAGCACCGAAAACTAACGCCATGGAATACCAGGGGTTACAATGGCGCAATGAGGAGAAATTATTAATTTCTCCTTGTTTTCTGCTCTTTCCATGTGTGCTGCAGAATCCATGTGTTCTGAATTCTGCAGCCCACATAGACGGTGTAAATCGCAATTATTGTTTGATTTTGTGCAGGAAGGTGTCCCTTCCTGCACATAAACAATCATCCCTGCAGAGCAGGCACCTTTGCAACCCTGGTGCTGGGTAGCTTTTTTTGCACCATCGTTAAGGGAAACAAAGGGGTACGCCATAATCTTGTGAACAATTTGCATCCCTGTATTTTGAAAATGTCGGAGTGCTGCGCTGCCAAATTTGGCACAGCTCTGCGCTCCGACATTTTCTTGTGAATATTTTCCCTAAGCTAAAGACACATTTGCTATGGTATCTTGAAAAATTGCAAGACATTTACACTATTTATTTAGAGTTTTCTATTGTGGTCCATGGCTCTGCTTTGAGAGAGCTCAGCACATTTTCAGAATCAAGCGCTCTTCCGTTGACTGCTAAAAATACACATGTTTTGTAAATGAGTGACGATTTACATGTGCTGTGTTGATAAATGAATTGCTATTACCTGCACTTTTCTATTCATACAGTGGCCATATCAAGAACCCTTTCTGCGCATGCGCACAGGCAATCATGGCTGCTGTGCACCGGTTTTTGAAGAATTCCGTTGTTGAAAGCGCATGGACTAACTCTATTATACTAAAAATTAGTGCATGCCCTGGGGACAGTAAAGATTAGAAGAATACATTGGTGGCCAATAAGTGTTTCTGAGCTGCGATACTTGGAATGCGGCTGCATTCTCACAGTTTGTATACATATGTATGCATGCATATAGTAGTTACTGAGTTTGTGCAGACAGTGGCAAAAGCTCGACTTTTTCAACAAGCATTTGCAAAGCCAATCGGGCTAGCTTATACTACACGTATTGGCTTTGTCAATGTTTTTCAGCCATGTCCTTCAGCAGCAAAGCATGGCTGAAAGCTTAGAACAAGTATTTACAATGCAATAGGTCTCGCAGCATTAAAGTTTGAGTTATTGGCATTGTGTATGACAATGCGTTGCATACATTTTTTAGCAAACTTTGAATTGGTAAGCAGTGAGAGTGTGTGCAAGAGTATGCTGTTGCTCACAGCTGTTATTATTCACACCACACAGCTCTCATGATGCACCTCACGCCGGGGGCTCACGCAGTTATTATTCACACAGCTCTGATGATGCACCTCAGGCACGGGCTCACAGCTGTTATTATTCACACAGCTCTGATGATGCACCTCACGCACAGGGCTGACACAGTTAATATTCACGCAGCTCTGATGATGCACCTCAGCCACGGGCTCACAGCAGTTATTATTCACACAGCTCTGATGATGCACCTCACGCACGGGGCTGACGCAGTTATAATTCACACAGCTCTGATGATGCACCTCAGCCAGGGGCTCACAGCTGTTATTATTCACACTGCTCTGATGATGCACCTCAGCATGGGGCTGCCGCAGTTATTATTCACACAGCTCTGATGATGCACCTCAGCACGGGGCTGACGCAGTTATTATTCACACAGCTCTGATGATGCACCTCAGCACGGGGCTGCCGGCAGTTATTATTCACACAGCTCTGATGATGCACCTCAGGCACGGGGTTCACAGCTGTTATTATTCACACAGCTCTTATGATGCACCTTAGGCACGGGGCTGACACAGTTATTATTCACACAGCTCTGATGATGCACCTCAGCACGGGGCTCACAGCTGTTATTATTCACACAGCTCTTATGATGCACCTTAGGCACGGGGCTGACACAGTTATTATTCACACAGCTCTGATGATGCACCTCAAGCACGGGGCTGACACAGTTATTATTCACACAGCTCATACGTCCCCGACTTCACCTGCAGCACACAGACTCGACGCTCAGACGGGATGAAAAGAAGAAAAAAAAGCCTGCCTCTTTATCAGCGCCGCGCGCCCCTCTGCAGACTCCCCCTGCATTCCACGAGGCGCGAAATAGTCAGTCAACATGCCCAGAAGTATAACTGCTTTGTGCAACTTTCCAATTGTACTTCTAGAAATAGTTAATTGCAGAAAGTAGTAAAATAGCATCCACATGTAGATGTAAATATATGGTTTAGTGCAGATTTCTATATTTTTTGTGAATCAGACCCAAGGTTTTTCACCAGCATTAAGTGGCGACTGTGACACTTACAGCTGTCTCTCACACACAGAGAAGCCTTTTACTTAATTTGCTTTTGAAAGGAACATATAGTGCAACATAAAATCCTTACCCCCTACTGAATGATAACCAATAATCTGCAACATGACACTGCATTACTCAGGAGTAATTAAGGCCTTTGAAGAGTGCTATGGTGTCATTGTAAAGCGCTTAAACCAACGTGTTTTACTACCTCTGTGAGTTTTTTTATAGGTTAAAAGCATATTACTATATACTCAATTGATACAATGTTTTTTTTCATTTACAAAAAAAGTATTTTTTAATATAATTCTTCACTGTAAATCAATGGTCCTATTAATCAACTCAGACTATACGTTTTCTATTTATCACAGAAGGATGAAATACTGAGATTTTCTTGCAGGTTTTAAAACCAGTGTCTAGGAAGTTACACATACATCACTGCAGAGGACACTCTACTCATATCCATGTACATGCGTCTGAATGCCATGTGAAACAAGGAGAATGATCCATAGAATGTTAGTAATTTAATCTATGTAACATTGTTTTTTGTCTTTTGGTTTAATTTAGGTTTCTTAAAGTGCCACCACTTAAAAACAGGTGTACAGCTGGAAAACAATAAATCAAATCCATAATTACGTGTAGGCTATTAGGGAACGCTCCTATGTTTCTGTTCTTGGGGAAGGTTAAAATGTCCTTGTAGTTGTCAGCGACGAACACCTGAAGGATGTGGCTGACTGGTCAGAGTTGCCGACTTTGGAACAGGAGAACTAGGTTCGAGCCTCGGCTCAACATACTGTAATTCTGGGCAAATCACTAAATCTCCCTTTGTCTACCAAATAACGAATGTATCCGTACATAACGTAACTGGTGCTCATGCAAACAGCTCCAATACCTTCGGGTCAATTTCGCGCTATATAAAAACTTCCCAAAAAAATAAAAAGAGAGATGAGGGAGAGAGCTGGGTCCACATGCTCACGTGAAGAATCCAAAGACAAATCCGTTGTTCCCTATTAACACTGGGTGCCAAATCCGCGCTGTCCCTCCTTCCTATTCAAAATAGCAGGCGGCAGTACACTCTTGCCTGTCCAACCCTTGACAGAAAGTCACCGGTTCTGTCCTCGACTAACAGAGCTCCAGCTCTCCAACGTGAGCGAAACCCTTTCATAAACTTAGACTGGCTGAATAGGACAATGGCACATGCTGACACTACAGCCTATCAGCTCTTCAGGACTATGATGCGCTAATATTGCCTGAATGTCTCCAACTTTACACATTAGCAGTACCGCCCCCTCCCAGATAATCCTCAGAATGCGTTAAGCCGTGAGATTGGGTGTTAAGCGTCCATGGTTTCATTTTTGGACACGGTCATCCAGAAACTCATTAAAACAACCACAACGTTCTGTAACTGCTCACAGAAGTTCGCAATTTTCCTTTTCATAGTAATACCAACATTTGTGGTCGCATAACAAACAATATGTATTGCAATAGGGTATCTTCAACAATACGTCCCCGACTTCACCTGCACCACACAGACTCGACGCTCAGACGGGACGAAAAGAAAATATGCAACAGTGGTTGTACTTTTAGGTGTCTGAAATGAAGGGTACTCACCACACGCCCCCAGCGATTCCAGCAACTATAGCGATAGTTCTCAACGACCTGCAGAAAGACGTGAGCGAAACCAAAACCTTCCGTGGGGCGAGACTTCTGTCTTTGGAAGCCCGTGCACACGACCACGGAGTGCCTGAGAGCGGGGCTCCCATGCCCGAGGGAGAGCCCTGCGGAGGCTGCAGAAGTCCAGAATGGCGGTAAGTGGGGCTTAGTTGTAGGGGGAAGGGGGGTGCGCTTGTGTGTGTGTGTGTGTGTGTATGTGTGCGGCAGTGGCGGGGGGCGGGGGTCTCTGTATGTGTGTGCATGCGTGTGTGTAGGTGCGCTGGTGTGTATGTGTGTGCGGCGGCGGGGGGGTCTCTGTATGTGTGTGTGCGTGTATGTGCGCTTGTGTGTGTGTCTCTGTGTCTGCGCATGCATGCAGGGGGAGGTGTGGCTGTGTGTGTGTGTTGGAGCTTTCCAGGAGACAGGAGATGACCACAGTGTGTGCGTTAGCGCATGCGCGGCCCGCTTCAATCGCCGATTTTGGGATGAGCGTGGCCAGCTCCTGTCTCCTGGAAAGCTGTGTCGCTGACAGAAGGTCTCTGGCGAGACCGCGCTTTTGGACGGTTAACCTCACGAGACCTAAAAAGCACTCTGAAGAGGCCAATGCTGGCCATATCATAGTGGCTTTTTTTATTGTGGGATGGAGGACGGGGCGGGCTGAGAGTCAACACAAAGGGCGGGTGAGTGATCAACCGGGTCAGCAGATGGTGTGGGTAAAAATGTGTGTAATGACTGGCCAGCAGTGTCAGCGTCACAGGTCTTTCTTTTTGTTATGGTGAGTAGGGGAAGCAGCGCAGACAACCAAGTACGGGAGGGACGGAGCAAGTCAACACAGACACAGAGCGGAAAGAGCAAGTTAGAGCGGTTGGGGTCAATCCAACATGGACAACAGAGGGAAGGTACACAGGGGCAAGCCAACAAAGACAACGGACGGAGGAAGGGAGGCGGGTATAGACAAACCACATAGACAACAATGGCAAGAGGGCAGAGAGGGGCAGGCAGAAAGACAGGGGTGGAACACGAAGGGGGGAGAAGTAGAAAAGGGAGCCAGCTAAAAAAGACACACTCTGGTAGAGTGTTTAAACCCCAAAATAGCAGCGCCTAAAAGATGAGCATTGGAAGGACAGAAGTAGTGCGTCCATGTTCCAGGGTAGGGAAATATTTGCGATGAAGAAGGAAGCCTATGAAAGCTTACCTAAAAAACAATAAGTGTGGCAGGGTATGCTCAGACGTGAGTCCCTTGCTCACTTTGCCACTGGATTCAAGCAAGTCGGCTGAAGACGGCTGGAATGCCGAAAACCGGTCCTCGGAAGCTTGTTTCCGGTCCAGGGAAGACATGGCTTGGCAGTTCGGGCTGGACTGTTCCCATAAGGCACAGGGTCAGACTGATTTGTATATAGCCATGTCTGAACTGGGGTGGCAGAGTGAGCTAAAGAACGGTGATGGATTAAACCCAGATCTTTTGACTGGGTGTGAGTGTTTGATTGATTCAGATGCTCCGTCCATCCCCACCCCCTTTTGTACTACCTCAAAAAAGTAAGCAAATGGAAGTGACAATGTAGTCAACCAATAGTAAGCAATGGGTTGTCTTTAAACCCACTTATACATAACAAAAGGTCTCAAAGAGACAGTACATGAACTGTTTGGGCAAGGCCTAATTATAGGCGCACAGCCCCCTTCTTCAACTGTGTGTCTGAATCATAATAGGGTCCGAGGGCTCTCTTTATTGGAGCTGGACTGCAAGTGAAAAGGAGCCCTGGAAAAAATGTAATCCAAGCCTCAAACTGACTCAAGAGAATGAGCCTAGGCCTACAGCTTAACTCCCTTTAGGATGCACTTGGCGGAATCACCTTACTAGAATTTATTTTATAAATGGGCCCTAGCAATATCTTTTACAGCACAATTTTTCAAATATATAAGGACAAAACCCTTAAGCTTTACAGGCAATTCTGTAAGGAGACTCTGAAAATATTCCAATTAATATTCAGGAGCATTAATACTCTACAGAAGCAAATCATGCATGTGCGGATTGCTCAGCGGGCTAATGCATACAGTGTGGGGGGAGGGGAGTCTGTATTTGCCCTATGGTCAAACTTTGAATCCTGACTGATCTACTCAGCCTTTCATCCTCTTACAGTCGATTAACCCCTTGCGTGCGGGGCGTATTTTCCGCCTGTGCTGACTCCGCCTTGCGCGGGCGGAGTCATGACGGAACGGTTCCGTCATCAGCACAGCTCAACCGATGCTGATGATGGAACCGTTCTGTCATCAGCACGCAAGGGGTTAAATGAGTACTACTGATCTGGGAAATTATTAACATCAGGGGCCTTATTATACATTGTGCCCTGGGGGTGTAACTGGCGAGCGCACCCGCTTTGTGTGCCCCGGGGCTCAATGGTATTTCAGAGGGGGCCGAAGGCGCTTTTGCGTCCTCTTCTGCAAGAATGATCGTGTTGGCACACATGCTGCATCATAAGAGGGTGTTCCCTCATTTGCATGAGGGCGTGGTCCCTTGCAAATGAGAGAATCATATTGCCTCTGTGCTGGTGCCGCATTGTGGATGTGGTCACAGAGGACAGGGGCGGCTCTAGGCTCATGGTGGCCCTGAGCAGGGAGCGTAGGTAGGGGGCCCCGGAACAGGGGGTCCAGGTGGGGCGGAGCACGGTGGCCAGAGAAGAGGGCAGGGGTCAGGGTGTTTGGAAGTGGAACAGAGCCAGAGGCCACCAAATCCCTGCCGGGGCCACCACATGAATACGTATCCATCCTCAGAGGATTGTTATATTAAGGATACATATTGGCGTGGTGGCCCCTGGGATTTGGTGGCCCTGTGCATGTGCGCAGCTTGCACATGCCTAAGGCTGCCCTGCAGAGGAGAACATGCACCATCAGGGCAGCCCACTTGAGGGATGAAAGAAGGACCCATGGGCCCACCATACATCCCCGTGCAGGCGGGTGCAGTCACTCACTGCACCCGCCTACAGGGTGCTCTCTAGTCTCTCTTGAAAGTGCAGTAGGCTTGCAGCCTGCACACTGAAATGCAGAGCAGCTTTGAAGCAGCTGTGTCACTTGAATGTGATGCCCCGAGGGCAGTACGAGTTTGCGGCTGCCGTGAGGGCAGTACCTTCACCATAATACAGTGCACTTTTTCTGTTTGCACCTGCCGCACCTGTTTGAAGGTGTGGCGCAAACAGGGAGCATGCATCCTTATTTTAATATGGACCATGGTAGTCAGTGACATCCGTGAGTGTGTGCTTTACAAATACTGAGGTAAATTTATATCTTGGAAAATTGTGTGAGGGGAAGAAGCCAAAATCTCCTATGGCCACTCTGATACTAATTCATGGTTGTGGGAAAATGACGCATTCTCACTTCTGAAAAGCCCATTGATAAATAGGACATTTTCCTATGAGTTCTCTATCATTATTACCTTATGTATGCCCACATGAACTTATCAAAAAGAACAGTGAATTGCATGTGCTTGGACACTGGACTAATGGCGGGGCCTTCAAAGTGTGCACTCTCTGGCAGCTGGACATGGCTCCAAGCTGTTATGCAGATGGAAGTCCTCATGCAGAAATGATGCTGACTTCTTTGAGGACTAAGAGGTCTGCACACTGAGGGCATTATACTGTCAAACTTGTGTACCAGCACAGAGAGCCGCTAAATAGTCCATGAAAGTATGAATGTTGGCCTGTGTCCGATTCAAGGCTGGTCCGCTTGGACAAGTTGGCAGAAGAGTCGTAAAAGATTTTAGGCAGTGAGATATGTTGCTGCAGTTATCAAAAAAGGAGGTCAAATGGATTTTGCACTTTTTTTCCACGTGTGTGCCAAGAAGCAGAGGAAACTAATTTTGCTCCTATCCATGAAGTATGAACTTTGTACCATGGCAGAATTAGGCAAAAGTGATTGTGGAAATGAAGATAAACATATAGAACATATTCATGTACAAAATTTTATATGTGCATTAAAGCATGATACCAGTCTACTGTTGCCAAAATATCGTCTCACCAAAATAGTGTATCATAAATAATGTTTAGAAAATATCCCCCATTGGAGTTAATAGTAGAAAATCCACACTCAATGGAGTAGTATTTGTGTAAACCATTTTTGAGCCACAATATGAATATTTTTTTTAAAAAAATTGTTCTCAGTATTTTGACATACAACTGTTTAATACAGATTTTACAAAGGTCATTTTAGACCTTATGTTTTTTTTTAAGTAGAGTAAGCATAACAAAAGAATGGAACATTTTTCCCTAAACTGGAGTCCCACTTTTCACTTGCATAAACAATGTATTTTCTAAATCGCTCATCGTGAGAACACAGCGAATATAGTGGGAGGTTTGTGTGCTCTATGTTTTGTTCTGGTGCAAAATCTTAGTTTGCAGAAAATAATGATTGCTCCATTCTCTCCTACACAAGCTGACAATATGAAGCCCATAACTTCCTCGCCCAAAGAATTATTTATACACACGGTGGGACATATTCAAAAAGCCATTTTGGAGTACATAAGTAATTCTGCTGTAGTTCTCTTTTATGTACTCTTACATGCCTCTAAAATTGGAATAAAATAAGACTATTGAGGGAACATTCACTACAATTGGCAGAAATCGAAAGGACTGATTCCTCCTTGCAGTTTTACTAATATGGACTTGGATGCTTCGGAATAAATTCACAAAGCCACATAAGAGTACTTTTGTAGTATTAATTGTCATACTCATTAATGCTTTTGTGAATTGGACCCATAGTTCTTCACTCTTCAATCCTCAAAGGGATCCTTAGGTCTATTCAATAATTCACTCAATATTTCAAAGCAACTAGTGTGCAAGAAACCACACAACCGCAGCCTGATACAAACCAGCTCTCTGCATGTTTTAACACAAGATTACCGAGCTATCTAAGTGTTCCACACCAGAGCCTCCGGTCAAAATAGTTGGATAATACACGCAGTATGTCGGAGTTCATAGGTCAGGTACATAGAACAAATGCTCCCTGCAGTGAACTCTACTCTTTCACATATAGCCAGATAAAGCAGCGAAAAGTATGGCCAAACAAGATTAGGATGGATGGATGGATGGATGGATGGATGGATGGATGGATGGATGGATGGATGGATGGATGGATGGATGGATGGATGGATGGATGGATGGATGGATGGATGGATGGATGGATGGATGGATGGATGGATGGATGGATTTGTAATAGTAAACTATCATGCCACAATGGTGGCAGTTGCTAGAACATATAATACAGTAGGTTTCTGAACCATAGTCGTTGGTAATTGGAATTGAAATTGCAGTTGTATAGTGGTTAAAACATCTGACGAGGCACCAAAGCACCTTATTGGATGCCACAGTTACTCACCAGTAATCTTCACTACTCCGAGTCTTGGTCGTCCCTGACACAGTTCTGGTTCCCACCCTCCCTCCCAGAGGTGGGATTGATTATATTTTGCTTTCTATTATGTTTTTATTATGCTTGGTATTTCGACAGGAAGTGATTTTATGGGTTTTCCCCTTTATGGGGAAGGGGAATGACTGGGTAAATGGCGGCCATTTTAGGGAAATTATTGTTGTTGGCTAGGGAATATGTTCTGCAGTTTGGAGATACATCTCAGTGTAAGGTCTGGGTCAGAGAAGACAGATGAGGAGGTAATGCTTAGCATGCTTAGCATGCTGTGTTTACTGGAAGGATGCTGCATTGCAGTGAGAGTGGAGATGTGGTATGCATCCTGGCCTCTGCTCAACTCCCTGTTATTCTAGGTAAATCTGGGTATATCTGTGTAAAGAAGGCTTATATATACAAAACGAATAACTATTGCACGTGCAAAAGCTTAAGTAAATCACTCAACGCCTTCAGGTCATCTGAGCGTATATTATAAAAGATACAATTATAATAACTAATTCAGCTATCGGAGTTTTAAAATATGGAATAAGTAATTTGCTAAATGTAATACATTTCAGTTAATTCACGAACAAACGATTACTTTTTAGAAAGCGATGCTAGTCTCTGCAGTCCTCGCCTCCCCATGGCGAAGATTCATGCTGTTCTGCTCTTTCCTGTGTCAATGCAGGCCTTGTGTGCCCAAACCTCAGCGTTAGCAGTTTTACAGCCACTGTACCAAGACAGCGGTTGGCTGTGAATTCCCGCCATCTGGTTTTCCGGTAGTCAGAGCTAAATACACGCAGTGATTTCTGCGGGCTTTTCGGTGCCCAGTCCTCCGCGGGGTAACACGTGACACGGTCGTTATGAAGGCACGCTTTACAGCACGAACAGAAAAGTGCTTTGTGTACATTTTAGCCACAGAACATAAAAGCTTTATTGAGCAGATGGATCTCTGCATCGAAGATATGCAGTCTGCAGAAAAAGTCACCAGAATACAAGGTGCAGTGTTCAATCTGTATGGTGTACATTGCATGTGGGTAACTCATTAAACACTAGTATTTTTTTGAGAATTTTTGTTATGTTGTGTTTTTTCATGTTATGTTAAATCAGAGACGCTTTAAGGCATGGGCAACATGGGCTCTGGCCAAGTCCCCAGCCTTTCAGGCCCACCCCTGATAGAGCCAGCTATGTTCTGCCTGAGTCTTGCCCCGATGACCTTCAATAATTGGTTGATGTGTGAGAATCTATTACAGACAATTTTTAGAGAAAGTGTATCTTGCATGCAACATCCATAAAAAAGTCTTTTAGATCAAAACAGGACCTTACATATGAGAAAAGGCAGAATGTCACAGAGATTAATTGCAGTAATATTAGTGAGCTGCTGAAGTGCTTCAATACTGAAAACACACATCACTACATCTTAATATTAGATAAAAAACAAACTTAGAATGTGGATAGTGAGACTGTTCACTGTCATTGACCTGGCCAAAGAGGGCATGAAAGAGCTGAAATTGGATCAGAAATGTTTGGCCCAGGGCCCCTAAAATACGTAAGATGTCCCATGTATGTTATGCTATGTTGTTTTGTGTTCTGTTTTGTTATTGTAGTATTTAGTAATGGTTCTTTTTTCATAAGCAGGCTCCTGTTTTCTGTATATTCTGTTGTAGAATGCTTACCTGTAAATAATTTTCAGTTTACCTGCAGATTTTGATTAAGTATTGGCGAATTTTGCAGATCCGCAGTCCGCAAATTCGCGCGAAATGGCAAAAAAAAATCAGCGAATTTGCGATTTGCCAGCGAACTCGCAGATTATTTTGCCATTTGCAATAGTGTGTCGTGTACACCAGTGTTTGTGTGGCGGGGCCAAACGGGCGGGGCTTCCATGCAAGTTCACATGCCTCTTGTTTGTAAAGGGTCAGAGACCAATCAGAGCAGCAGATGAGAAGGAAGCAGCCTCCTGGTCACAGGAAGTACCTGGGGATTGCGCTCGAGAAACTCGTGGATGCAAAGACCTCCATCAAGGATTACATCTAATTGTAGGCGGTAGATACAGGGAGGAAGCACATCTGCCCACTAGTTGTTTGGGCTGATTATAATGCGTTACTGAATTTGAGCTTCAACTCGGGCACAGGAGCATCGTGCCAGAATGAGTCCTGCCTGCATATTTATCCACAAAGAAGTCACTGTGTTTTGCCATACCTCTACTCACCTGGAGTATTTTCTACTGTCTAATCAGTAAGTGCTACCTCATTGGGTAAATGTATAGTGCTTTTGCTACACTACTGCTACGTCAAGGGCCAGAAGAGTTGTCTCCAGTGACCACGTGTGTCTGTAATTTTGCCACCGCGCTGAAAGGCGCAGAGGTCCCTCAAGTGAGCTGTCCTTCATTGTGAGAAAGGGCGCAAAGACGTTGCATACCCTAGTGTGTGTGTGGCCAAACGGCGAGTTCACATGCGAGTTCACATGCCTCTTGTTTAAAGGTTCAGAGACCGATCAGAGCAGCAGATGAGAAGGAAGCAGCCTCCTGGTAACAGGAAGTACACGGGGATTGCGCTCGAGAAACTCGTGGATGCAAAAACCTCCATCAAGGATTACATCTAATTGTAGGAGGTAGATATGGGGAGGAAGCACACCTGCCTAGTCTCGACCATGCTCACTAGTTGTTTGGGCTGATTATAATGTGTTACTGAATTTGAGCTTCAACTTGGGCACAGGAGCATCGTGTCAGAATGAGTCCTGCCTGCATATTTATCCACGCAAATGCCACTGTATCGTGAAATTGCCGAAAATCCACAAAATCCGTGAGTGGAACGGATTTTGAGCCCACACTTAATTTTGATGTACCCGGAAACGGTTTTCACAGTTTCTGTGACAAGCAGCAAGGTGGACTCTTGCAACATTAAAACTTTTTTTGACTGGCAGCCATTTCGCATTTGTTTGTTACCAAAGTTTTGTTGTGATGTGTTATGCCATGCTATATTATGCTATTGCAATTGTAATTGCATTTATATAGCGCTTACTAACCCTGAGAAGGCGCTGAAGTGCTTTTTCGGCGAGTAGAACACTACTCCGGAAGCCAAACGGATTAGTGGTGAATTTGCTTAGTGAAATATGAAATTAATTTGAGCGATGGACATGTTAGTCTGTTCTTTGCATTAAAAACAATAGTGGAGGGATAGAAGAGAGAAGGGTTTGCATTTATATAGCGCTTGCTCCCACCTGGTGAAGTGTTGAAGCACTTTTCAGCAAGTAGCACGCTACTCCGGAACCAAAAATGCTATGTTACTGTGATTTGCCCTATGTCACACTGGAAGGCTAGAGGACTGTTGTGGAACCCATCAGCATATTCAGACTAGATTAGATTATGTTGCATCTATATAACGCCAACATCCCACTAGCACGGCTTTGAGGCCCTCTAACCGTCAGAGCAACGTTCGGCGGACCAGTATGTTTGCCTGGAGAAGTCTGCTGTAATATGCCCTATGTGGGAAGATTTAGGTGAGGAGCATGAGGTGCTTACACACTGAGTGGTGCTGTCACAGTGAACTTGGCGTTGCTGGTATGCATGCTCTTCCTTGAAGGGTATGTGAGATACATGATAGATCATACTTCATGGAGCTTTATTATGCTGTAAATTGTTGAGTCCTTGCCTGGAGGACGTATTATTCTGTTTAGTGCATTGTGTTTCACTAGTTTCACGGTTAGTGCATGTTTTCTTGGGGCTGTTTGAAGACCTCTTAAGAGTTTCAAAAGTTGAAGAGCTAAACTTTTACAGCTTTCCAGAAAGTGAGTGGATTTCACATTTTCTTAAATTGGTGGGGAAGGAGTTCCACAGTTTCCATCTTCATTCCTCATTTAGAGTTTGACTGATGAGACACTCCATCACAGCGTGGCAAACATCCTATCCACCGTATTGTATGTTCCATAGGCTACAAGTCAAATGTAAAATGGTGAATGGGATATTCGCCACATTTGTGACAGAATATCCCATCTGCCAAACTCTAAATGAGGCCCTCTGACTTTCAGCCCATTGGTGGCAGGAGGCGTGCAACTGTCATGTTGTCTCTATCGCCCCACAGTGGGTGACCTCTGGATGATCACCAAGTAAAATCTAAAAAGAGTCAACCAAGACCCAGGATCCTTACTTGGGGAAGCAATAGCATCATTCAACGTTGGTTGCAAGTCATTCGAATGAAGCAGCACAAGCACATGAAATTCATAAGAAAAAAACAAAAAACGATGCATAATTGATCAGAACTTTTTATAGTAAATTTTAATATAACAAAAAACCTCTAGCAAATTTTGCTTTGTTCGTTTTTGACAGTTTTTTCAAAGTCACTAGCAATTAATAACTATATGTATATTGTGCAATCGTTATGACATATATGTGAATTTGTTATGTTTTGCATCGACTCCTACTACTGACTAAACTAAATAGATTATCCTAGAACAACACCCAACAGAAAGCCCACTTTAAGTGGTCTTATCTGTTAGTCTAAACCAGGAAAAGGGATCTCTTTGCCTTTTGTTGACTACAAACCCATTCCCTAATTCTTTAAGAAAGGTGTCTCCCATTACTTTTTCCAAATGCATATTTCAGCCTGTCGAACTCCAGGAATCCTCCAGGAGACATTTGTGAGTCCCAAAAAGTGTTAATTTCACTGCAAACTGGGAAAACACTAACAAGACTTGATTTCTAGTTTTGTTAGCAAGGCTTTGTGAATTGAGACCTTAATTTTCAGTCAGTCAGGAACTAATCTTCATGTTCATTTGTTGATCTTTGTAATACAGAATATAATCAACCCCTGCCTTCATTATACATCAGTTGTTAATCCCAGGGCTGGTAACATTGGGGTTATGAGATCAGTTGTCCACTCCAACGGTTTGGAGCAGGAGCAGTGTAGTCCCTACACAGACCTTTGTGCTCCTCGATTGGACCTGTCTCGAATCCTATTGAACCCAAAACCAGAATAGGAACTGTAGCATTCTCAGTACGAATGACAGACACGAATCAAGATTTTAAGGAGTTTATATACAGTATTGGGTAGCAAAATGCGAAAATTATACAATAAGCATGGTCAGCAATAAAGAATGCAGATCATAGTACAAAGAACCCAATAAAGTTCAATGCAGAATCCAGCATAGATTTGCCTTACGAAGGGGAAATGGGGTACCCTAGTTACAGAGCAAAAGTACATATTTTTAAAAGAAATTAGACAAAGGATTTCATACATTAAAGCATGTACATGGTTCTCATGATATGCACCAATATGAAACAAGCAAGAAGAAACATTTTACTACGGAATACATTCCATTACTCTTTCATAATACTACTACATTGAATACAGTCGCTCTCACAGTAAATTCAAGCACATTAGTCGGCATATTGTATAAACGATAGCCTGGAACAGTTCGGATGTCGTTGATTAGGTACAACACAGTGAGAAACTCCTTGGAGAAATCTTTGAGTGGGATGATTGAAATTATATTTTCAGAATGTATGCACAACATTCTGGTGAATGAATGACCTTGCAAACTCCACCTTCCTTTGCAAGCAGCAAATCTAACGCAAGCCGATTCTGCATGATCATAGCTCTCATAGCAAGCAATTCCTTATCTATTACGGTTAGTGCTCCTGCAATATTAGTGGAAAAATGATCTACTAGGGTTGATAACTTTCTTATCTTAACGATGTTTACCGCAACTCCTTTGGAAGGCATAAGTGCCCAAAGATATCACTAAGGATGTGTTTAAATCTTTGCTTACTTTGTTTAATGTATTGATGAAAAGGAAGAACCCAGTCACTAGTATGATGGATTCTAAGGAAAACTAAAGCTGTCTCACTACCTACCCAGTTATGTGGCAGCCGTAAAAAAGCTGAATTAGCACATACATAATAGATGCCTTTAATGCTCACCTCTATTTCGGAAAAAGGTCCTGCCCTTTACCAAGTAACTATGCTAGCATTCGTTTCATCCCACTAGCTCAACAGTCTCGTTTTCTCCTGCTTCCTCTTCGTATATGAGGATCTTTTCTCGATTACATCAATGCTCAACCTAGGGGGTGGTTCCTTAAAACTCTCCTTCCCTTTCCCAATATTGTGCTCTGATCTAACTTTCTTTTCCCCTTTCTAATCATCTGATATTATCCTCTTGTTCACAACAATGAGAAAGGTGTTCCCTCAATGGCCCCAATTTTTCAATACAGGTATATATCCCATTCTTGGTATAACATAGGTGACAGGTACACAACAAACTATTTTATTTTCTTCAAAAAATATATGAAACTTTTTATTTTCTATTGAGCATTGCTTTCAAGTTTTTGTATTTTTTCAATTCATAAGAGACATTTTATCACATATATCACATTTCATAAATAATGTCATGGTTCATACAATGGAAAAAATATAAGATGACAATAACTATATACACACAAAAAAACAATGTATACAAATTCATGTACCCCTGGTATCACACAATCAATCACAACATACTAACACATTCATGCCCTCACTACATTCAAACCCACAACATCTGAAAAAGGAAACTGAATCTTAATTGGCAGGGTGCCCCCCACCAACTAATAGGTCTCAAAGCTCAGTGTGAGACCCCGCACTTAAAATGTCTCTCAGACATAACCCATCAACTAAAAGGGTGTGACTAGATTCAGAAAGGTGTACATCCAGTATGTTAGGCTTTTATTTTGTGCATTACTCTGCAACGCTGACACAATCATGGTCGAAGTCACCCTCATCTCCTTCTTCTGAAGGTGGTAACAGAGAAGCAGGGTTTAGGGAATTGCATCTCCTGATGGAGACATTTTCAGCAGCCAGAATGATTCTGTCATAGCGGGTTCAGTGGCTTTTTGTCAAATGCTGCAAGTGTGTGAGACTCATCTTAAGGATTTCAATTGAATGATTGAGCATTACAATAATTGAGTAGCTCATCACTTTGCCTTCTGTTTGCTGAATTCTGAGGCTCTCAACTGCAACCACTTTGAGATAACCATGCAATGCTGTAGCTAAAGGACCAAGGGCCATTGAGAAATACCAAATGGGACAATTGGACTCGCATGGGTCTCCATTAGCACTGATAAAGCTCACCCATCTCTCTTGTGGCAAAGGAGCACAAATCTTTTCACATAGTCTGACATTCCAAGAGCGGGTGTGCTGCAAAGTAACGTTTTGAGCTTTTGGAAGGCTTCCATGTTTTCATCATCCTTTGGTACTAGGTTATTGGCACCAGTCTGCTTCAGCTTCAGTAAAGGTTTCACCACAAAGGAATACTTCAGGATACATTGCCGGCAATAGCCAACCTTGCCCAAGAACATTCCAACTTCTCTCTGTGTGGTTGAGAACTTCATTTTGAGAACTGCTTGAATGGGTTCATGGGACACTCTCCTACTCCCCTTTCTATCTTGTGTCCTAGATACATGAATTCCTTTTTGCAGTACTGTTATTTTTCTGGTAAAATCTTGTACCCATTCTCAGTCAAATGGTTAAAGTACTTTTATTTATTTATTTATTTATTTAATGCGATTTTATATAGCGTGAATATTACCCGAAGGTGTCAGAGCGCTTTACAAAAGAACCAGTTACGTTACATTAGGACTTTGGTTTACATGAGTTACATAAGAGATACAAACAGAAAAAATTGCAAATGCACAAGTTGTAAAGTCACACAAGGAAGAGATACACAGAGAAAAAAAATTCAAATGTACAAGTTGTAAAGTCACTCAAGGAAGAGATATAAACGGATAAACTCTAAACTCATAGGAATGGTAGTAAGTACAAAGGTCAGAAGATCATCAATGTATTGGATTAGGGTTGAGCTACATGGTAACTGCAGAAAGTTTAGATTCTTTTGAAGTATTTGATTGAAATAGGATGGACTTTCAGTGTACCCTTGAGGAGCGCAACACCACATGAGAGTCTTCTCTTAGAAATGAAACGTGAACAGAAACTCTCTCTCTTTGTGAAGGGGAACTGAGAATAATGCCTGACGGAGATCAATGACCGTGAACCATTCAGCTTTTTGGGAAATTTGTAACAATTTCATCCCAGGGTGCGGTGCCACAGGACAGCATGGAATGACAATTTGGTTCACTTTACGGAGATCATGAACTATCCTCCTTTTTTTTTTGCTTTTGTAAGGCCATGATCAGAATGCCCTGTTCTATCAATGCCATGTTCTATCATGCTCTCCTTTACAGAAGTGATTCCTGCAATGGCGTCTTGGCTCATTTTGTAAGGATGTGTTTGAGGAAAAACTGCATTGGGATGAAGGTTTATCTTTTGGGGGTTTGCACCTGTGATCAATCCAATCTCTCTCCCCATAAGATCCCAAACATCCTCTCAGGTTGATTGGTAAGTCCTATTTAGTAATACCCGTATAAAGCCTGATAACAGACTCCGGTGTTTGCAACCTAAATTCCGCATTGGTTGCTTGGGTCTCAATCCCAACGCTATACTGCAGTAAATGACACAGTTGAGTTTGCAAAGGAGATCCTTTCCTAACAAGTTTACAGGGCTCAAATCACAAACCACAAGGTGATGTTTTACTTTGATGTCTCCTATCTTTACCGGGACAGGAGATGTCATCTAATTGGTATACTGCTGATTAGTAATGCCTTCAACTTGGACCTCCTTTCCCGAAAGAGGGAGGTTTGGGACCTCAACTGTTCTAACAGTCGAAGGAGTGGCCCCTGTGTCTGTCAAAAAGGATATGGGATGTCTGTTAATCTCTCCTTCTACATACAGACCACTCTGGTCCACTTCTAAGACTGTGCCAAGTACACACTCCTCCTCCTTCTCAAGCATCGTCATTAGGCCTGATCAAAATCAGTGGAACTGTCGAACATTATATGAACTGGACCATTCTGAGATGCAAAGGGGTTTTGGGAGACTCTATTACTCAATTGGAAGTATGAATTTCCTCTCAGCATCTGCATACGTCTATGGAATTTTCTGGCATGACATATATCTGGATCTTTGGGCTTTGGTTTTGGCATAGGGGTCTGGGAATCGGAGGAAGCTTTCCCTGCACCACAAGATTCGCAGCTTGAGCTTCGATCATAACTTGATCGGGGTTAAAGGGACACTCCCACTTCCAATGCCCAACCTTGTGGTTAATATGGCAAGGAGTAACCTGCTTCAAAGCACTTATTTTAGTTCCTGGCATATTAACTTAACTTCTCCCGACTCCTGGAACGTGTCCTTGATATGTCATGGAAACTTCTTGCATGCTCATCCCAATACCTGGGTTAATTTGAGGTCCCAGTGAGGGTACATTAAGTCCCGTAATTTTTCCATTAGTTGCCAATTGGGTCTGTGCTATCCTTTAACCCCTTTTGCTTTATGTCTAGTATATCACTACAATATTTCTCATACTTCAGGATTCCATCAAGGGGTTTACTCTGCCAACAAAGATCACCCTATACAATCTGATAGTTAATTTCAGGTTTTAGTCCTTGCAGAAAAAAGGCGAGGAACCCTTCCATGTTGTCCCCAAGGGGGTCATTCAGTCCACTATGCTCCCTGTACATCTGCATTAACTGCTTGAAATAATTGTGCACAGATTATTTGGGTTCTTGAGAGGTTTGAAAAATCTTGGGCCAATTTATTTCTCTTTGGGGAACCATAGTCTTTAGATGTTTTATGACTTCCTCCTATTTGGTTTTAACCAGTGGCGAAGGTAAGTTCATTCCTTGTACCCTAGGAGGCTCCTGAGTTGGCCATTTGGCTGCTCTATTGCATTCTGCCCACAAAATCCTCTGGGTCTACCAAAAGAAACAACACATCCAGATTCTCCGAAAGGACTTTGGAAATAGTTACATTCTGGTCCATTTGTGTGTGCAATTTATAAGGGGTTTCCACTAACTTAGGAATAGAATTCATAAAGTGGAAAAGATCTGTCCAAGACCACGGGACATGAATGTATGATCATCCCTGTACATCCCTTAAAGGGTATTCCCTTACTGCCTTTCCTGTGACCTCTCCTTCATCTTACTTGGGAACCTATTTCTTTCTTTTCATCTTAACCCTTTTTTCCTGGAATACAGGTCCCTAAAGTTCTCGGTCTCACTCCAATCCCTAATGTTCTCAATCAATTCTCTTACTTGGGTTCTTAATCCCCTCGGTTTTAGCAGATTCATTTTTTCCCCATTATCATTCTAAAATTCTCCCCCAACTTCTTTCTCTGTGTCAAATCGAGTCAAGATTTTTCTGCCCCTTTTGCCATTCTTGCATGCACATCTCGTGCCACTCTTGCAGCTTCCTTGCTTATGTAGAGCAATTTACCCTCATTGTAATGTCCTTAGAAATCTAATCATATGCTCCCTTAAACAATTTTTCAAGCTCAGCACATGACAGTTATGGCAATTACATTCAGCCTATAGCATTGTGTAGTACATCGTATCAGTCGTTATTTCATTTACACCCTTCTCACTGTTTAATTTACTCATCCCCTTCCGCAATGTCTCATGAGGGGGCACTAACCAGCGTTTTCACTCAATCCCCTACCGTCGGATTACTTCTGCTAACAGGTGCACAAAGCATTCCCCTACTTTCATTCCAACTCCCTCAGATCCTTGTCCATTGATTTGGGTACCCTCTGCCCTCATATATCACCCTTTCCGCTTCCATGCACCAAGCCATATCGGCCTTCCAGACTCTCAATGTAGGTACGGATGCCGCTGTCCACTTCTTCGCGATGTTATATGAAGCTACCATGAGGCCTGGTGGGACTCCTAATCGTTCCCCTGCTGTTAAGTCTGTTGCTTTCCATAAATTCATTAAGGATTATTGAGGTGAGGCAGCTATAGTTTCTTTACACAATGCCATGTGGATATCATACAGGATGTCACTACCATCCAGTAATCCTCAATAACCGGTAGTCCCACCACATGTTAAAAAAGGTGCCCTCTCAGCCACAGTCCCTGGGGCACTGTGGTGACTCAAGCCTGCCCATTTTAACCAGTGTTGTGCATGAGTAATACATCTTATGTAGGATTTTAAATTGCACCAGTCTAAAACGGGAGTGAATGACCACCTCTCTACGAGATGCCATCACCTCCTGCCACTCATCATCTTCCAATTGCCCCTTATCCCCCATCCATTTGTCGAGCACCTTCGCCAGGGTATCAGGCGAGTTATCCAATATTTTCTGCTAAGTTAGGGAAACTGTTTTTTCTCCATGAAATCATCTAGCACCTGTCTTCAAAAGGGGAGGATTCAGGGAGGTCCTCCCCTTTTGAATTTCCCTCCCCAGCACGTGTCGTACCTGAAGGTAGCCAAAGATTTCTGTGGGTGCTAACTGGTATTTTCTTTGTAGATCAGCAAAGAACTTCACCTCCCCATTTGCCCACAGGTCTCCAACGTGCAAGAGGCCTATAAGGTCCCATTTATCAAATCCCTGGTATTTCACTAGGAGGCCCACCTGCACTGTGTCCCACAACGGTGTGGCTCGGGTGATCATACAGCACCACCCCAGTGACGCTGTTGCCATGTGCCAGATTTCCACAGTTGCTGAAGACTGGGTGATCAATTGCCTGTCTTGTTTCCCCACATAAATGGCCCTGAGATAGCCCTCTGGAACATGTTTTGCCTGTCCATTCTATATGCCGGTTCATCCTGTGGTAGATGGACTCAGTTATTAACTACTGTGACTTGGACTGCCGAGTAGTAGCACTGAAGGGCAGGAAGTGCAGTCCCCCCTTTAAACAACCTCTTAATCAGTTTTTGTAAAGATATTCCAGAGGCTCTCCCATCCTAAAGGAGCGTTCGCACCAGAGCCTCTACTACCCGAAAATATGAAAGCGGGACTAAGTATGATGTATTGTGAAGGACGTATAAGAACCAAGGTAATGTCATAATTTTATAGAGGGACGCCTTTCCCAACAGAGACAGGGGTAGGGTCCTCCAGTGCTGTACGTCTTCTTGTAGTCTTCACGGTGGGGCTCTAAAATAAGTTTGTGGAAAACATT
Organism: Lissotriton vulgaris; assembly: GCF_964263255.1. Lineage (NCBI taxonomy): Eukaryota > Metazoa > Chordata > Amphibia > Caudata > Salamandridae > Lissotriton > Lissotriton vulgaris. The sequence continues at coordinate 521,994,922 of NC_141697.1, forward strand.
TGGGTCTCTGGTAACATACATTGCCAGATATTGAAATCCCGCTGTCACCACCCGTGCTCTACAGGACCTGGGGAGTTGCGACACCTTACCATGAAGGACATATATCAATGATTTAGCCCAATGTATAGTAAAGGTGCTTCAACTGTCCCGACAGGTCCCTCTTACCTCAGTGACGAAGCACAGCGTCTTACATTACATGTTGGGGCAAGGCAATCTCCCCGTGGCTGTCCCCGCCGGTGTCCCCCCGACCGGTGGCAAAGTCTCCTTCCCCAGCCCCTTTGTGTGTGGCACTACCGGCCCAGATGGGGTCACGTTCTATCTTGCACAGCTGGGGACCCACAGATGGCCACTGTTTCAAACTGGTCTCAGGGCCTGCCCAAACACCTCTCCTTGCTGCAGGGCCTATGGTCTGGCTTTCTCCTCTCGATGCTCACTGTAGGATCAGACAGTGGGGGGCTCCACTTTGCCAGGCAGCCCCCTCTTCAATTTTCCGGGCCGTTGGCCCTGGCAGATCGCTCATTCACAGGCCGCCCAGCTACATGGCCCCATCATGGCCAAGGCCGTCACGGGGTCCCATCTTGCTAGCTGCTTCACTTCTTTGGTGGGTTTGGGCACTGCCGCCCCACCTCCATCAGCCGCAGTCATATATACGGCCCCTCGCCTCTCTCCAGTCTGCCCAGGCAGTGGCCGTCTCTCACCACAGGCAGGATGGTGCAGAGTTCCACCTTGGTCGCGCGACACTTTGCAGGAATGGATCACCGCTGAACCAGGCCACATCCTGCTGTTTTGGCGTCAGTGCTTTTACCCCGCCATGGGGTGATATTCGATTGGAGAAGGTCCCTTCTTTTGGTCATGGATGTTGCTGGGCCTTCCATCGCCTCATGACAGTGTGGTAATCGGATGAGTAAGCAGATGTATTTCCGATTGTATGTAAAATTGTGTGATAACAGTGTACTGTAAAGAGCTCTGATACCCCTGTGGGTCATGTTCGTGCTATATAAAACTTTGTAAATAAATGAAATAAATAAATAAACAAATTTACATGGCGAGTTGCCGGAGCGCCTTCAAGATGTGGCCATCTTGGTTGGCTGTTGGCCACACCCCCTGTTGGGTGTGTTTTATATTTGAAGAGGCAACTGGTGAGATGCAATGACCAATTGGCTTTTTGCCATGGAGCTGGTTTAAACCTCTCTATGGTCGGCCTATTGGCATTATGCTAGGTGCTGGTGCAGGGACCTGAGGAATGCTTGGATGGGTCTGACTTGGGAGAGGTACTAGAAACTGCCTTGGCAGAGGAATGTTTTGGGGTGCCAAACGAAAGCAATGTGCTTGTTGAGGGCTGAGCATGGGGAGAAACTGCAGTTTTTGTGTAGCTTGGAGGTGTGTTTGCTTCAGTAGGGGTTTCAGTATCTGCCCTAATCTCAGTTGCCATCAGAGCTGTTGTGCTCTATGTAGCTGCTGTGTTATATGGGGGTAGTCTTATACTGAGGAGCTTATCTATGAAAGCATCGTCCTCCTCCTCAATTTCTGCTTCTGATTTGGTTTTGGATTTCTCTTTCTCCCAAGGTTTCTCCTTTATTATGTCCTCATCCGCTATCAACGGATAAGTTCCAATAGTCTCAATTACTTCTTCTCTCCATTTTTTCTGCCTTTCATCGTCCTGTACATTTATCCACAAGTAAGCCCTATTGCAAAATTTTTAATGCAAACTTCTTCCTTCTCTTTTTGTTTGTCATCTGTTGCCAATGATTTTGCCCTCAGATTGTGTGGGTGTGCGCTGGGGTTTCAAATTGTGCATTCTCCATCTCAAATTTTCTATTCTGGGAATATGGAAAGTTCCACTCAGTAGGAACCGTAGCTCTCCATCTTTGGACATGTATTCTTGCCATTGGCTAAGTCACATGCAATTGTGTAACTCTTTCTTTGCCGCCATTTCCCTATCTGGAGTGCCATCGGGTGGGAATTTCTGTTCCTTACTCACATCATTCTCCTTTTTCAAAAAGGGATTCCCTATGCTGACAAACTCTCAATCAATTACCCTTTTGTTTGCACACGCTCCTTGTTCTGCTGGGTTCATGATATGCTGAACAATACCAGTGCGCCTCTTGTCAAAGGTCACCCTATCGCAGAGAGGGTATGGCGTACGCCAACATATTCATGTGCAGCACCTAATGACGCAGCACCCAAATACTGCCAGAACTTCCTGAATCATTTTCCACTACAATTCTTTGATTGTCTGCTTCATCTAAACAGAAATTTCTATAACAGCAAGAATACTACCTTTTCACTCTTCCACAACAGTAGTGGGAGAGTAGTATAGTAGTCTTCTAGTTGGTCATTTCAATATGTTAACTCATGTAGACACATTATTGGTGCTGGGGTCTGGGCATTGTTCAAGACACAGGCAAGTCTTTGTTTGGCAAGGAGGAGGGCCAGGGATGTGAACTTGTTCACCGCACTTGGGATGGCAGTCATGCAGCCCAGCAGGGCTGGTTTTGGGGAAAGGCTCATTCCAATACCTGCCATGTCAGAGAAAGGGGAATACCTTACTCCAGTAGCAAGCAATCTGAGGGCAGATCCAGACTTAAGGAGGAAGTCTGCATTGAAAGGGCCAAATCAGGGGCAACTGGAGTCGGGTCGTAGGCACCATTTATAGAGTCTGACGGGAGTATGATATACACGATGTAAGAAAGTGTATGAGATAGAGTCATCCCTTGGGTGATAGTGCTTCTATTTGGCTACTGCAGATTCTCCTATCCTTGTCCATTATAGCATCCCTCAGGTCTTCCTCCCACAGTGCCCTAGAATTTGGAGTGGACATTGCTGACTCATTCTGCATCTCTGTGTAGAGTCTTGCGACGAGTCGCATGTGTGAGTGGGTGGTGATGAGTGTAGTCAATGAGTTGCAAACTGGCAGGCAATGAGAAAATGTTGAGTAGTTGGTCTTTCATAGTGCTCACAGACAGATATAGAGGAAGGAGTAAACCCTCCCTTTTTATGACTGTCGCACCTTCAAGAAAATGACAATTGGGAAATAGGTCTCCAGTGTTCTGACACCCCATGTGGACTTCCTAATCAATACGCTTTTATCATTTGTTTTCATTTGCAAAAATGGGTAGTATGTAAGCGGCTCCTCTGGGTATTAGAGCAGTACGCTGCCATGTTTGTTGCAAATTTTCCCCCATGCTGTCTGTGTGAATGTCACTGTATTTATCTTGGTTCGCTGAGGATGGCTAAGCCAGAAGTGTGGGATGGGCTATATCATGTTCAATGGCAGGGGAGTCTTGTGAGGGGGTACAGCCAATAGTATGCAAAGGGTGCTTAGACACTTTAATGTTAGAGCTCAAAGTCCGGTCCAGCGAGTTCCCCATGTATATGATAGTTTTCATTGTTCTCATTCAACATGGGCCTGTTTTCCCACCCATGCAAGAGTATTCATGTGGGATCTGAGTAATTTAAAGAAAAGACTGGTAAGTGGAATGGGAATGTTGTGTAGTGTTGTTCCTATATTCCCAATAGGCTCTGCGCATTGGAATAATATATACTATAGATTAGATGTAGGACTGAGGTCTACTAGGTCTCTATCGAATATACTAGATTTAATTGTGAGTGCCAGCTAGCTCAGAGGTCACTAGAAACTTTCTCGAATTTACAAGAAGGGATTAGTTTCTGACAACCGCATAAACATGACAACTTAGTTTCCCCAAGATAAAACTGATCATCAGAGTCGTGGAAACAATAGATAGATATTTCACCCAGTCAATCGTGCATTCTTCGTTTCACCAGAGTTGCAGAGAAATAGATAGACGGGCATTTTCAATAAAAGGATTTATTGAACAGTCTTCTTTCTCAAGCATAAGAAATGAACTGTTACAATCATAAAACTGGTTGTAAAATATAACGCATACAGTATAAAAAGTAGAATGAAATAATACTGTAAGAGCATTATATGGTTCCTAAACCATAGAAAAACACATACCTAAATAACAGAGGCTAAAAGTACTCAACTGGTGCTTCTAAAATACGCCTACCCCAGTGTACCTAACCTAAGCTTAGTACGAGGGAAGAAGTAAGTGAGGTGTAGCATAAATGTAGTATTCTTTTGCCAAGAATCTGCCCACGTTTTCTCTTAGGGTCTAATCAGCTCCGTACCTTGGTTTAGAATGAAGGAGGTCTGGTATCTCTCTGTCTCAGGACTCGATTTCCCAACAACCCACAAGGGTAGCTTGGAAACACTCGAGCTGGATTTCTTGGCAAGAGAAAAGACAGCGTCTCTCTCAGTGCATCTGCTGCAGGGTCGGCTTCCTTCGGCACTTGCTGCAGCGAGATGCGTCGGGCAGGTAGATAGTCGAACTGCTCCAAACCACCATGTGTTTGCTAAGGCAAGTGTGGGCATATGTATACCTTGAAGTTGCCGAGTTTGACGTAAAGGTGGACATAATAACGTCATCAAAGAGTCTCATTTCTTTGAAAACTCCATGAGTTCTTGAACAAGTCAGTTCTCGAGCAAGGGAAAGTCCCTAGCTGCTGAAGCCGAGTTTTCCAAGAAATCGTTGTAGATTTTCGGAACTAGTGGAAGTAGACCTGCCGTATTTGGACTGCATGAGCTATGCCTAAATATTGTCAGAAGCAGTACCTGAAATATCCAGATCTCCGTGGGAGCGAGCGGCTATCTTCAGCTATGCTAGTTTCCGAATTCCCAAACACCCCTGCACCCGGATTGCTCCAAGCCCAGGAATGGAAGGGAAAGGGGAAGTGGATAACAAACAACAAAGAGAGTCTTCCACACTGGTGTCTCGTACTACCTCAGGAAGGAGTGGCTGGGGAACACCTGCAACAGGGAGCAGAACATTACTAACGTTCTAATAAATCATGGGCGACACACTCACTCACTCTCGACTCTCCTCAATCATACCTGGTTATTGTGTGGAGTTAGCTTCTCTCTTAATGAGTCCCAAAGGTGAGGTGAGGGTTGGTACTCTTGTTGCTTGTGTAGAGATGTTGCAAAGATGATGTGAAGGTTAGAGGTGGTAGACAACAGTATTACCATATGCATATAATATATACTCTCATTTACTTGACGAATTTCGAAATCAAGGAGAAACACTCAAAGTCTGGTCACAACTGGATGGTTCAGAACAGTTCTGGAATCATTCTCTGAAGGCTCTGAGGAGATGACGGGCAAAAGCACTGGGCTACGACTGAACCGGCAAGTCTGAAGAATGAAAGTTCTTACCGGGGTTCTGAGACAATGCGGGAGGTACTTGCCCACTGGAACGAACTCCGACGAGGAGTGCTTGACTGACTGAGTCCGCACGGCCAGACACAGGCCGCGACAAGTCAGAGGCACACAACCGGGAATGCAGGAATCCTCAGGAACGAAGCGTGAAACGCTTCCAGGGGTATCGGGACAGAGTCTCTGTGAAAGCTGACTGGAATTGCGGGAAAACTATGACAGAACGCAGTGAATTGACAGGAGCCAAACTCAGGGCGTCTAACTGCTGGAAAGGGACAGTTGAAGTGCGCCACATAGAACGTGCGGCGTTAGGAAATGGCGGACTGCAGAAAAAGACTAGAACGCTAACTGCATCGAAATGGCGGCACAAGCCGGAGGCGAGCTACTCCTCCGACCAACCGTGATCATGAGCCAATTTCTGCAAGGAACCCCAAAGCGGGAACAGCCTCCCAACAGGAAATCTTCCCCTAGCTGCCGGGACTGACAGGGGTCTCTTGCTGGGGGTCGGCACAGTCCTGACAAATATGGTTATGCTTTCTATGCCTATATAAGGATATGGTGATTTATACCTATATAGGGGTAAATTACAATAGTGTCCTAAAATGGTTTACAACAGTTGTAAAAAAGATACAATAGCTTGTGGAGCATTATCATTTTCATGAGCGTAATTCTGCCATGTTGAGAAATGGGAAGTTTGATTTATTCTGCATTTCAATTTTGAACAAGGTGGCACCATAGTTCTCAGTGATGACTGTATTAGAGTCCCAACTAACCCAGAATCCCAGGTATTTTAAAGGTGATGTGCACCAGGGGAGGGGATAGTCTAGTGGTCAGGTCCATGTAACTAACGTCAGTGGGAAGACAGACAGATTATTCTAATTTATTGATATGCCAGATAGGGCATTGCAAAGTCTAAAATTTCAAATTAAAGGCCCTCAATTCACTGTTGGGTCATGCAAATATAGTGTAATGTCATCCGTGTAGAATGACACAATACTATTGCTGGAGGAAAAGGCCAGTCCTTAGTGTCCATGAAATTGCCTGATGGTGCAAGCCAGGGGTTCTGAGGCCCGGACATATGAAATAGGTGATTATGGGTACCCATGCCATGTGGCATACTCAATACTGAACAGATGAGAAAGCAGTCCATTGAAGTGCACTCTAGCAGTAGGGCCAGTATATGGTAGCTTTATTAGTCGTAGTAAGACAGGGTGAAATGCCATTGAGGAACACCGCCACTACCTCGTGTTATGGTACAAACTGGTGGATTAAGGCAAACTGTGTCCTTAGGTTAATCTGTTGTGAACTTCTCAGATATGAAGCCTGTCTGGTCAGGAAGTACCAAAGCAGGAAGGAGCATTAGTAATCGATTGCAAAGATTTGGGCGAAGATCTTGGCATCCATGGTTATGAGGGATAATAGTCTGTAGGAGTCTATGAGGGCGGGCGCTTTGCCCAGTTTTTAGAGTGTAACTAGGATGGCTTCCCTGAATGTAGGAGGTATGGATCCTTGTCTATCCACTTCCTCAAATACCTTTGGAGTTGAGGAATTAACAAGGGGGCATATACCTTATAATGTTCTGCAGGGAATCCATCATTCCCTGGAGTCTTACAGGCTGAAAGACCTGCGACTGCAATTTTGTCTGTGGTGATGGGTTCTGCCAAGCTCTGTCATTGTGGTCAGTCTATCCATGCCAGTGTTATGCAATTGAAATTGTCTGTGTAGTTGTCTTGAGTTCTGTATAAGCAGAATGCGTACAGTAATGAGTAGTGACAGACCAATTCTACCAGTATGCTGTTTGACTTGTAGATCATGTCTCTGATCACAGTTTACATTTGTGTCATGAAGCGAGATGTGCATTTCTGGTGCGTTAATAGGGCTAGGAGTCTGCTTGTTCGATCCTTCTTTCTATAGCACCATGCCGTGATGTATTTATATTGATTTTTGACCTCTTGTTTGATCTCTTTATTGAACTCCATTACCTTGGCTCTAACTTCTGCCATGGTCTTGGAGGATGAGTTAGTTGAGTAAGTGTGTTCCAGTGTATGCAGCGCCTTTTCTAATTTATCGAGTTCACTGTGAGGGGCCTTTTGAATACCATGTTGCTTAGCAATACAGACACCTCGCATATATGCATTAAATGCGTCCCAAAATATACCTGATGAGCTTACTCAGTTTTCGTTAATCTGTAACAACACTGTTATGTCAGTTTTTATTTCTTCCTGAAGGCCTCTTGTATGAGCGCCATGGGGGGAGAAGCCATGAGAACCCTCTGTCTTTGGACTTCAGTAGTTCGAGAGTCTGTCTAACCAGGGAGGGGTCTGAGTATGTGAGCGGTAGGTGCCTGATGTGCTTTGCCCAGATATCTTGTGTGCCACTCCAGTAATCTAATCTTTCCCAGGATTCATTGTCTGTGGATGCATGTGTACCTTCCTTCACAAATAGGAATCTGTGACTCCAGATGTCAATTAGGTTGTGTGTGTCCATAATATCACGAACAACCATAGCTGCAGTGTGATGGGTACATCCGACGGCCCGTGAGCAGTCCATACGTATATCTAAGACTAGATTGAAGTATCCACCCCTTATTATGTTGCTGGGTGATAGCGCCAAGCATTTCTGTCATATTTTATCAATGAACTCAGGGTCCTCAGTATTAAATGCATAGACATTTAGAAATGTAAGGTGCTGGTATGATAGTATTACTTGAATTAGGTTGTTCATGTCTTGTGTGTCAATTTCTTCCTGTCTAAGAGTGAACGGAAGGTCATGATTGAGCAAGTATAGCTGCGCGCTGGGCAGATGTAGCATATTTCGCTAAAGATCTGTGGCAGCACCATCTCGTCACCAGGGTAGTGGGCCGGGTGGTAAGGTGCGATTCCTGAAGAAAGAGTAATATCAATCTTGTGTATATCAAGGTAGGCTAGTATGTGTTGTGGTTTGTGGGGTTCATTAGGTCTTATGTACTGCAGGATAGTAGGCTAATTTCTAAGGTGATTTGTTTGTGCAACTGTATGTGAAGTTAGCAACCTGTCATGTAAGAGAAGCAGTTGAGTCTCCCCATAGCAGAGTCAGTCTGCATCTGCATGTCATTGGTACGGTGAGTCGCAGCAAGTATGAAATCTGTGGACCATGGTGGTGGGAGAACAATCCATTCCCTCCCAATGTTCAATCAAATAACCCTTACAACTGTCCCCCACCCACCCCACAATTCCAACTATGCTGAAGAAACAATGTCCCCCCTAGCTAAAACATAACCCCAACGATGCAGAACAACCACAAACAACTAGCATAAGGGGAGAATAGCAGGAATGTTCCTAGAGAAGCAGGCAAACAACCTATCTTGGGAGGATAGACGGTTGGCTGAGCTAAGTTGAAGAGAAAAGCTCGTAGTCATAGCTTTTTGGTGATTACTGACTCTGCTTGCCCTTGGGACCACTTTGCGCCTACCTGGAACTTTGGGGACGCCTACCTGGAACTATCGCCGATTTTGGGGCTGATCTTCTGCTAACACCCTCAGGGCGCGGGACGGCGATGACCAGCAGTCTTTGCGGCTTGTCATCTGCCGCAGCTGGGGCCTCTTTCCGCCCCCATCTCCCCGCAGCATATAACGACTCGCGGCCCCGCTCGTAGTCGTAGCTTTTTGGTGATTACTGACACGCTTGCCCTTGGGACCACTTTACACCTACCTTTAACTTTGGTGACGCCTACCTGGAACTATCGCCAATTTTGGGGCTGATCTTCTGCTAACACCCTCAGGGCGCGGGACGGCGAGGACCAGCAGTCTTTGCGGCTTGTCAACTGCCGCAACTGGGGCCTCTTCCCACCCCCATCTCCCCACAGCATATAACGACTTGCGGCCCCCGCTTAGGGGAGCCGCTCGTAGTCGTAGCTTTTTGGTGATTAGTGACTCTGCTTGCCCTTGGGACCACTCTGCGCCTACCTGGAACTTTAGTGCCACCTACCTGGAACTTATGCCGATTTTGGGGCTGATCTTCTGCTAACACCCTCAGGGCGCAGGACTGCGAAGACCAGCAGTCTTTGCGGCTTGTCATCTGCCGGAGCTGGGGCCTCTTTCCGCCCCCATCTCCCCCTGGCATATAACGACTCGCGGCCCCCGCTTCGAGGGAGCCTCTCGTAGTCGTAGCTTTTTGGTGATTACTGACTCTGCATGCCCTTGGGACCACTTTGCGCCTACCTGGAACTTTGGTGACGCCTACCTGGAACTATCGCTGATTTTGGGGCTGATCTTCTGCTAACACCCTCAGGGAGCGGGACTGCGAGGACCAGCAGTCTTAGCGGCTAGTCATCTGCCGCAACTGGGGCCTCTTCCCGCACCCATCTCCTCATACTTAGCTACGCCCATATCCGCGATAAGCAGGACGCGCCCGGTCCAAGGGCGGGCCCGTCTGAGGCCGTCCGAGGTCGATTAAGGCTGGGCCACCCCTCTAAGTATTGGGTTTGTGTAGAGAGTCCTATCTATTGTTTACGTTTGTATTGCAGGTTAATTAATTGTTCTCCAAGGTTTCTTAATTTTATGCGTACACTAATTGTATTTTTCTTCGTAATTGTGTCCCCTAGTATCTATTTCTAATGGCATTACGCTCTGGGAAGGGTAGAAAGGTTACTCTCTCCACCACTGGGGGGGGGGGGGGGCGGTTACTGGTACTATTGACCAATTTATTAAAAGGGCTACAGTGGTACTGGAAAAAGAAATAGCCCTTACGGAGAAACGCCTGTCCCTAGATCTTTTAACGGGGAAACGTTCATCATTGGGAACCATTGGGTCAGCGGTTACCCCTGAACAACCTATATGAAAAGACCCCTTAGTTGCTCAGAGTTTAAGATCCAGTCCTTTGTTGGTAGGGTCTGAAAATTCTGTAGTATGTTCCTCACTAAATTTAACTGGAGGCAGCATCGCCTCTAGTAGTTTGCAGCGGAGAGACTCCATATTCCCATGCCACTTAGCCCCCCACCTAAATCTCAAAACCCGGTGATTCCTGCGAGTAAAAACACTAAGGTTAATTTTTTATTAGGTAAAAGGAAAAGAGGGGGTGGCCCACAAAAGGGTAGCTCTGCAAAAATATCGAAAAAAACTAGTTTAAACCAGGTTCCACATCATACAGTTCCGCCCACTAGTCCAACTACGGCTTTCCCTGACACAAATCCATTGCCTACCCAATGTAGTGTAAATCAGGAGTTGTTAGTAAAAATCGAAAAACTAGTAAAATCATTGATGCTTCCCATTTTGGAGAGAACCAAAATGATTAACATCAAACTTGAGCACCTTGAAAAGTTAGTTTCAGCAAATTCCAAAACACTGGATATTCTAGCGAAAGGTATGAAGAGCTCAAGTGTCAAAGCCCCCACCTCCCTTGACCCAGGATCCAGTAGTAGTGGTAGGGCAGCCCAGCTTGGTAATAATAAGGATAGGGCTGATAGTCACAATCCCCAACCTGGTGTTGAGAAGCGCCCTGTAGAGAATAACTCACTGTGCACTACCAGGGTGCGGGGTACGGGGGTAGGTGAGGTGGCAAGAACCCAGCCCGCACCGCCGGTGCAGATAGCGGAAAGACAGCCAAATGACCCTCCATTGTTGGGAACTGTGGGTACTAAACAGCGGCTCACCTGTATTAATCTCCCCCCAGAGTCCGTACCATATACGGTCATATTGGTGGGAGTTCCTGGAATTAGTGCTGAGAAACTAGAATCACATAGGGAGCTAAAAAATAAAGTTACGCACTGGCTCAATATGAACAGAACACTCCCACCCTCCTCATATGCAGAGCTTTTAAACGTGAGACGGGTGAGTTGGGTGGGTCCTAGAGAAAAGGACATAGAGGGTGACTGCGTAATTGTTAACTTTAGAGATCCGTGGGTGGTTGAGCATATTTGTAGTGATCAAAGGTTGGGTAGAGTGGGAGATATTCAATCCCTAGGTTTAACCTACTTTTATGGTGGTGCGAACCGAGGCCCATCTCACCGTACTTATAACACCCATAGGGGGAGATCATATGGCATTAATCCATATGACAGGGTTGAGCATTATCTCCCCCTGTCAAATCGATTTGAGCCATTTACTGGTCTAGAGGGGGTGGATTGACTCAAGAACCTTTCTAGTGGCAACATTGTGGCCCAGGCAACGGGTGGGGAACAAACAGATAGTCAATATAATAGTGCGGTGGTCCACTTATTGGACAGAACAACTGTGGATGGTGATGCCACTGGTAGTGGTTCAGCATGCTGCGCTACTTCAAGGGTGGATCTAGTTGATCATGGTGTGACCGCAATGGAGAAGGTTGGGGGCGGCCGGGTAGCTGGTCAAGGTGGGGTGGGGATGACTTTAGGTTCCCCAGTTAGAGGGGCCCCCGTAGTAGGAAGGAGGATAGCAGGGACAAACTTGACGGCGACTGAACAAATTCAGCCTTCTAATCGGGACAATCTGTTAAAAATTGTCTTGTGGAATATTGCAGGGCTGAAGAGGAAAACTGCTATAGCGGAGTGGTCGGAGTTTATGGACGACCACGACAGTCTGATCTTCCAAGAAAGCTGGGCTCCTGACCCCATTCACCGTCTGGGGTATTTAAACTTCTTTAAACCGGCTACGAGAGGCAAAAGAGGTAGATCATCAGGTGGCCTAACCATTTGGGTAAGGCAGACGCTTAGCTATAGGTCCACCAAAGTTATAGTGCATAATCCTGATAATCTTGTGATCAAGTTAACTCGCCCCAATCAAATGGAGAATATTATTGTTAACATTTATGCTAGAGGTCAACCAGGAGGGCGGAGCTCGGGAATTACAAATTAATTGGACCTCATCCTTAATTCAGTTGGGTGGGAAGGCTTTGTGATTGTGGCAGGGGACTTGAACTGTACAATCGAACCCCTATCTCTAGAGGGGATGATATTCTAGCAGAGGAAGATGCACAATGGGATATCCCCCACCTTGATTTAAATCCAATAAAATAGTGGACAGAGGCTGCCCTACAGTGGCTGGGTTTGTGTCTTGAGTGGGGTTTGAGAGCTGTTAATGGTCGTTCCCGCTCCGATAAAAATGGCCGGGTAACTTTTGGTAATGGCATCCATTCCAGTCGAATTGACTATATTCTAATTAAGGCTGAGTATTGGCATATTCTTGAGAACATGATAATATCTGCTCGTCCTGAGAGTGACCATAACCCGCTCTTACTCAACTTAAAAACTGAGGGCGGCTTTGAGAGTGCTAGAGGCAACGAGATTGATACAGCAGAGGCTCTCCTCACCAATGACAGGCGTAGAGTTCGGTGGGATAGGATAGTTGAAGATCCCCAAATCCTAGTTAGGATCTCTCACAAGATCTCTACAACTCTGAATGCCTTACAGGTACTGCGCGAACATGAAGAAGAGATCGCGATCTCTAGTGTACATCACAAGCAGCTATTTGGGGATTTGAAATGTCTTTTCTCCAAAGGAGGCAAACCCAGCAAACTCTCTTCTAAAAATCCAGGGAACTCATGGTATAATAAATCGTGCCGTATGGCATATGGCTCTCTGGTTAAAGCAATTAAATCGCGAATCACTGAGAACATCAGGTTAGCAAGGTTTGTGTATAGAAAAACCCAAAGGCAGGCCAAGAAGGATTGGGATGACCAACATTCGTACGACTTACTTGAAGCCAGTAGGTCGAGAAACCTGACTAAGTTCTGGCAGGTAGTTAAATGGGGAAACTCAGCGGATATGCAAATTTCGGCAAACCACGTGTCTGCTGCAGATTGGGTTGAACACTTTGGGTCCCAGTTTACAGGTTTGGAAACAGAAATAGCTATCGCCCCTGCTGATTCCTTTTTAAAGTCATCAACCTTATGTCACCCCTAGTGTTCGCCAGTAAAGACGTAGAGAATGCACTTAGGTTGGTACAAGGCGGAAAAGCTCCAGGTATGGATTGCATCCCGGCCGACCTATTTAAATATGACTCTCATACTTGGATGCCTTATATTACTTTTCTAGCTAATGCAATAGTGAAGGGTGCACCAATCCTGGATTCGTGGGGGGGTGCTGAGATACTGCCTATATTCACGAAGGGGGACCGTTCTGTCCCGGGGAACTATCGTCCCATTAGTCTAATAGATGCCATCCAGAAAATAATATCCAGGATGGTGCTAGCCAAGATTCAGGTTTGGATGGATCAAGAGAATGTTCTGTCTCCGATGCAGGCAGGTTTTAGATCCTGTGTTAGCACGATTGATCAGGTGTTTAGATTTATTTTAATTTACTGGAAGGTTGTCTTTTTGGGTGGTGGAACTATTTATGCAGCGTTTGTAGATCTAAAGTCTGCCTTTGGTTTAGTTCCTAGGGCCAAGTTATGGGATGCATTAGGAACCATGGGGATGCCACGTGAACTTCTTGAAATTGTAATTAGACTACATGAGGCAAATTTTGCACAGGTCAGATGGGGTAAACAGGGGCAGGTTACAAAGAGATTCCCCGCCTCCCGTGGCGTACGTCAAGGGTGTGTACTTGCACCGACCCTGTTTTTGTTGTTCATCAATAGGGTTGTGCAGTACTTCGCAGCATTCCCAACAGATGCTCCAGCCTTAGGTGGTACCAAGTTCCCGCTTCTTATTTTTGCGGATGATACCCTAATCTTATCTAAAACCCAGAAGGGTCTTCAGTCAGCTTTAACTAAGTTTCAGGAATTTTGTCAAGATAACGATCTACAGGTCAATGTGACAAAGACAAAATTTATGGTGTTAACCAAAAATAGGCCAATGCAGGGTCACGTTAGTATGAATGGTTGTGAGCTTGAACAGGTAAAAGTCATGACTTACCTTGGGGTAGTGCTGGAAAATAGGCTTAGCTGGAAACCCCAGCTTGATATACTCTCCCTGAAGTTTGCACAGCTGACAGGGTGCTTAATTAAGGAACATAGAATTGCTCTGACTAAAAGGATAGGGCCTGCTTTAAAAATTTACAATGCTGAAATAAGTTCAGCGATCTTGTACGGCGCGGACTTATGGGCCTTTTCGGACCTATCATCGCTAGTCAGAGTCCAAAATAAATTTCTCCGAAACCTTGTAGGCCTTCCCCAATCCAGCCCATTGAAACCCCTGCTACTTGACCTGGGATGTCACCCTATTAACGATGTTGCACGTTTTAGAACAGTAGCCCTATGGAGGAGAATATGGACAACCCCTGAACTGGCACATTTTGCCAATGAAATTCTGGACCTAAGATCTGTTGTGGGCTCGGGTAATATTGCCTGGTTTAGAAAAGTAAGATCACTATTGGATAATATGTGCCTAAGCCATCTGTGGTCAGCAGCAGATTCTAATGTTTTCCCTTCGAAAAGGGAATTTAAAGCACTGTATTGGGCCACAGTAAGGCAACAACTCATTGTCTTGACAGATACCTCCTCTTTGTCCGGTAGGTTCTTGGATCACAAACTCGACCCTTTTTTAGAGGATTACTGGGATATCATCACTAAGAGTGGTGAAAGGAAGCTATATCACCAGTTTAGGGTCGGGTCGCTTCCATTGAGATCATTTACTATCAAATGGCGAGGTCAGACTAATGGGTTCTTAGGCCATCTATTTTTTGTTTGCCATATCTGTAATAATATGAGAACACGGGTGGGGTTGGAGGCGTTACGGATTTTAAGGGCTGACACAACAGAACTGGTGGTTATAGGCATAGCAAAGTTCTTGGGTTGGGCGTGGATAATTAGAGCTAGGCACCCAATAGATAGTTGATTAACTGTTTTAAACTCTAGTCTACTCTATATATACCATAGTACGTCTTTAATTCTACTTATGTTTTACTTGCTGTAACATAATACTACAGGTATGATACTTTTTAAAGCTTTTACAGATGCAAAATGTGTTGTAGGTTTTAACCAAATTTTTATGTTTAGGATTTAATTATACGGTTGACTGATTTTAACTGTTAGGGGAATTAGTGTAAATGCATGTAGACAGACCAATTTTTATGATTGTCTTTTATGATGAAATATTTCGAAATAAAGACGTATGAATTGAATTGAAAAACTCGATGTATAGTTGATGCTGTTCTTGCCAGATGCAGTGGGATTATATCCCGTGGTGAATGTCCAGTGCCAGGAAGGATGAGAGTTTAGCCGGGAGAGGCTGATTGTGGGATTTCAATTTCAAGGCAATGAAACTGTCTATTCTGGCCTCTGATACTTCTTCTGATAACCATTTGAGGTCAGTCATTGTCGCTTACATGACTTCTCCTTTCCTTGTCCTCTTCATTGTGACCCATTGGGGAGGTGCGACCATGTTTGGGCTCTGTGAAGATACAAGGCTTACTATGATGAAGAGCTCTAAGCTTTGCAGGGTAGACTCAGGCATATTTGATTCCTGCCTTGATGAGCATACTTTTGACAGACAGAAATTCACACCCGGCAGCCTGAATTGCAGCTGTGATGTCTAGATAGAATGACAGCTGGTTTCCTGAATAATGCAGTTCTCCACACTCACAGGCCAGGGGCAGTATAGTGTTATGGTCCTTGTAAATCTACAGGTAGGCAATTATCGGCCAACCCAGTGACCCCGGGGGAGGGGCGCAGGCCCAATGTGTGGTGGGCTCGTTCCGAGGAACATAATAGCATGA
This sequence comes from Lissotriton vulgaris, assembly GCF_964263255.1. Lineage (NCBI taxonomy): Eukaryota > Metazoa > Chordata > Amphibia > Caudata > Salamandridae > Lissotriton > Lissotriton vulgaris. The sequence goes on from NC_141697.1 coordinate 522,010,766, forward strand.
GAGACCCCCTAACAGAGTGGTTAACATTGTTTTGACATACTCTTTAACCGTGGCTATTGCTGTGGTTTCTGGAAGGCCCACAATCCTTATATTATTCAGTCTAGAAGACACTTCTAAGCCTTCATTCTTTGCTTTGATCACTGCTAGCACTTTGTCCATTTGCACCAGCTGATCAGTGTGAGCGATTGTGCAGTCTTCAGTTTCAGACACTCAAAGTCATCTATTCTGTGGTCATGCTTGTCAATCCTTTCTTTCATGTGGTCCAGTATGGTTGTGAGAGTGTCTTTGTTTGAGTCAACTGTATGGGCTTTGATTGTGGTAGTCTTTCAAATCCTCGTTTATTTTTACCAATGGATAAAGTTGCTCAAGGAAACTTTATGGAAAAGTCTTACCTATGTGCCTATATGTCAGAATAAACTCCAAAGCCAGTTATGAGACTAAGTTGGCAGTGTAATGTAGAAAGTTTGGAATAACTGTAGCACATTCAGCCAAGATCTAATAATCAAGACTTACTGATGCAATTCATTGGAGTGCTCCAACCAACGCACACCAAGACCGAACAACCACCCCCCACCACCACCCTCCACGCCTGGACCCCGATCAGCACCGAAGACACCATCCGCACGATGAACTCCATCCACTCCGGATCACCGACCGACCCCTGCCCTCACCACGTCTTCAACAAGGCTGACGCTGTCATCGCACCCCACCTGCGAGACATCATCAACACATCCTTCGACACCGCCACCTTCCCTGAGAGCTGGAAGCACGCCGAACTCAGCGCTCTACTCAAGAAACCCACAGCGGACCCCACCGAACTCAAGAATTACCGCCCCATCTCGCTCCTCCCGTTTCCAGCCAAAGTCATCGAGAAGACCGTCAACAAGCAGATGGCCGCCTTCCTCGAGTCGAATGGATCCCTCGACCCCTCACAGTCCGGCTTCCGAGCCAATCACAGCACCGAGACCGCCCTCATTGCCGCCACCGATGACATCCGAGCCCTGATGGACAACGGAGAAACAGCGGCCCTCATCCTCCTAGACCTCTCCGCGGCATTTGACACGGTCTGCCACCGCACCCTAGTACAGCGCCTCAGCAACGTCGGAATCCAGGACAAGGCGCTGGAATGGGTCATCTCCTTCCTCGACGGAAGAACACAGAGAGTCCGCCTACCACCGTACAAGTCAGAAGCCACCGAAGTCATCTGCGGCGTCCCTCAAGGATCCTCTCTGAGCCCCACCCTCTTCAACGTCTACATGAGCCCCCTCGCGGCCATCGCACGCCAGCACAACCTCAACATAATCTCCTACGCCGACGACACCCAACTGATCCTCTCCCTGACCAACGACCCCGCCACCGCCAAAGCCAACCTGCACGAAGGGATGAAAGAGGTAGCCGAGTGGATGACGACCAGCCGCCTGAAACTGAACTCGGACAAGACGGAGGTCCTCATCCTGGGCCCCTCACCCTCCGCCTGGGACGACTCCTGGTGGCCTCCCGCCCTGGGCACCGCACCCAAACCGACAGACCATGCACGCAACCTGGGCATCATCCTGGACTCCTCCCTCTCCATGACCAGGCAAGTCAACAACGTTTCCTCGGCGTGCTTCAACATCCTACGCATGCTACAGAAGATCTTCTGGTGGATCCCCACCGAGACCAGGAAGACCGTCACCCAGGCCCTCGTCACTAGCCGACTGGACTACGGCAACGCCCTCTACGCCGGTACCACCGCCAAGCTCCAGAAGAGACTCCAGCGGATCCAGAACGCCTCAGCCAGACTCATCCTCGACATCCCACGAACCAGCCACATCTCCGGACACCTGAAAGGCCTTCACTGGCTCCCCGTCAACAAAAGAATCACCTTCCGCCTCCTCACCCACGCACACAAAGCCCTACACGACCAAGGCCCGAGCTACCTCAACAGCCGAATCAACTTCTACGCTCCCAAACGCCACCTCCGATCAGCCAACCACGCCCTCGCCGCCGTCCCCCGCATCCGAAGAGCGACTACAGGAGGAAGGTCCTTCTCCTACCTGGCCGCCAAGACCTGGAACTCCCTCCCGACCGACCTGCGCCTGACCCAAGACCACCTCTCCTTCAGGAAGAAGCTGAAGACCTGGCTGTTCGAGCAGTAGCGGCACCCCCCCCACCCCCAGCGCCTTGAGACCCTTCGGTTATGTAGTGCGCTTTATAAATGTCATTGATTGATTGATTGATTGATTGATTGATTGGAGTTATGCATATCTGGAGAAGTCAAGATCATCAAGAAGAATAAAATATTATCCATTAACCAATTTCTCCCTGCTTTGCCTTAGGATGTTACTTCACTCTTATTACATTTGAATGTTATCTGCGTATGACTGTAAGTCTTTATTCCAAATTGTCTTACAACCAGCGTTTCCACTTAATCATAATTGCTCATTACTAGTTTAGGACTTGTTTTAAAGGGTATAGGCACATCCCTGATTAGGGCTCTCACCAGAGAGCCCTTTCTCATTTTTATTTTATTTTATTGTATTATGGCATTTTATCAAAGTTCACCATACAGCTACCAAAACATCGCTCTTTCCTCAACTATGTTTTACACAAACTCATGTACTTGTATTCTATTACTAAGAAGGTTCTGGCTTTACAAATTGACATGCCATGATCTGCAAGAGAAGGTTATACCATTATCCAGAGTGAAAATCAAAACACAGGAAGACTTCAAGTGAAAAAAGTACAGAGTGAGGGCAATTTGAGTGCCCAGGTTATCCCCGTGGAACATTGTGGGCACCAATCTCAGGATGCCACTTAAAAAAACTTAATTCAAAGAAGCCTTTCCCATGAATCTAGCCAACAGTGAGTGGAACCAACCCCCATCTTCCACTAACCCTACCACACCTTAACCAGTACTGGGGGCACTAACCACCAAAATGCTAACTAGAAAACGTGAACAATTTTTGGACTATGATTGTATCATAGAGCTGCAAAGTGTCATAACGTGGCATGTGGGCAAACTATACAAGATGTAGATACATAGATACAAATACTTGTATAAATAAATAAATATACAAATACCATCTAATAACATCAAAATTAACATGGTTGCTGCAGCCCATTCACAAAGGAATTTTGAAATATATATAATAGTACTCTTGTGCTACTCTTTTTTACATATTCTCATAGCAACAAAACATCTAGGAGGCATATTTATCATCATGTGACGCAGTGTAGTGCAGTAAGTCACCTTTGCTGTGCTGTGTAAAAGGGAAGGGTCAGGAATGCATAGTATTTAACATATTCCGGTGCATTCTTACCTTTTCCCAGCACTGGCACACAATTTGCTGCCTTGCACCAATGCAGGCACTCTTGCACCATAGAGCAAGGGTGCCTGCGTTGTAAGCAGGATAGCTTTTGTACATGAAGGGACATCTTCCTCCTCAAAAACAATCCCCATGAGGCATTTTCCTCTTTCTATGTGTGCTACAAAATGTAGCACACATAGAAAGAGGAAAAAACAAGGAGAAATAAAGATACTTCTCCTCGTTGCTACTCCCCTGGGGATGCGTAGCTGTTTTGACGCATTCCCAGGTTTACCAGTGATAGTAAATCTGGGAATGCACCAAAATCCAAAGGTTTTATGTGGGAACGCCCATGCACCACCCATGGAACGCTTCCCCGGGGCAGCGCAACACCATACAGTGTTTTGCGCGGCATTGGCATTATTCCAGATTTATGAAGCTTCTCAGGGCCAGAAAATGTGTCCTTGTGTTGCTCGATAAATCGCACTTAGTAGTTGTGTCACACATGCACCCCGTGATATGGTGCAAGTGTGACGCAACTACTTGACAAATATGGCCCCTAAAGTGGGAATAAAATTGGAATGTTCTCGAAATGTCATTCTAACTATGTACATTTCTTGCAAAGTCTTTCAAACTCGAATGATGACGAGTTACACTTTAAACCTGCACTTAAATTGTTGAGTTTGACTTCTGAAAATGTGCATCAAAGGAACCAATTTTCGACAGAGGTGGTGTCTGCAATAAGAAACCACGCAGCATAATGTGCTGTGTACAGTTCTTTGCAATTAAGATGTTCCTTTAGAATAAAAAATGTACCAACAATGCTCATCTGCTGCTTGGAGCAAAACAGATCGAGCTCAAATACTTGTTAGGTCTGGCTAAGGCAGCTTCAGCGGCCTGGCAAAGCTTTTGTTGTGATCAGTGACAAAACACCTTCAAATGCAGGCATGCCCAAATGCGCACAAATTATTTGTGCAAGACAACGTGCAATCTCCTTTGTTCTGTGCCTCCCATGCCTGTATCCCTTTTTATTCCCCAAGCTTCTGATACAGCTCATTTTTTTATCCAACCTTGTTGTTCTGGTGCCATACAGTTAAGCAAATATGGAGAATGAAAATAGGGTATTAAAAGAGACAGGTTGCAAAGAGACAACTTTTGAGAAGCTGGCTTGGTATATGATGCACACTTATGTATGTGGGCACCCGGCACCAATCCAGACAACCCTTATGGGGATTTTAGTGGTATTAGACAACCTTAGAAAGCTCTCTAAGTGGTAGCTGTGGAGAGCAGCATTCAATATTAGTCAAGGAGGAGTGTAAAGCAGCTTGCTTTACCAGAACATAATCCTATTAATATAGATTAGGTGAAAAAGAACCACACAGTGTATTTATAAAAATATGTACTTATTATAAGACACTCACTAACACATACAGGTATCTCCTAGCCGGAGATACACAAAATGCACACAATACTCTTCAATAATAATAATAATAATAATAATAATAATAATAATCTTTATTTGGATATAAAAGAAAATATCCTTAAAAGCATGTTACAGTAATTCCCACCAGTCAATAAGTTATTAAAAGAAAGCACAGAAATTTTTAAGAGCACATTTTAACAGCAATTGATCAATAAGAATCATCTGAATCGTTTTTCTCAGTTTCTGTTGCCAATTAGAGATTAAAACATTGTATGATGACAACAAGAACGCATAACATTATGACAAAAGGAATTTGATGAGGTGACAATTGACGACATAAGTTTATAAAAACAGCCCAAATTCAAGAAATTGCTACTAGTTATGCAAAAATACAGTCCAAATAAAGTAGGGCGCTAGTCAGTGACATCAATTATGATAAAATACAACCGATTATAAAAATTGTTTAAAACTTAGAGGTAAGATACTATTTGTATTAGACAACTAAACAGGGTAGAGCAGGTTTTGCTGGACCTTCCAATTTTATTGTAAAGCTGCGGTATGCGTGCCATATATAGTTTGTAAAGGCAATATTTAGAGCTGTATGTTCAGGGCTCAAAGATGTGATAATTGCCTGTCTGCAGGTCCGAACACCCAGCCTATTCCATTCTGCTTTGAGTTTGCGTCTGCGTTGGGGGAAGAGGGCGGGACATAAGCAGACCACGCGCTCCAGTGTTTCGGCTGTCTTACCACACCCTCTGCACGTTAAATCTTCCGTATTGCGCCGCCAAGGGGGCAGATCCTTTAAGAATCACCAGTCCCTCATTCTGATGGCCAGAAAACTGTGTTTTAAATGCAGTGCGTAAGTACAAGAAAGGTAGACGGCAGGGGATATCCGCCCATAGGAGTTCATAACTGACCTTGCATGACTGCGTTTGGAGAGGTGCGATTTATCAATAATAAGGGAGCTCATTCTGACGCCTTTTTTAATACAGGTTTTAAATGCGGTCGTGCTGGGGTTGAGACCCCATAGGTCGCCCGCCGACATTTCACGAATAGAATCCGTGAAAAGTTGTCCGTTCGAGCCCCCAGGGTTTTCTGGTTGATCTCTAACCAAACTAGAGACTCTAAAGTGCTTATATCTGCTTTTCTAAGTTTATGACAGAAATTTAGATATGTGCCAATGTTGGAGGCCTCGTAGTTTAGTAAGCCATGTTCTAGCCTGATCTGGGAAGCGGAGGCAGATTTAGGCAGATGGAGTATTTTTTTGTAAATTTTGGCCACAAGTTGATTTAAGGTTGTGTTTAATTTACCCCTGAATATCTCGATGCCATACGCCAGGGTAGGCCCAACTTTTGCTCTCAAGATTTCCAGTAGGAATGCTAGTATTGGACCAGACAGCTCTTCTGAGAGCTTCGATAGAGTAACCCGTAGAGTCGTGGCTTTTACTGCGATCTCATTGCGCTGTTGGGTGAAATTACCCCTAGAGTCAAAGTGGAGCCCTAGGTATTTGTAAGTGCTGCCTGTTGCTAAACTTATGTTGTTATATGACCACCCACCACCACCGTTGCGTTTCCTTCCAAAAGTTACTACTTGTGTTTTCTTTAAATTTACCTCAAGTTGGTTCTTAGTGGTGTAGCTGTATAGCTTATCCAAAAGCCTTTGCAGCCCGACCCGTGTAAGACTGAAAAGAACCAGGTCGTCGGCATAAAGGAGATTACTTATTGCTAAGCCTCCGACCTTGGGGGGGTGACTATTTATTTCGTCAAGTGCGACCAACAGGTCAGCTATAACCAGGTTGAAGAGAAGGGGGGCCAGCACGCATCCCTGCTTGAAACCTCTGATTGTCGTGATTTTCCGCGAGAGATGCGTGCCAGACCCCAACTTCACCTGGACCCATGTTTTTGAGTACAGTTGGATTATCGCCTCCAGGAGTTTTTCAGGGATCCCCCATTTTTTTAGTTTTTCCCATAGTGCTGCCCTTGGAACCTGATCAAATGCAGCTTTAAAGTCAACAAAACAACAATGCACAACCCTAGATGTTGAGAGCGTTTTGTCAATAATTATAGACAATGTAAATAGATTATCATAGTCCCGGATTTAGCGGTAAAACCAGTTTGGTTCATTGGAATCAGTTCGTGCAGCTCTGCCCATGACTTCAGTTCCATCAGGAGAATTCCTGCATAATACTTGGCCTCGATGTCTAGGAGGGCAATTAATCTGTAATTGCTTGTAGTGGTGCGGGAGCCTGATTTATGGGTTGGGTGGATTATTGCACCTCGCCAAGAGTCCGGGACTGTTGAAGTTCTTAGTGCAAAGTTGAAAAGGTTGGTAAAGTGCCCCGACCAAAGAGCTATGTTTGATTTAAACAGACTCTGAGGTAAGCCGTTTGGTCCCGGAGCCCCATCTGATCTTGCTTTTAATATAGCCTTGGTAACCATTTCTTGGTTGATCTGGATATCTTCACTGCGAGAGTCTGCACAATTTGTGGACTTGCGCACGCTGTTACTTGGCGAGGGTTCTGACTCTTTGGGGAAGCGGCTTCTTGTTGGCGCTGTGCTCTCCGGGCCCTAAAGTGGACGATCAGGAAGGTGGCCCAGTCGGATTCTTGTATGTTTGCCGTCCCAGAGCTTGATGGACGCAAGTTAGAGCGATTGATTAAAGCCCAGAATTTTCTTGCGTTGCGTTTTTTACTTTCCCATAGTAATTTGGCCCAAAATTGATTTTGATGTGTTCGTTTGTCTTTTTGTGCGGCCATTCTGAATGATTTTTGTGCTAATTTGTACACATGCAGGAGGTCGTTATTTCCTGGGGATTTTGTAAGCGCCCGCAAGGCATTGTTTCTGGTTTTCTTCAGCGCCCTTGAGTGATTTGAAAGTGAAAACTGCCAGATGGAAGTGGCATTGTGCAGGTGCTGTTTGACGGGAAAAAGGGTGACCAATTGTAAGCCGAGCATCGTCCATGCGACAGTCGGGTAAGCCATCTGATCTATTCCACCATTGATAAGAGCCAGACGTGCCTTCATGATGTTGGGGCTTATGTCTTCACTCCATCTTAGGCGCTTCAGATTTTCCGTGTAAATTCCTGTGCATGTGGTTGAAGCAGATTTATGATGCTCTGGCTTTATGTTAAGGGTAATGACCTGGGGGCGATGATCACTTTCCAGTCGCGGTTGGATACTGAAGCTGGCAAGATGTTAGAGCAAGGCTGAATTGCAGATGGTATAGTCCAGGTAGGATTGCTTGTGGCCATTTGTCCAGGACCATTTTGGAGGAGTGTCGTCCGTTGATCTTTCGTTCATTACCAAATATCCGGCACTGTAGAATTGCAGCACACAGAGGGGCATAATATCAAGGGGGTTTATCTCTGCTTTTTTGGCTTTAAAAGCCAAGAAAGCAGAGATAAAATTATCTCCCTATTACCTAGCTGTCGCTAACACCAGTTAGCGACAGCTAGTAGGAGAAAGCGACCATCTTGGGCCCTGCTTTGCATGTCAGTGAAATTTATCACTAATGACATGCAAAGTGGGGGTGCCAAGATGTTAGCGACTGGAAACAGTCGCTAACACCGCTATCTCCTATTACCAACTTTTGGAGATATTCATGCTAAGCGCGATTATCTCCAAAAGCTAACACCTGCCCTGAGCAGTTCTTAGCCTTGTTATCCAATGGGAGGTGGATAACATGGCGAAGAGCATTAGCTCGGTAATGCATGAATATCGCTGACTTTTCAGCGATATTCATGCATTTTGCCCGATTTTTATCGCTTAGGAGATAAACCTTGATAATAGCAAGGTTCCTAAGCGATAAAAATCGCCGCAGCTCGGCGATAAAAATATTGCTGCAAAGCCAATATAGCGATAATTATCGCTAGTTGTTAATATGCCCCAGAGTTCTCCCAGGGCGCAATGGAATTGATTTGGGGGTTTAGATTGCACTGGTGCCTCAGATAGTATAAATGGAGAAAGCCTATCATAGACTGCGGGTTTACCCTGGAAGAGGTTGGTTTTGAAGTCCCCTGAGACGATGCAGTCTGAATCGGAATAGTCCCCAGCGAGCTCACTCATGATTGTTGATAGGCGTGCCAGATGACCCTTTTTTGTGCGTGTGCTTGGGTTGATATTGACATTGAGAAATAAAAGTGAGCGTTGTTTGAACCATAAGTTGATTTTGACACCCAGTAGCCAATCTTCATCAAAGTTTAGTGGCACAATCGGGCCTTTTAAGTTGTTAGAAACATAAATTGACAGGCCCCCTTTTGGGTGGCCATACCGGCTGTTTCTGATTCCCGGTTTCCATAATTCGATAAATCCAGAGACTGGGCAACTTTGAATAGCCCACGTTTCTTGCAGGGCAGTTAGTGCATGCCCATATATGAAGGAGTGTGTCTCTTGGTTAGTTATTTTCTGCTGTAGGCCGCTGATGTTCCAAGAACACAATGTAAAGGTGGAATCTGCCTGAGTGCTTATAGCAGTTGCAGGTGGGGATGATTGGGATCTTGGGTGTACCAATGCTTTGTAGTTTTGGATCTCCGGGAGAGCTTCCTGTGGTCAGTCTGTTTTTCTACTGGACAGGGCGGCCGGAAGCCATCCCCATCCTTGGGTTTTGTCAAGGTTAAATTCACCTGTTGGGGGGTTGTCTGTGGTTCTGTTATTCCTAACACATTTTTTAGAATTGAGTAGGGCCTGGTTTTGAATCCGGATGTGAGGCTTTCAGCTTTTGACAGAGCGCCTGACTGGTTTAGTAACACTGTGGGGTAACCTGGGATAGAGTAGGGGTAGATTCTGATGCCCCAGCCCCGGAAAGTAACCTTATGGTCCAGAAATACTCCTGCCCAGGGGGCCGACCTAAATGACACCAGGGTTGCCTCGGATGGTTGTGTACCTCTTGGGGGAAGGATTTCAATGGAATTTATATCATCCGATGATAAAGCTTCAAAACCCAGGATACCGTTCACTAATTTTATTATTTTTGACCTGTTTAGGGTGTTGTGCCGCCCCTTTGATTTATATTCGGGAACTAGAAGAATAGTAGTGTTTTTTTAATCGCTTTTGAACCCCTTAATGCATGGACTTTGATTGGGGTGAATGGCATTGTCAGCTAGGAAGCCAGCTTCTAGTCCCCGTTGTGGTTGGGGCTGCTGTTGAGGGCCTAGACTCAATGTCTGACTGTTTGTTAGGGTAGTTAGTTTGTGATTGTAAATTGTTTTTGAAGGGATTATTTCAATGTTGAGTTTTTCCTCCCGAGATGGGGTTGGTGGGAAGGCTGGTTGAGATTGTGGTGACGTGCCTGTCGTCCTCAGTGTGGATGATTCATTGAGTGTGGGTCTTAGGTTTTCTATGGCAGGCTGTTGCTCAGATTCCACTGTTTGAACAGGTGCCATGTTTGAGTCGTAACCGCAATCAGAGGTCTTTAGCAGGGACTTGGGAGTGAGTTCCCTTTTAATTGGCTGTGACTGACGTTTTTTGAGGGTGGGGGTGGTAGTGGAACACTTATGGCTTTTTTGTTAGATGTTATTAAAAAGTCCGGAAATGATTTAGGAGGGACGGATGTTTGATTTGCTCTTAGTTTATTTCTTTGTTTGCGCCACCGTTTGTGCTCCCTCTTGCTGCAGGGTGGCATAGGGGCAGGCAATATTTCGAGATTGGGAGATATGGAGGCAGCTGGGCTGCCAGGCAGGCCTGCCACGTTGGGGCTAATAGGATGTATTTGCCCACTTGCTGACCAGGTGATTGGGGCCGAGACTATGACCGGCGCTAATGTCATTGGGGGTGGTTGGGGTTGGTGGGGTTTTGATTGGTTGTTACTCTGGGCTATTTGGGGGTCTTGTTCCCCACTCGCCTGAGTCGCCGTTGCAAAAGATATCGGAGGCATGACTGATTCTGCGATCGGATTTGGAGGGGTTTGCGATTGCTTGCAGAGGGTTTTTGGTCGACCACCTCCCTTCAGCTGCTTAACCTCATTTATTACAGTGGATAGAAAACCTGGCAATGAGGAGAGTGAGTCAATAATGGGTGAGCAGCAACAAACGGACTGTACTAGTTTTGAAGATGATTGTGCTTCAATGATTAAGTTGTTCAATTTCTCCAGCTTGTTGTCAATCCCTGCTGTGAGTATTCAGTAGGTCGACCTGCGTGTCTAATTTGTCAGAGAGGTAATTTAAAGCGGTGACAGTCAATTGGAAGGTTTGGAGTAGTTGAGGCCAAATAGTCGATATTGTAAGGGTTTCTTGCTGTTGGTTCGCTTTCGGGGTAGGGTTAGGGGTGTTTTGGGGGTCTTTAAAAAAGAGGGACAGGTCTGCTAAAAGTTGGTCATTTTAAACAGATTTTTTGGGTGATTTTGATGAGGTTATTATTGCTGTTAGTGCAGAGGGTAAACATTGTTGATGGCTAGTCGGGTCTGGATATCCCCTTGGCAAACTGAGGGACAGGTCTGCTAAAAATTGGTCATTTGAAACAGATTTTTGGGGTGATTTTGATGAGGTTATTATTGCTGTTAGTGGAGAAGGTAAACATTGTTGATGGCTAGTCGGGTCCGGACTTCCCCTTGGCTAACTGGGGATGTGTGATAAGGGGGAGCTAAGTGTGTCATTATTAATGGCATGATAATTTTGAGCGTGAATTTGTGGAAAGATTAGTCGAAGGTGATGTGCTGGGGTAACGTCCTTTGGCACAGCGGTGTGTTGCGGAGGTGGTGATGATAGGATCTCTCACTTAGATGGTTGACATGCTGGGGGGTGTAAATCGTGAATGGGAATCACTGAAGGGGGTTGGGAAAAGCAGACCTCTTGCTTGTTGGTGACATAGGGTTGATGAGACTGGCTCAGTAACAGTTGGTGACTTGGATCGAGATCTTGAGACCTCCTTTCTCAGCCCTCCCGGGCTGTTATCTGGTTGTTAGATGCAGACCCAAAGATGTAGACTTCTGAAGCGGACGCAGGGTTTTTGATTGTTGTGAGGAGTGTAGGAAGGTGGATATCTGACTATGGTTACCCCCAAACTTTTTGCCTGGTGTTTAGCTGGTTTTTGACATAGTTGGCCTGGGATCCTGCTATTCAGGGCCCCAGGCTCATTGCTCTCTCCTTAAAATGGACTCCATGTACCTTAGGTGCATACACAATTGGAACTGGTTCACCTTATAGGCCCCTGTAACAGTGTACCATAGGTACCCAGGGCATAGGTGTAGCCAAGGCCTACCAGGGGCTGCAGCATGTATTGTGCCACCCCTGGCCTGGCCTCCATATTTTGACACAACTGGATAATCACTCAGCTGGGGTTAGTTGGTGTAATCACCTCTTGCTTAGATACAGTATCCCTATATCTAACCTTAACTGGACACATGTTAACCTATAAGCCATTCCTATGGAAGGCCCCTGCAATCCTGGGGGCAGAGTGCATGGTTTCATGTGAGATGGTGCTCTAGCATGAGCTGAGCCTGTCTGCAGCTGTCGGAAACAACTCCCTTAGCTGTTCCGGGATATTGCCATACCATATACTCTTAAGTGCATTATAATCCTCGCGGTTATATGCTAACTTTGGTTTGGCTTTATCAAAACATGTTGAGTAAGGTGTCATACGATTTGGAATACTATCCCCTCGACAGTTCTGTTGACGGGGATAGCATTCCACCCTTCTAGAGGGACACAACATGTACATAGCCTTAACCCCGGTTAAAGTTAACCAGAGCCTCAGCATCACAAAATGGATGCTGCCACCATAGACATAAGTCTGACCTCCTGCTGCTGGGAGTCCTTCCAGTGAGGGAGGCTTGGACAAAGGGTTTCCTGCCCTGGGAGGTGCGAGCACCACCCCAGACAGGATCTTGTGTATTAGGTAGGACAGGGCTGAATAGAATCAGACATGCCCGGGGCACACAAGGTGTCCTCGTGCATAAGCCAGTCCAAACCGGTCCTGGGACTTTCCAGACCCAGGCCTGGCGAGGAGCTGGACAAAGGAAAGGGGGTGTAACCGCCCCCTTCCTGGTCCCACCCAGAGGAGGGACCTAGCAGGTGATCCACCCCTCAGATTGGGAATAAGAGTGGGAGCAGTGCCATGGCACCTCAGATCATCCTGAAATCAACTTAAAACTAAGAAGACGCCGGACTTCGACATTCTGCTGCACAGAAGACTGAAGAGCATCTCCCTTGTGGCCTAGGAGTGGCCACCCTGTGAACACAGGCACCATCCAGCAACTCGGTGTCTGCTTTGCCGCCGCCTCCTGCCGGAGCCCGAGCCCAGAGCCTGACGAGACCCAGACTCCCAGACTTCTCACAGCCCGATCCACAGTCTTTGCAAAGAAGGGACCCATGGAGGCATCGAGAGACGTGGGACCGGACAATTTGGAAGACCCCCCAAAAGCTGACTGCGCAGCACCCGAGGCACCCTCGATGCTGTGCTTTGGGGATTGAGAAGCCCCACAACTGAGCAGCCCTTGCACCGAAGATCAGCCCCCCAGTATCTCCACGATCTGCGTGGGGCCCTTTTGCATTGTGCCACTTGATGCACCATTCCGGCCACTTGCCACGTGGTCAGCAGCCATCTTGGCGATGAAACCTACAATCTACACTGCGGGTCTGGTTGCATCAGACTTGCCCTCGCTCCTGTAAAAAGGAGCACCCGCTCTGACCTTGCTGGTCCGAGTGATAAGCCTTTTTTGATTCCTGCGTGGCTTGCATTAGCCAAGGCCTGTTTGCTCTGATCAAGTTGTCGACACCGCCATCAGTTAGAGCCTTTGTGGGACAACTCGTGACCAAAGTCTGGACGTCCTCGACCTCTTCGTATCCACGTGGCTGCAGAGAGAAGCTACACCTCATCGCCTGTTTGCTCCCAACATCGCCTGGTTCCAATCTGGTTCCACGGCAGTCACTGGCTAGTGACTTTGAACATTGTCCCCTCTGCTTTCAGGTCTTCACCACTTCAGATCCACCCTTGGATACACCGGAACTCTTCACATCGAGCCGCCTGCAGCATCTTCAGTTCCAAGCACCATCGACCTGCGTGACGAAACCCGACACTACTTCGCACCTGTGCACCCGCTTCCTGTGGGTGAGGTAACTCAGCAACGCCACACTGGTACACACCTCTAGTTTCTGTGTCTAAAGTTTCACTCCTCTAGGTCACTCGGAAGGTTCCTAAAACACTAACTTTGTAACTTTTACGCACCATAGACAATGCATTGGTGAATGCGTGCACTTTAACACCTTGGCTGCTAATGGTTTTCCCCTCCTGTGCTGAGTGGCTTTGAAAGCCACTGTTCATGACGAGCTCAGCTCGTCATAAGCACAGCTCCACTGTGCCTCATGACGAGCTGAGCTCGTCATGAGCATGGAAGGGGTTAAACACTGCACCTGAGACCCGCGGGCCTTTCCCGACTTAGTCACTGCTAGTCTCGATCAGCTCCAGCGATTACCAAGGCCCTAGGAATATTTCCTTTTCGTTTGGTATCTCTTATACCACTTTCTTAATATATGGTTTGAGTGGCCACCCGCCCTCATCCATATTGTGCAACTTTTGTGTATTTTAACTGTGTTTTGTTTTAACGCTTGTGCTTCTGTGCTCATAAAGAGTATAGGGGATATTTGTAGTTAATAAATATATATATATTTTCAATATATATCTGTGTGGTGTCCTTTCATTTGGTATTCAAGGGGGTTGTATATGGAAAAACAGCTTGCTTCACATGCCTTTCAGAGTTTAGCCTAAGACTGCTTTGTCCACGCTACCACTAGGATAGCTGGTCTATAAGGTTGACTTACAACCAATCATCATAAGGGTTGCTTGGCATGGTACAAGGTGATCACTAGAACTAGTGAGCATCACATACCAGGCCAACTTCTCACAAGGAGCCATGGCGATGATTGTGTGCTTGACTTTACCGATTGTTCTTGGGAGCATGAACTGGTATCCTCAAAGGGTTGTGGAGGAAAAGTGGACTTTAACATGTCCGGGGCTTTTTTGAAGTAGTCCAATAGGGACCAGGGTTTTAGGCCATTTGAAGCTGGTGCCTGGGAGAGGCACGTGCTGCTATTGCTAAGATGTTGCCTTCTATATGAGGTTGAATTTGGAAGCTTCAATGTGTCCTGGGAGGCCCGAGGGCTCGTGTGAGTAGCCATGGTGGACACTTCGTCGATTGCTGCCTGTTTTGACTTCTTCCTTTTTGTTGTAATGGTGGTTTTTCGAACTCTCCCTGATCTCATTGCTTCTGTTAAATTACGTGGTTGCAGGAAGCCGCTGGTATAGGGTCCAGAGCAGTGGGACCTTCTTCCGGGCCTGCACTTAGATGTTTCTGCTAGGTTCTGACCAGATCTTGAGCTCGGGGGGACGTATGTCTCCCTGGCGTATATTCCCGTCTTAGCTTGTCTGTGGAACAGGGAGGGCGGGTTTCAGGAGACAGTATCAGGTGCTGCTGCTACTGCTGTTACTGTGGCGTGCATGGAGGCGACCCCCTGCCCGCTGGTCCCCCGCCTCAGCCGCCCTGCTCGTAGTCCCCCGTTCACTGAACCAACCACACCAAAGACCCAGGATCCGTGCTTGGTTCAGAGGCACGCCCCCCCCCCCCGGATGCAAACCTCACCCCACCGTGGGGGGGGGGGGGAATGCGTGAGCCCTTACAGCCTGGTCTCCGACGGGCGGTGAAGCCGACTGGGTGCCCACGAGCCTGGGGGTCAATGGGGAGGAAGCAAAAAGAGCAGAAGGGGTGGAGCCAAAGCTGGAGAGCTGGGGGGATTCTCCAAATGCGCCCTAGGCAACCAACCTGGTGGGAAATAGGTGGCGGAGGGGGGAGACCGCGCCGAGCAAAATGGAGCAGAGCTGGTATCCCTTAAGCCGACCAGGGCTTGAGAAATGCCGTCAACGGTACCCCAAAGGGGGTAACTTGGGGACTGGATAGGAAAGTTAGGGCAGTTTAGGGCTAACAGGGCTAATGGGCCGGGCGAAGCACCATGCGGACCAGGGGGCAGCGGGTCTTGAACTCAGCCTGGGCTTGGTTCACTACCTACCCATGGCTGCGTTACGCCACCGCTCACCACCCCTTGACGTACTTGGATTTGGCTTCTTTGCACCGCACCGCAACGCTGCTGCCGTCGCCTCGTTCCACCTCGGGCCCCTGGTCACCAAGTCCGCGGCAATCCCTAGTCCTGATCCCGGTAGCTTAATATGGGACTGGCGCCGACAGAACCTCGCTTGCTCCGCTTGCTCGGTCAAGCTCCTCCCACCTGCAACCAGCTACGCCGACCACGTAAGTACGTCCCACACGCTCCGAACTCGAACAGCAAGTGACTTGAGCTTCAGCAATTCAATAGAAACAGGTAAGTAGCGCGTAATACACAGTGGTCACCGGGGGGGACCAGACCATATGCTAAATTAGTAGAATGCGAACCACGACTCGAGTCAAGACCGTACCGAGAAGACGTAGGATTGTCTGGGACCCAAGGAACCACCCAAGGTAAGTAATAGGAGCCCCACAGAGGATGTATGCTAAGTGGGAACACGACTGCATGATCAATACAGGTCAATTGCTAAGTCGCAGAGTGCCCAGACGGTTGAAGAAGAAGTGGTGTCGGAAATTAATCTTGTCCCGCGACAAATCTATGGACCCACCCACAGCTATGCCCTTAAATACCCTAAGGAAAGGGTTGGGACGACTCAGGGATCCCTCCCAAATGATGTGCTGTACAAGGTGGAGGATACTCCCCTGTCCTTTGTCCAGTTTCATGCCAGAGCGGGAGAAACCGGCTCCCTGAACTGGTTTGAACTATGCATGGAGGGCACCAAGTGTGCCCTGAACGCAGATCATGTGGCACTGGCAAGCGCTCCCACCCTGCCCCAATATACTAAATCCTGTCTGGGAGGTGGTCACACCTACCCGTGATAGGATACCTATTGTTCTGCTTTCCCCTGCCTAAGCTTGGGTCAGCAGCAGAAGGGCAGAAACGTGTCTCTGGCTGGCAGCAGCCCTGGCTTGCTGTCCAGGTCTGGAAGACTGGTACCGGAAGTACTGACGGCCTACCAAAGGAGCTTTACATTGAATGAAATCATACCTTCCACACACTGTTCGGTCGCATTGCACTTTTCTCATTGCACTTTTCTCAGAAGGTGCTCATGTTATGGCTGGAAACAGCAGTAACACAAGTTCCCATTGAGAAAATGGAGGTGCAGTTCATCCCTGCACCCCGTGGCAGGCACCTCAAGGTGCCTGCAACAGAGTGCAGGGATCAACAGGGGGGGTACATAGGTGCCCCCTCAGCCTCAAACTGGAGGCTGTGCACCCAAGTGGGCCCTGCTGGGGGCCCCCTAAGTCAAGTTCCAACTGCCTTTCAGTGCCGGAAAGGCTGGCATGGAAAGGCTGCCCGAACCCAACATTGTAATCTCAAGGGTGGAAGTGCCCGCCCTTGAGATGACAAGCTGGATTCCAACTGGACGATGGACTCTCCGAGCCTGTCGGAAGTCAGCTGGAATGATTGGCAGCTTTAGTTTACGATCACCTCCATCGTAATGAGGTGGTCGTAAAGTAAACTGACCGGCCCATTATGATGCGGCCGTAAAGGCTCCAACCGAGGGTCGGAGCTTTTTATGGCTGCATCGTAATCGGCCCCTTAGTGACAACCTGAATTAAGATAATAAAACTCTTCTGTTAAAGCACTCCATTTGAATCAATGAAGTTTAAAGTGCATCTTTTACAGTTTAGGGCATAATAAACAATTGTATTTTGTTGAATTGAAGATAATTCAGATTTAAAATGTGCACAGCTTGTGTTGTGCAATGTGGTAGGCTTTGTGATGGGGGTGTATCAAAGAGACGTTGCAACCCGACAATGTCTTTGTGACTAACAATGCCTACATTGAGATCTTTTGTAAATTGCAAGAAAAATAGGAGTCACAATGGGGCATTCCCTCCGTCACTGTGATCAGCAAATAGCGTTGTGGCATCTTTTTGCCAAATGGAAACTGTTCATAATGTGGGTGAGAGAGTGAGGGCAAACAGTATTCTCATAGAACAGCGCCTGATCTCCCCCTATGCCCGCGTTTTTGAAAATGCATCAATATTTTAGATATTACAGTCCCTGGCACTTGAAGTGACAGTGGTCACAATACTGTTGCTTTGTGAAATTGAATACAAAGTAGGGGGTGAGCTGTCATTTTCAATTTCAACCTTTGTATTCAAAGCCATTTGCAAGCATTTGCAGACACATATTATCTCATGAGTGTTTATTAAGTCATGATTTCAACATAGGCTTAACTTAGAGGCAATGTGTAAAACACTTATGCAGCACACAAAAAAGTAATAAAGTGAAAACACAAGACAAGAAAAATCCCAAACCAATGCAAAAAATGCAAATGCAAAAATGTTAATAAATTATTTGACACCAAAATAACAAATATCTAATAAGTGTAACTGGAGTTATGAAATTGTAAAGCTTTTAGTGAAAACTAGAGCATAAAAGATCGAAGCGCCAACCAGAGACATCTAGTTGAGCGAGACTGTGTCAAAGTCGAAAAATATGCCTGACAGTGATTGAGCTTGGTTCGCATACAAGTAGTAGATTGGCCCAGTCAGCACTTCCCTTCGAACTTAAAAACATTTCTGGGAAAAATTTTCTGAGAAGGTAAAGTTCAGTGGGGAAAGGCTGCAGGAGTTGTCTGAAGAGGGAGCATAGTTGTTTGATAGCCTTGGGTTGAAGCAGCGGTGAAGTTTTCTATGTTTGACTTAGCCTCTGGAATGGAAGTCAGAAATCTCCATCGAGATGAAACAGAGGGCTGTAGCAAAGGACACTTCTACGAGGCCAGTTACCTCTTCGGCAAAGGACTGCTGAAAAGGAATTTGCTGCTATAGAGAAGAAATTAGCCGGAGAAGCTGCAAAATCAATCTGACTGATGATGCACCTCATGTGGATAGACAGGTTGGTATTGTCTCCTCCTAGTACTCAGAACAGCTTCTAGCTAAACATTTTTTGTAAGACCCCACTTTTGAGTTTTGGCTATCTGGTCACCTTCAGCACCACTTCCAAATGTCCAGGACTGGTGTGAAATCACTGGGAGGGTTAGGACTTACCCAGGCTGAGTTCAGATGTAGGTCTAAGGTGAAGGGAGCCTTTTTTGTCCCTCGGGCTCAGATGAGGAGGCCAGCAAACTAGCTCTTTTGAGTCACTCTGCTGGTCCTTGGATCAAGTTCCAAGTCCAGTCCTTTTTTCCCAGGCAAGATGGCAGCAGAGCAAAACGGCAGCAATTCAGCAAAACAGCAGCAGGTAAGCAGTCCAGCAAAGTGTTAGTCCTTTCAGCAGCACATCAGTCCTTTTTCTTGGCAGAGTATCCACAGGTCTAAATGTGTACTGAACAGTTGATGATCTGTAATCTTCTTTTTATACCCTGGTGCCCTGGTTCTGGAAGGTGGGAGAACTTTCTAGACAGTCGTTTTGAAGTGCAGGGAATTGCCTGCCTCCCATGCCCTGCCTCTAAGCTGGCTGCAGTGACAATATGGGGTCATTAGGTCATTTGTGTGAAAGGTAAGCACACCCTTTTCAGTTGCAAGTGGGGCTGGGCTCAGCTGCACACCCCATCCTGCCAGCAGATGGCCAATTGAGGCGTATCTAATCCCTCTGTTGCATGACTGTCTGGGAGTAATTCACAAAGCTTGACTGTCAGTTATATCCTTTATGTGACCCAAGACGGTATGCAAGCACAGAAGGGCTTAAGGAGAAAACAGCAATGTTCTAAAGGTGGAATGTTCTAAATTGTAATGAAAAATCCAACTTTACTATGAAAGAGAGTTTATCATTAAGATTGTGTACACCCCAAACCTGACTTAAATACTAGCTCCCAATATTATATATGTCCGAGGGGTAGGCCTACACTAGTGAAAAACAAATTTAGGAGGTTTCTTTTACTACCAGGACATGTAAACCTTAAAAGTACATGTCCAACCTTTTAATTGCACAGCACCCTTCCCGTTGGGCTATTTGGGGCCTACCTTAGGGGTGACTTACATATATTAAAAGGGAGTTTAACTCTTGGCAAGGGAGTTTAGATGCCAAGTTGACATGGCAGTTCAACACTGCAGTCAGTCTGCAATAGCAGGCCTGGGGCATGTTTTAAGTGGTTAGCACAATAAGTGCTGCAGACCCACTAGTAGCGTGCACTTTACAGGCCATATGTATATGGTATACCACTGTACAAGGGACATACAGGTAAAGTAAATATGCCAATTGGGTATAGGCCAATTTAACCATGTTTCAAGAAGGTGAGCACAAACATGTTAGAACTGGTTAGAAGTTCTAAAGTTCAAAGAGTTCTAATGCAAATCAAAAATAAGTTCAGCAAAATGGGAGAGGAGAGGCAAAATGTTTGGGGGAAGACCACCCTAAGGCTGACAGGTCTACCCGCTGTGCTAGATTGATACATTCGGCACAGCACAAAGATTTTATCAGGTCGCATCACAGGCAATGCAAAAAAGTCATTGTCTGCTTTGCAAACTGGATAATAATGTATCTTGCATAACAATGACAATGATAATTGAATCCATATGGACCACGTAGAAATATATTAGTTTTTTATGTTTAATAAGCTTTATTGAGTCAAATATCGATACAATAAAACATAGGCCGAAAAACATAATAGTATAAAGGATAACAGAGAAATGAAATATAGTAGGCAACAAATCATAGTAGAAAGCTGTTTACATTTTAAGGATATTATGGGAAAAAGAAGAGAAGGGGAAGGGGAGAAAGAGGGAGTAGAAAAAATATTTTACAGATCATATTTAAGAAATAATATGATAAAATGTTTCATAAACTATAATATAATGTAAACAAGTAGACTGTTGAAATAAAACTTTGCCAAAACTAAGGAAAGAGTAAAGAGGAAGGAATTCAAGGGGGTTAGAAATGTTCAGAACGATGATGAGAAACAGCATTGATTGAAACTTTGTTTAAGTGAATAGTTAGTGGTAGCCCAAAAGCATCTCTATTATCATGTGGATTACATTGGGATGCATAAGCAGCATCTAACCTATGATATTGGCATACAGTATTCCACCATGACTTATTTGAAAGTTTTGATAAACATTTCCAGTTTAACACAATTTATTGAAATGCTAAAGCTAAGATAAGATCAAACAACCTTTTTTCACTAGATGGTAGAGTGGTGAATTCTGATAAACTTCCCATAAAGAGAAGATGGTTGGACATGGGAATATGGAATTTAAAAATGGTGGATAAAGGAGACCAAATGTGTGATCAAAAAGAGACTAGAGTGGGTCATGAGAAGAGGAGATCTGCTGATGGAAACTCACAAGACCAGCATTTCTTGTTATCTGAGTGTGTAAAATTAGCTATAGAGATGGGTGTGAGATACAATCTATGGTATAGAAAAAACATAGATTTAGTAGTGGAGGCAGATCTTGAAATCTTCAACGTCCGAGCCCATATCTTATTCTGCATATCAGTAGAACATTGAAAATGTAAGTCTGATTCCCAAGCAAGCTCCACTTTGGTTTTGATACGATCAGGAGAAGTGGAGTAGAAGAATTTATAGATTAAGGAAGCTTTAGGACATGCTGCCAACATTTTTAGAAGTGGATCTTGTGTAGTTGAAGAATCATCATTAGGGAGGGAATAAAAGATATTCAAAATTGATCCCATAAGAATAGAAAATGTATATAAAAATTAACTAGGACATTTGAATGTTTCTTTAAAAGTAGGGAAGGAAGAAGGAGAAGTACCATCAATCAAGTCTTAGACCCAGATAATCCCTCTTGCCCTCCAGGAAGACCAATATAAAGATCTATTATTAATGGTAATAAGACGATTATTTCAAAGAGGAGAGTGTATAAAATCATTTCTGGAAATAATTTTAAGGTGAAAGTAAGGTTTTAGTAATGAGCATGTATGTTTAAAAAGTGGAAGGGAAGTGAGGGAATTTTTGGCAGTTAAGGAAAGAACTTCATTATTCAAGAATGGAGTTAATAAACAACGTTCGATTTTAACCCCTAGGGGAGTGAAGAGAGAGGGTTCCAAAAGGAGCCAATGAGACACTTGTTTTAAACAAAAAGGTTTGTGATATAACCTAAAATCTAGAAAGTTTACTCCACCAACAAGTCTCGGTTTCCTTAGGTGAGATAAAGAGATTCTGGATTTTTTGTTTTTCCATAAAAACTATTTTTTTTAAAAAGGTGACAGGAATGTGGATTGGAATCATAGAAAAATAGTATAATAGAATCAGAGTAATCATCATCTTAATGGAGTCAAGACGACCCCACCAGGAAAGAAAAAGAGGATTCCAAGAGAACAAGAGTTTGGAAATATGATCAAGAGCAACAGTCATGTTTAATTTAACAGAATCTGTAATAGAATTAGAAAACCATCCACCAAGATATTTGATTTTAGAACTGGTCCACTGAAAGCCTGTAGACTCAAATTATTGTTTGAAACCAAATTTAGTATTTGCTAAAACTTCTGTTTTATCAGAATTAATTTTGCAACCTGACACTGCAGAGAAATCAGAGATTTCTTGTAGTAATGAAGGGATGGAGGAGTCCAGATTAGAAATGAAGACTAGAATATCTTCAGCATAAGCAGATAATTTCAGATGATGATCACCATATGGGAAACCAGAAATAGAGGGAGTTGTGGCGAATACGAGAGAGAAAAGGTTCAAGAGTTAGAACAAATAAAAGGGGACATAATGGAAAACCCTTTCTGACACCATGATGAAGTGGCAAGTATGACGAGATATGGCCATTAATGATGGTAGAAGCATAGGGAGTAGAATATAAAAGAGAGACCAGAGAAATAAAATTAGAACCAAAACCATGCTAGCGAAGAGATTTAAAAAGGAAGGACCAGTCTACTCTGTGAAAGGCTTTTTCTGCATCTATGGAGATAGCCGCAAGAGGAAAGGGTAAAGTAGAAGCTTTGTTTAGAACATTAAAGAATAAATGGGAGTTGTCTGAGGTTAGTCTACCCTTGATAAATCAACATTGTTCTGGGCCTATCAAATGAGGAAGAAGAGATTCAAGACGTAATGCTAATAATTTGGCGAAGATCTTATAATCAACATTTATCAAGGAGATGGGACGATAGTTCTTGCAAAATTTGGGATCGTTACCATCTTTATGAATAAGGCAAATAGAAGCCTCCATAAAGGTACCACTCGCGGAGCCTGTGGAGGAGAAATGTTAAAAATGTTTAAGGAGTTTTGATAATAACAGATTTGAGAAGTGACGATAAAATTTAACCGAGAACCCATCCGGACCCGGGAATTTGTGCAACTTTAAGGAATTCAAAGAAGTGGAGATATCCTGAGGCTAGAGCTCTATATCTAAAGGAGCAAAATCTAAATCCAAAGAAGGAGGAGGAGGATTAGTACTAAGATAATCATCAATTTGTGAATCAGATGGGGGATTCTCAGGAGTATAGAGATCATTATAAAATGTAGTAAACTCATTTAAAATATCCTGATCCTTGAAAATAATTTTTCCATCTCAGGATTGAATAGAGTCAATGAATGTTCTTTCTTTTCTGGATTTAAGATATTTAGCTAGAGGTGTACCAACCTTATTGCGACCACCATAATAACTGGTGCTACTACGGAGTAAAGTGAAGGATGCATTGTCTGTTGAAATTTTATTAAAATCCATCTTTGCCCAAATAAGGTCTTGGAGGATGGAGTCTGATGAGGAAGTATAGAACTGATGTTCTAATTGTTTAATAGAGGCTAATAGAGCTTGTGTTTAGTGGAGGTCTGTTTTTTCTTCTTAGAGACATCTATAATTTTAAAAAAACATGCACAGTGGCTTTAAAGCTATCCCACACTGAGACTGGGAATATAGAAGAGTTGCCATTTATAGAAAAGAATGCTTCAGCAAAAGAAGTGAAGGAAGAGGAGAAAGATGGATCTTGTAAGAGATAATTATTAAATCTCCATCTGGAAGATTTAGAACTAGGTGGAAGTAAGTCGAAATCAACAACCACTGGAGCATCATCTGAAATCAGAATGGGCTCGATCGAAGAGGAAATAAGTTTCTGGGCCAAGGGTTGAGAAAGAAAAATATAATCAATCCGGGATAGGGATCCATGTGGAGGGGAGAAAAAGGAAAATACTGATTGGTCTGGATTACATAGCCTCCAGGCGTCAAGTAAATGGGTCTGAGTTATAGTACTAAGAAATTGTTTATGGGTTTTATGGGGCGTAAAACGTACTTGGGATTTGCGATCAATAAAGGGGTGCATAATCTGATTACAGTCACCTCCAAGTATAAAAAATTCATCTTTATATTGAAAAAACTTGTCTGTAATGGTGGGCCAAAAAGAGGGATCGGGTTGAGTAGGACCATAGAGATTAAATACAGTGAGAGGAATATTATTGATTATTAGAACATTGGAATGTTGGGAGCTCCATTGAAAACAATGGAGTGCTCTGGGCTTATAATGGCTAGTATAAGCCCGGAGCTCCAACATTTCAATGTTTCTTTGTTCACAGCTCTGGCTGTGAGCAAAGGGTTCAGGGAGCCTGAGGGGATTCCAATCCCCTCACGCTCCCAAAAGGCTTTGTTTTTTTGCTAGAACATTCTGTCCTCTAGTGACAGAATGTTCTAATAGCCTTATAGCCCTTCGTAGATGGGCTATACCACTGTTAAAGTCCCTCTCCCTTGTTAAAGGCCCTCGCCTTCGGCTCGGGGCCTTTAACGCTGGAGAGGGCCTTTAATAGCCGATATAGCCCTCTACGGCGGGCTATAAGGCTATATTAGAACTTCGGAATGTTGGGAGCTCCATTGAAAACAATGGAGTGCTCTGGGCTTATAATGGCTGGTATAAGCCTGGAGCTCAAACATTCCAATGTTTCTTTGTTCACAGCTCTGGCTGTGAACAAAGGCTTCAGGGAACCTGAGGGGATTCCAATTCCCTCACGCTCCCAAAAGGCTTTGTTTTTTTTGTTAGAACATTCTGTCCTCTAGTGACAGAATGTTCTAATAGCCTTATAGCCCTTCGTAGATGGGCTATACCGCTATTAAAGTCCCTCTCCCTTGTTAAAGGCCCTCACCTTCGGCTCGGGGCCTTTAACGCTGGAGAGGGCATTTAATAGCCGGTATAGCCCTTTACGGCGGGCTATAAGGCTATAATAACTTGACCAAAATCCATCTACCATCCAAATCAATATCTTGAGTTACAACAGAACATTTCAACTTTTTATGGCAAAGAATATTGACCCCATTCTTCTTCATATTTGTAGGAGATGTCAAAACAGAGCCAACCCAATTACGCTTAAGTTTGAGAGCGTCAGCTTCAGAAAAATGAGTTTCCTGTAATAAAACTGTCAGGCTTATATGAAGCTAAATGTGAAATAATTCGCTGCCTCTTTATAGGATCATTAAAACCTTTTACATTCCATGTAATAACTCTGCATCTAGAAGAGCAACATTATATATACAGTAATACACGTTCAAAATACAAATGAGCATAAAATTAATGTGAAGCCAAGAAGATAGTGTAAAAGAAAGGTGATGAAGAAAAATCCATCGGATATAATAAATAAATATAGAAGAGAAGAGATAAAAGAGGGAGCAAAGAAAAGAAGATTTCAGAGTCAGCAAATGGCAAAATAAGGAAGAGCAAATGAGAGAAAGGAAATGACAAGGAAAGGGGATAGGGGAAATAATCAGATTAAGAGAAAGGGATAAAATCCCCAACACAAAATAGAAAGAGAGAACAGGAGATAACAGGGAAGGACACAAAAGATTCAAAAATGATACAGTACATATCCAAAAAGGATGACTGAAAAAACATACCTGAGGGGGACAAAAAGAGACGCACTGGGGCAAGAACAACACGAAAAGATGAGCCATTCAATCACGGGGAGCCCAGCCATATCAGGACTAGGAAGTAAGGGGAAATGGATCAAATGTGGTGGAAATAAACAGATGAACCTGTAGGAATATACAAAAAATAAACATTAAACATTAGATAAAACAGGAGAAAATTACATATTGACTAATCAAACACAGACTAAGAAAGCATGCATGAGAAACAAGTGGAATTTAGTAGTACAGCAATTAAACTAACTTAGAGGAAAAATAGAAGAGACATATAAGTAATAAACCGAGAAAGCAGTAAATAAACATGTAACAAACTATTAGAAGGGACAACAGAAATCATGTTACAAGTAGAACCATTCTAAATAATCTACACTAAACAAATTAACATTAGGAATGAGAAGAAGTTGACAGGAACCCTGTAAAGGAAAAAGATTAAGTAACCAACTATTTGAAGAACCAGCAGTATCCATAACATTGGTATTATGGATATGAATAAAGTTCTTAAGTTCCGTAGGATCTTGAAAAGACTGTGTTTGGTTTTGGTATGTCACTTTAAAAATGCTGGGGTGAAACAAACCATATCGAGCGCCCAGAGCTCGGAGAGGTGCAAGAAGATTCAGGAACTCCTTCCTTCTGGTTGCTGTTGCATTAGATACATCTTGAGAAAGAAACACTTTCTGACCAAGCCAAGAAACTTGTCGTTTAGCTCTAGCTGCGGAAAGTACTGAGAGTAAATCAGTAATCTTCAAAAAGAGAATGATGACTCCTTGTGGTTTAACAGAGGTTCTTGAAAGCGATAGACGAGGACCAAGTCTGTGAGCTCTCTGAATGCTGAGGGAAATAGTTTCGGTAGAAAGGAGGAGAAAAAAGAGACAGGGTTGTCACACTCTAAAGCTTCCGGCAAACCATATAAACGTAGGTTATTCCTCCTGTTTCTGTTTTCTAAACCCTCAGTATGTTGTTAAAGGCTGAGGACCATTTTCTCTAAAGAACAAATTCTCTGAGAGTTTCCTTGTACCTCTGAGAATTGTAGTTCCATTGAAGATACTCTACTTTCCATTGTAGACCACTTTTCCTCAAGAAATTGCATTTTAATTTAGTTTCCTCCACAAATGGGTGCAAAGCGCGTATCTCCTCCAAGAGCAATTCCATAGAAATGGGAGATGACGACGATTTGTCAGGAGATGGAGGGTCATGCTTCAGGCACTTAGATGAGGAAGTAGGTGGCGAAGATTTGTTTGAAGTAGATTGTGCTGCAGATTGCGATTGGAAGCTACTCCAGCCATCTGTCCTGTGATAAGAGAAGAGTCTGATGTTGAGAAAGAGGGCGGAGTAACCAATGGAGTATGTTTCGAAGATACAAAAACAAATTTTGGTTTGCGCAGCTTTCCCATAGATATCTGTCTCTCAAGAAATAAAGTAAATGTTGCACGAACTTATTGGCAGCTATAATTTCTAAATTTTCCAGGAGAGCTACCACTTGGTATAACTGACAGCTTCATGAAGAAAAGAGTCAGACAGAAGCAAGTAGTATCAGCAGGTTGCAGGACAACATGAATCAGAAGATTTGATAAATTAATATTGTGATAAAGAAAAGGAAAATGCAGCCATATACATTGAAGAAGAAGCTGAAAATTCCAATCATTCTACATAAAACCTGAGGTAATATTTGAAACAGGCAATGAGACAGTCAAATGATGGGATTCACTGACCAGACAAAATGGCATTCATTTTGTGACGCTTAATATATCAGGAAAAAAGAGCCATGCTTGGTGCTGCACAGGATAGAAAAATCCTCATTTGAAAAAGGTGGTGTATACATTTAAATGTCCAACTGTAAAAAACAAAAATGTTGAAGTTCCAAATACGCCGAATCAATTTTCACCAATATGCGCCTAAGATGGAGGGCGCTCCGAGGAAAATACTTTGGTGGTGGAAAAAAGGAAAATAAGCGCAGCGCACTTTATTAAAAAAAAGTGGCTCACTGAAGTCACAGCATGTTCCAGTTTCAAATGTGGGCAGTTTCCAGCAAAAAACGGCACAGAAAGCGCACCGGCGGGTCTATAGCAGGTCCCAGTATGGCGGACCTATCCCCTTAGGCCGCCATCTTATCCGGCACCATAGCCACGCCCCTGTAGTTTTATTATGAAAATGAAAAGCAGCAGCTTTTTTAAAAGAACTTATCCAGTCAGTAGGAAGATAGGAAATTGAACAGTATGCCTTAATACAAAACTAGGGAAAAATAAGCAAACAAGAACAAATGAGCATCTGAGACACCTCGATATCAATAACAAATTCACAGGTACATAAGCCTCTCTCCATCTCGCAACGACCTGCTACCACAATTTGGAAGAGATGAGATTGAGGAGGTAATGACCTTGCCTCTCTGGTGGACTGCCGCCTGCCATAATTAGAGATCGCTACCAGCTTAGTGGCCCTTTCTATGCCTTCAGAGGAGCAGCTGTCATGGTGGCGCCTCTGAAGGCCCTGAAATTGTTCCTGAACATGTTCCATGTGTCAATGTGTAAAACAAAAAAAATAATGAAGCTGGCTGTCTGAAACATTTTTCCCAAGGAGTGAAGGCCATTTCTCATTTTTCTGTTCAGGACTGCCAGGATTTTCCTGAACAGAAAAAAAACACCTCAGACCGTCAATAGGGCAGGCAGTCTGATCTACTCACACTGACAGCTCCGAATCTGCCAGGCCATCGGTTTAAGTTATACTGTGCCACTGGTAAAAACATGACAGCCTACCCAATTCTAAATACAGAGTTCTGACTGTCAATTTGGTGGACAAGGTAACCCTGCGTGTTTGAGCCGGCTGCACTCTCTGTCAAACTCTAAATCACCCCTCAAACTGCTGAATGAACCAAGAGGAAGCATTCTAACCCTGACTGAACACTTGACCAACCTGTGTTATTCTAGAAAAATTACTTTTGGTCTGTGGTCCTCATATTATAAATGCGTACAATAAAACAGTTTTATGTTAATGTCTGCAATGAAACTGTGTAAACGCAATGTTCAGCAGTCAAAATGGCATGCAGTCATCCAACTTTCTCATTAAATCCTAGTTTATGTAATGTGGCCTGAATCACTCCCCACTCACGAAATACCATTCTATGCGCAGTAACTCATGATTGAAAGGGTCCTTTTACAATGAGAATGTTCTCAGTGAATTATTCCACTTATACTTGTCCTGGGAGCTAGGATATCTTAAATGCCTAAAAGGTATTACAAAAAATATATCTACTTTTTCAGGTCTCATCCAGACACAGATTTAACTAACACAACAGTCTCCTGTTTTTTACCAAACAATAATAAAAATATAAAAATACACACACATATACATTCTCCTGCTCTCTCTGTCTCACTGTCTCTGTCTCTGCCTTTCTATCTAACTCTCCCTTTCTCCCCCTCTTCACCCATTTTTCGGTTCATGTGCCAATAATCACAGTTATTTTTACATTTGTCACCCTAAGTGGGAAAGGTATGCCCAGATATAGGTCCTGTGCTCCCTGTGCCCTGGATTCAAGCTAGCCTGGCTGATGAGGGGTAATACCCCGAAACCGGTCCCATGTAGTTTGTTTCTGGTCCAGGGAGTATCCGGCATGGCAATTCAGGCTGGACTGTTCCCATGGGGAGCTGGGTCAAGACTGATTTGCTTAAGGCTGGGTCCAAACTGGAATGGCATGGCAATCAAAAAAACAAAGTATCTAACCCAGATCAGTTCGTTCTAGAGAGATTGTTCCTTCAATGGTCATGTGCTTCACTTAATAATATACATAAAATTATTTAAACAAGGTGACAGAATTATATGACAATATTTCCTTTATCATTATTTTTATTTTCATTTAATGTAATTTTTCATTTTTCTTTTTTATGGAGGAGAGACAATTCATCATAAATACATTTTTAAAGTGAGTATTTTTTACTTTTAAGAACAAATACAATTGTTAACACACCAATGATTATAAATATATACACAATTATAATACACAATTAATTTTAAGAAAAACCACCTGATATCGAGCACCCAACTCAATTCACTAACATACACACATACATACTACAATCAACCCGCACTACCAAAAAGGAAAAAGGGGGAAACTGAGTATTAGTTGACAAGATTAAAAATGTCAATACTAGGGTCTCAGAAGAAATTCGAGACCCCTGCACCAGGTCGGTCGACGCGCGTTTCGGTGGGTAAACCACCTTCCTCAGGACCTTTTTTCTTTTTTGACTCAAGGATATCAGGGGACCTAAAAAATGTGTACATGAAAAAAGAAAATATATCTGTCACCAACACTGTCATAACAAATTAAAAACAAAAACACCAACGCAACTGAAAAACATTGTTTAGATTTTGCACAGCCGCTTCTCACATGACCAATAATTGCAGGGGAAAAAAACATGAGCAAAAAACTTTTACTCTCTGCATATCGTAGAGTCATAATATAGATTGAGACTAGAGTTGCATCAGAACAAGAAATGATGAATTAGACTCTTATTATTTCAATAAATTCCTTTCATGTTGAGTTAAGGACACAAGGGGCACTTTCAAATTAACCAAGACATTGTTCTACTTACAGTGAAAAACAAGAGGGTTCCTATTCCCTTGATACTCTTTTCCTACCAGCTGAGTGATTTCAAAACAGGATATATGTCAAGAGGCACCTGTATGAAAAATATGAGGACCCTTACTCTACATTCCACAAATAAATGGGCTTAACATACATTCATCCGTTGGTGGATAATCTTACCAAATCGCGATACAGGACAGGGAACGATGGTGGCGATTACTCCAGTCTGCTTAGAGATAGTTGTCTGTTCTCCCGTAAACAAAATTGGCTACAATATAAGCATGCCAATGTTTAATATTCTGTTTTTCCTTTTTTGCGAGCACAGTACTAAGATGAACAACTTAAGGGGCATAAGGATCAAAAACGTACCTTTTAGATAATTGATAATGCCCTCAACGATGCGACACGAGTAGGATTGAGGTTGGTTCTTAATATAACGTCACTTGGTCTCGACAATTGCAGTCTAAGAAATAGAAAAAAGATGCAAATACCCAAACGTAAGATGTCTTGGCCAAGGATAAAATATGTGTGGCGTATCAAGTTGTTTAAGTTGGTACAAAAAAGATATTCTTACATCTTTTGTTTCTGGGACGATATTTTAATGGAGAGTATTTTTTTTGCGAAGGGTTTGTAACGCCGCTCATTATTCCGCATACGTCTAAAATATAAAAAGATTTGAGATGTATATAAGACCGGAGACAATTAAGTAAATGCAGAGTTATAAAGAGACTCTAATCTCACGAGGTTGCGGCGGTATGGTCACGGCATAGGGGGTTAAGCCGGTACGATAGACATGAGTTTACCTCCGAATAAGCATGGTTCTACATGGTCCTAGATTACTACGTACCCGAACGTCTTGTATCACGTAGTCTACTCTCATCTTCCTTTGAAATCGGCGGCAAGCGGCATACTGCGTTTTGTGCCTGGTTTATGATCCCTCCCTTTGAATGTGAGATCACGCGATAGTTATTGTGTTATCACGAGAATACGAGCGTCAGTACAGAGTTAACATAAAAAGTGGACTCTGATTTACTAGCCAGTTACTCGACGTATCTCCGTAGCATTGGCTCTGACTTAACATAAAGGGTGGACTATAGTGCACTCGTCGGTAACTTGAGGTAGCTGGGTCAAGACTGATTTGCTTAAGGCTGGGTCCAAACTGGAATGGCATGGCAATCAAAAAAACAAAGTATCTAACCCAGATCAGTGACTGAGGGTGAATGTTTGATTTGTTCAGGGGTCCGTCCATCTTCTGTTCTTTTTGCAATTGTCACCCTAAGTGGGAAGGGTATGCCCAGACGTGGTTCCTGTGCTTGCTATGCCACTGGATTCAAGCTTGCCCGGCTGATGAGGGGTGATACCCGAAACTGGTCCCAGGATGCTTGTTCCTGGTCCGGGAGGACCTGGCTTGGCATTCGGGCTGGACTGCTCCCATGGGCAGCAGGATCAAGACTGGTTTGCATATGGCTGGAGCCAAACTTGAATGGCATGGCGAGCAAACAAACAATGGATTTAAACCAGATCTGTGATTGGGGTGAATGTTTGATTTGATCATCATTCTGTCCATCTTGTCTTTTTGCACCACATGGGGCCAGGGGTCAGCCCACTTCAACCATTGGCTGTCTTCTCTGTGAGAGACTGCATCCTGCCCATGAACAGGTGCATATCCTAATAAAAAGTAGTTCATGCCAGTGCCATGGCAGGTAGGCCAATTTCTGCCTTCCTGTTTTTTTTAAATTTATTCTTGAGATGGCTCAATTTTACTTACTTTTTTTCTATAACATGCACACCATCGTCACCACCTTTAAACTGGAATTGTTATCTTTTATTACGTTTACAATGTTAATGTCTATTGCAATTGTTTGCAAAACATAAAGCTCCGGGAAGCTATACCTACTAGCTTTGCAAATGATTGTTTATTACTGGAGCAGCAGGTGCTTGCTGATCTCTGCTCTGTTGGAAGAAAATGTTGCTCCACAAATTACAAAAAAAGGGAAGAAAAGCAAATGACGCATTTCCCAGCTGGATTCTATATCAGGCGATCATTATCCCCAACGGAAATAAATCTTGGTGGATGGGACAGCAAAGTGTCGGGGTAATGGAATATAGATTAATGGAGGATCTCAGATGAAAAGCAGAAGCAGAGCACCGCAAAACCGAGAAGAGAAGCTAATACCACGAGAACACAGACACCGCAAGCATTCTTAAGTTAGCAGCCCTCGAATGCTGTCAAACAGAAGGGCTGGTGCTTCCTAAAGCCATGTAAAACAGCCTAGCTAGGTTGCCCCCTCCTGATGATGTCAAGTTGCAACAAAATGTTTTTTTTTAAAAAACACATTATCAGTGCTTGGGGAAAGGCTTGAAAGTGTTGCACACGTGCCACGTTAATGCACAGAGGCAGTGCGTAATGGTTTCAGGTCGATCCAATCTACCAATAATACTCATTTTTTGGCAACAACATTTATTTTTCCTCCAAAGATTTTTGACCTAAAGCAAAAGAGAAAAACACAAAAGAGGGAAAGAAGGTGGAAGAGAAAGACTAAATATAGTCATAAAGGGGGAGAGCAGGGAGGAAAAAGAACCTGCCTGCAAGAGTGAGATAAAGTGGCAGGGAGTGGGGTGGTGAAGAAAAGAGAAATGAGGTGGAATCAAGACAACACAGTCTTGGTGCCAGTAGCGGTCGGTGGTGGGAGTGCTGCCGGGTGGTGACATGGGAGGGGGGAGGGGCAGGGTGGGAGGTAGTAAACTACAGATTATGGGCAAATACAGGTAAGTAAACATATAAATAAATAAAACGAATTTCGTTGCGAGCACTGCATCGAATATGGCAATGCAGTTCGCACAGTGTAATTCGTTTTATTTATTTATATGTTTACTTACCTGTATTTGGCCACAATCCGTAGTTTACTAACCCCTACCCTGCCCCTCTCCCCCCCCCCCCCCCTCCCAAACATCACCGCCCGGCAGCACTCCCACCACCAACCACTACTGCTTGGTACTGGTACAGACGCAATTCGATAGCTCTGGCTACCCGTGTGTGAGCAAATCTTTAAATCATAGCACTGGAAACTATTAACTTTTACATAAAGGTGCATGTAAAATCTTTCTGACACCATTGGTCGGATTACATAGATTTTAGCATGTTGAGCAATGTTACATAGTGCGGTTTCACTGTATTGCTGTCATTTGCATAGACCAAGTGGTGCAAAAAAACACTTACACTAAAAGAGTGGCAAAAACTGTTATTAAAGAATTGTGTTGCTATTTGTTTAAGGCTTTACTACTCCATGCAAGACCCAAAAGCACTGTAATGTATGTAATGTAAAGTGAATTTGTAGAGCGCTGCTTGTCACCCGGCCGTGGAGGTATCTAGGCACTGCACTCTAAGCATGTTAGTTAGTGAAATTGTTTTTTCACACAACTGTGTGTGAAAATAATGGTGCAATATTGTTTCAGGGCTGGTGCACTCTACGTAATGCGGAATTTCAGGGTGAAGAGATTAGGAGCATCTTTAAGGGACCACCAAAAGCAAGTCAAATCCACTTTTAGCACAAACCTAGTGGTAAATCGAACGTGCTCGATGTGTATAATGTGTCAGCTGAATCCTATTACAATGTTAAGAAATTCATATTACTTTTCCAGACGTAGTGAAAGAACACTCGCTCTACTCATGCACAGAAGAAAGTAGGCGTTCTGAGAAGAAGTGCCAAATGCCTTGAGAGCTTGGCAAGTGCTGCGAATGGAAACCGGAAATAATTAACGCCCAGGCGACCCGACCTCTACACCCCAGGCTTGCCTCAGCTATTCCCAGTAATTTGTTCTTCTCGCCCACTTTCTGCCACCTTCACTCCCTTGCCTTCCTGATGCAGTGCCCACAACTGAAGTACACACGCTGCTGGAACAAATAATCATTTTAACTGTAAGTATAACACTCTGATATTAGGAGCTGATTGTCCAGTCAGTGCTTTATGTTACAAACCAAAAGCACTTTACTACACACAAAAGTAATAAACTGTACATAAAACAATGATAAGCAATGAAAACCAGAAATCTAGAGTGCCTTCCTGGCCTGGGGCACGACCCCAAACACTACTAAAGCGCTTAGACGCTAAAAGCTGTACATATATTTACAAGGAGGCCAGTGGATAATGTTATGCGTGAAGCCTGAGCCTGCTGCCTTGCAACACCAGGGTCTGCAGCCCTTGGGAAAGGATTGTGGAATTAGTACCAAAGCACAGACTTTTGAAGGTACTCAAGGTATACATTAAAGGATTGTTTTAACTGTAATTTCATTTATACAGTGCGTACTACCCCTGACGAGGTGTAGAAGTGCTTTTCGGCGAGTAGCATGCCACTCCGGAACCCAAAGAGGATTAGTGGTGCATTAGTATAGGGAGATATGAAATTAATTTGAGCAGAGGACATGTGGGTTTATTATTTAGGTTGAAAACGAATAGTGGAGGGATAGAAAATGGAAGGGTTTGCATTTATATAGCACTTGGTATCCCTGATGAGGTCTTGAAGTGCTTTTCGGCGGGTAGCACATTACTCCGGAAACCAAGCATTATTAGTTTGGAATTAGTATAGGGAAATATGAAATTAATTTGAGCGTTGGACATGTTAGTCTGTTAGTTGGATTGAAAAGGATAGAGGAGGGATAGAAGAGGGAAGATGATTATTTTGCTGCACGTCAATAGGGCAAAGTTATCTCTGTGCAGAGCATGGTTTCAGTTACAGGTACTGGAATGTTAATGGGTGTGGTGCATTTGCCAAGAAAGCATTCCAACCTTCCAAACTGAGCCGGTGGAGAACATGCCAAGGGCGCACGCCGGTTTGGCTGGTCCACGACGGCCAGCTAAACCGTCATGCACAATTATAGAGTGCCCACCACTCCTCCCCTTACTCTGCGGGCATTCCAGTCCACCCCGCCACTAAGGAGGCATACTGAAAAATAAAATGATAATAATATGCTGTTATTATCATTTTATTTTTCCTGTGGGGCAACCTTCGTCCGCCTTAGTGGAGGAGCCGTCCCTGCCGGCAACGCCTAAATATGGTATATTTTCAGAATGTACTATTTGGCCCCTTAAGACTTATGTAGGTGTACTCAGTTCAGTTATGAGTATTCAAATGGATGTCTTATGAAGGGGGGGCGACTTACTTACTTCACTTGATCTTTGGCTTTTGCTTGGTAACTTACTCCAGTTATCACTCAGAACTCAACTAGATAAGGCTCTTGATCTGTTTATAGCCGGGATCACCAACCGTTTCTATCATAACATCTACTTCTGATCAATGAAAATAGTCCTGAGCTACTAATTGCTTTTTTTTCTTTGTGACAGGAGTGACCACATCAGGTACATCCCCAATAATCATCACACCTTGCAGGATTATAGTAGTGACCACTAACCCTGGGCGTAGCACTTTGATACGCCCACGGAGTGGACGTAGCGTTGCCTACTTCGCCATTTGCAAAGTAGGCGTTGCAGGCAACACTACGCCCAGCCCGCGGGCGTAGCGAAGTTGCCCGCCAGTTGCCCGCCACCCGCCCTCCCTAAATACTTAAATTGCATTTTAGAAAATGACTAAAAACCACTTACCTTGTCCGCCGCGTCCCCGGGACTCCCTCTCGTCATCGCGCGATTCGCGCCGCAGTCTTAGATAGTAATGCGCATGCGCGGCCGCCCGCGTATGCGCATTTCCCACGAGAAATGCGCATGCGTGGGCGTTCGCGCATGCGCATTACTATTCAAGACGGCGGCGCGAATTGCGCAATGACGTGAGGGAGCCCCGGGGACGCGGAGGACAAGGTAAGTGGTTTTTAATCATTTTCTAAAATGTAATTTAAGTATTTAGGGAGGGCGGGAGGGAGGCGGGTGGCACGTACTGTGGCTACGCAAAGTGCGTAGGTGGACGTAGTGTCTCGCCCACTTCGCGTAGCTTCGCAAAGCCCCACTACGCCCACTATGCCTACCCTTAGTGACCACCCACATGTATGTTACAGTACTGAACAACAAAATCTCACCAGCCAAATGTTTGTATCTAGCACACTGATTACATAATATCCTGACAGCACTAATACATAGTTATGTATCCATTTAGAATTCTTAGCTCCATTTATACGTACTTTCACACATATATATACATTTTTTGCCAAATATAAAATGTCTTCACATGACTAATGAAATAACAGCCAAAGCAGTAAGCACTCACTGGCACAAAGGAAATACATCTAGCTCTAAATATTTCAAACATATCATGAATTAGGATTCAAAGGGCAGTTATAAATGCGTTTTGGATTTTCAATCATTTTGATTTCAAACACCAGCATAACACTTTTTCAAAATACATATTTTTCTATCAAATATGCCCTTTTGATTTTGGGTTAAAAGCACTCCTAGAACATCTTGTCTTTTTCAAACATACTATGTGACTAATACAGTGGGGCTTGAAAGTGATGAATCTCCTCTGACTTTGCTAAATTTAACGGAGACAAGTGGTCATGTTGCGAGTCCCGCAGGCCGTGACAGTGTGCATTTGTATTTAAGTGTGTGGCCCTGCCATTAGTGTGACTGGATGCCACGTTAAGGGTCCAGAGATGTGTAAAGCTGTCATTTTCAATGTGGCCAGACCTGCTGAATTACATACTGTGCGGAACTGCACTTCAGGGACCTACTTCCAGGGTACTGTCGAAGTACCCATAGCTGTCAAGCCCCTCCATTGCAGAGTACTGGTTTATAGTTTACTTTAAAACAACCCTTCTTTCTGTAAATCATAACAGACTGTAGTGCCCACATGCATCAAACTCCTGTTTTGCGATTCCAAATTTGCGATTTTTACCGAATCGCAAATAAGGAATCGCAAAACAGAATGCATTATTGAAAGTGCATAATATTTGCGATTCGGTAAAAATCGCAATTTTTACCGAATCGCAAATATTATGCGAATTCCAAATTGCGATTTCGCAATTTCCATTGATTCCTATGGGCCAAAAGGCCCCTAGGAATCAATGGTAATTGCGAATTCGCAAATTGTATTTCGCAAAATGTTGATGCATTCCATGGGTGCAGGGGGGGGTCCGAAGGACCCCCCCTGCACCCCTGAAATGTATTTTAACATGGATGTTTCACACACACATTTCCTAAGGACATGTGTGTCTGTAACATGACAGTGTTTAAAATGCTAATTTGAGCATTTTAAACATTTTTCGCAAATTACCACGAGGTTCTACCTCGTGGTAATTTGCACTTGCAATCTTTAAATTCGCAATTTTTTTAAGAATGATGCATTGCATTTAAGGAATCGCAAAAATGCGATTCCTTAAATGCAATCGCATTTTAGAAAATCGCAAAATTAGCGATTTTAAACAAAAACAAATGATGCATCTCAAAAAGCATTTTTGGAATCGCAAACGGCCGATTTTAAGGAATCGCACCGTTTGCGACTCCAAAAATGCTTGATGCATGTGGGCATAGATATATTGTTACTTGTTCTGCACTTTTCGGAAAGACAACTGTCCATAAATCTACTTTCCCATACCTATATAAATACTGTCCCTGCAGTGCTACTAAAATCTAGACTTGTATCACTTTTTCACCATATAAGTATGGCAGGCTGCAGTACCACATTCACCACATACTGCTCTCATGTAGCTAACAGGGTAGGTTATGCGTGAAGAAAGAGTATGGGTGGCTGTACAAAAGTGCCTACTTGCAGTCTATTTTTCAGATGGCATGTGAAAGGAGGTTTCAGCGGGTTCCACGTGGGTTGGGTTTCAATTTGTTTGTCAGGATGTACCAGAGGAAAGTGATCATGTCTCCAGATGTGACATTGTGGGTCTGCCTCACAGCCAATGTGAAACATGGAGTCTTTTTAGAATGCTCTATTCAGCGCCTTAGGGCCTATACTAATGCACACAGTTCTGTTATGGGTTTTTTAGATCGGAATCCTAGGAACGAGGGGTGAGCTACTCAGTTTGACTTTGACTTTTGCTTGGTGACGTACTACAATTATCATAGAAAGAACAGGCATTGATCAGGCACCCTCACAAGATATGTAATCATCCAAATGATTATTCAGAGTTTATAACAAACAGTTCATTGCTAGGAGAAAGGCTTCCAAAACACGGATCCAGAGCCAGGTGTTAGACTTCAAATCTTTTATTTCAAAATTATTAAAAATTGTTTCCAGCTTGTCCTGCCGACACGTGTTTCGTCTCTTTGGAGACTTTTTCAAGGCCAAGAAGACGGAAATAAAGCACTGGTAATAAACACCACGAATCTCGTTGTCAAGCGCAGATGAAGCTAACTTCTATGGTCACACCAGAAGTGTCAGTCCTAGAATAGATATATCTCGAGGACACAATCTTTCTGGTTCGAATTACTGGTATACGGTCTTGAGGAGCATATAATGATATCCCAAGTTGTGGTAGTGAGTGATATAGAAAAGACTTAGTCAATTATAAATCCTGCTTCGTGGAGGTGAATTCAACTATTCTTAATTCTGACAGATGACCATGATAAGTCACTCCTGAGATGCAGCGTCACCCTGGCACCTCCACTGCTATCAGTCACTCCTTGCCGCACGTCACTCCTCGCGGCACGTCGCCGCTCGTCACAGCTCCTCCCCGCCTGTCGTCATCACGCAGGTGTAGGTCGCGGTCAGCGCTATGTCGCAGTCAGCGCTTGTTTTAGGGGACTACTTTGTTTTTAAACTTAAATTTTTTAATTTACGTTTATTTTTTATTTTATGCAGCCTATGTCCATCTACACACCCTAAGGATTACAACAATGTATTGGGTGTGTGGATTGGCGCTGTGGGTCCCGAGTTTACCTTGCCAAAAGGTTTCTGTTCTCTCTTTATACTAGTAGTATAGATATATATATATATTGGCCCTGCCACTGAAATAACTTCTTAGCTGAATGGCTGAATTGGGCTAACCCCCAGCCCCATGCTGTAGACAGTGGGTGATGAAAGAAAATAGGAATGGCACTTACAAAGATAAATCGATGAAGGAGGCTGACCAAAAGACCATCTATGTTTTTGTATATGTGTGCATATGCCTGAAACCGGAGGCTGGTGAGACAGCAAAAGATGTCTCTAGGCCCGCTTTATTAAGAGACTGCATCTCCGAATTAAAGGACAGTTTCACACCACAACTGCCTGACAGGTTTCCAGATGCTCCCAAACATTTTCCATAGACACCTAGGGACTTATATATGAGAGCCCTGCATCACTTTTGCACAATGTAAAGTGGTGCATCGGTGACGCAAGGCTCTGTATCAGATTTATGAAGCCACGCAAAGCCACCCTCCATGGCTTTGCGTGGCCTCATAAATCATGAGTAAGGTTATGCAGCACTAATCGTTGCATTGCCTTATTTTGAGCCGAGGAGGCTCTCTATGGTGGTTGCAGTGGGTTTTCCCATGCAACAGATTTACAAAATCATGTAAACCTGGGGAAACACCAAATTATTAAGAGAAACATTGCCGCTTTTTCGGCACACATCGCCGAAAAGTCGCTATCTTTTCATCACCCTATTTGCAAGGACACGCTAACAAGCGTTAGCGTGTGTTTCCTTGCTACTTTGCAAGTCAGCGATCAATATCGCTAATGACATGCAAAGTAAGCGTTCTCTAGCTAAACAACATTGAAATCCTCGCTAACATGGCTTTGCGATATTAGCAAGCCGTGCAGCAGACCCGCAAAGCAATAAAAATAACTGCGCTAACCGCGGTTATCACAGGTATGTAACGCCTGCTTTTAAAATGACTTAGGCATACTGATAATGGGAGGTGGATTGCCATGTTAGGTCCACACTCCCCTATCAGCAAGCCTCTCTTTAGCACTGTGAAATCTTCGCTGGATTTCACGCGCTATTCCTGTTATTCGCTGGAATTACATCGCCTGTTAGCTAAACGTTGATAATACGTCGCTAACACGGCAATGTAATACATCGATAATGTGAATCGCGCTAAGCACGATTTGCTATAATTATCGCATGTCCTTGATTATATGCCCCCAAATCCTTACACCTCCCAAGGTGAGGCATAATGAGGAGAACTATCTTTATTTCTCCTGGTTTTTTCCTCTTTCTGTGTGTGTTGCATTTTGCTTTTTGCAGCACACATAGAGAGAGGAAAATGCCTCTTAGGATTTCTTTTGTGCAGGAAGTTGCCCCTTGTGAACCAAAAAATCCTGAATGCAAAAGAGGCACCCTTACACATTGGTGCACGGATGCGTAAATTGGCGCTAGACTGCTGAAACGGCACCAGCGCAGGGAGAAAGAGCAGGAATGCACTGTATTGCATACATGCGGTGCCTTCCTGTCCTTTCATTGTGGTGTAGGGCAGCACAGCAAGGTGCTTCGCTGCGCCGCACTTCGCCAAAATCCTGTAAATAAGGGCCATAGTTGGCATCCTAGAGTTTTGAAAGACCCACTTAATGGCTCTTTGTGGTCCACAAAACTTCCTAGTATATGCATCTGCATGTATCAATAACATCAATCTTCTGGCCCCTTTCCTCTTCTTTCCAGATGGTATTGTCATACTTGCGCATGCCTTTCTGTTTCCTTTTCCCGTTTGTGTTGGCACTCGGAGGCTGCAGACGGGATGGGAGCTCACCTTCACACTCCAGCCAGACACTGTGAGAGAAATTGTAAAAGAACATCTCCATATTTCCATCTTGTCTGGAACAATCTGCTGCAGACTTTAATGAGCCATCTGCACCACACCAAGTGGGCGGCTATAGGAAGCCATACTGTCATTGTTTACCATATATTTACGTGCCACGCAAAGAGCGCTGCACCAAAGCGGTAATTAGGAAATGTATATTTAAAAATAAACAATGCACTATGTGGAATCATATGCTTCTGGGACTCCAGTTTCGGCTGCTTCCACATGGTCTTAATGGTGCTGGCAGCAGGCGAATCCCTTATACAGAGGCAAGGCATGTTTATGTTGCCCTTGAGTTTGAAGGCCTCTAAATTTAGGCATAGAGACTATTTGAAAAACAACTAAAAAATGCTTGATCAAAAACACTGACGTTGCTATTGCCAAAAACAGGTCTGGCTTTAAAAAAAATACTGCAGATTTAAATAATGCACACATAAGCCCTGATTACAACCTTTATTTTATTTATTTATTTATTTTGAAAGTTTTATATAGAGCGAACAAGATCTTTGCAGATATCAGAGCGCTTTACAAATACAGGAGGTAGGGAAAACAAGTAACATGGGAGAGATTATCAGACTTTTGAGCATAGAATCCTTGTAGGTAAAAAATGAAAAGCAAAATAGGGTGGGTACATGGGGTAGCATAATAATTGACTAAAACCAATGAAACAAATCGACAACCAGACAAACAATAGTGCAGAAAGGTGTATATCCTCAAATAGATCAAGAGTACAAGTTCAAGTGAAATTAGTCATGAGGATAGCTTTTACTTCTTTTTTAAAGAATGCAGAGGAGGAGATAAGTCTGGTTTCAGGAGGGAGTGAGTTCCAGATCCTGAGTGCCATTCCTGAGAAAGAGCGTTTATATGTTTTTTCCTTCCGGAATCTAAGAGGTTTCAGGAGAAGATTCTTTGTGCTTCTAGTGGTTCTTGAGCCACCAGATATTGTCAGTTTCTGAGTGAGGTAGCCGGGTAAGTTGTGGTGTACAGCTTTGTGCGTCATGCAGGCAATTTTCAGATGTATTCTGGCTTCAAAAGGCAGCCAGTTCAGGGATTTTAAGTCAGGGGAAATATGCAAGTGTTTTTTTGATCCAGTGATGAGTCTTGCTGCAGCGTTCAAAGAGGCTCTCAGGGGTGCAGTTGTAGATAGAGGGAGTCCGCAAAGGGCGACGCTACCGTAGTCTAAGCGAGGAATGACTAGGGCTTGTACAGCAGTTTGGAAGACCTTTGCTGGGAGGAAGGGTTTAAGTTTCCTCAGGGTGTTGATTTGGAAATTAGCTCCCTTAGTTGCTTTGCTGATATGCTGCTGCATGTTGAGATTGGTGTCAAGTGTAATGCCTAAGGATTTCGCTGAGTCTACGATGGTAGGTTGGACATTGAGTGCAGATAGGTGTTTAAGCCAAGTTTGAGTGGTGGAGATTTTCGCGGGAGGTGAGATCAGAAGGAACTCAGTTTTCAGAGCATTGAGTTTGAGGTGATTATCGGCAAGCCATGATTGGGTGTTTCTGAGCGTTGAGTTCAGAAGTTTGATGTCTTTGGGGGATTGTAATTTGAGATATAGTTGGGTGTCGTCGGCGTACATGTGAAAGTGTACATTAGATGCTTGTAACAAGGTGGTGAGAGGTTCCATGACCAGATTGAACAATGTTGGGGATAAAGAAGATCCTTGTGGGACGCCTAAAGTTACAGGCATTGGTGGGGACATCAAGTTGTTGCTCTTGAATTTCTGAGCCCTGTTATGCAGAAAGGAGGTGAACCATTTGAGAACAGTCCCAGATAGGCCCATTCTGGTGTTTAACAGCTCAAGTAAGTTCTCGTGTTTGACAGTGTCAAATGCTGAGGAGAGATCGAGAAGGATGAGAAGGCAGGTATCGTTTTGATCTAGGATTTGGAGTGCGTCATCAATTATGTGTGTCATAGCAGTTTCAGTACTGTGCCCTGCTCGGAAACCTGATTGATGAGGGTTGAGGAGTTCAAACTGATCAATGTGATTTGTTAATTGGAGTTGTACACATTTTTCCAGAAGTTTTGAAAGTGTGGAAATATTGGTAATAGGACGGTAATTGTTTAGGTCAGTAGGGTCCGCTGTTGGTTTCTTGAGTATAGGTGTAACTTGTCCAATTTTGAGTGAGTCGGGATGAGTCCTTGTTGAAGTGAACTGTTAATAATTTTGGTCCAGAGTGGGAGGAGCAATGGGATGAAGTCTTTTACAGCGTTGGTAGGAAGAGGGTCTGTGAGGTGATTAGAGGGTTTCAATGTGCTGCGCAGTTTTAGAATTGCTTCTTCTGAGTAGGTGTCAAAGGATGACCAAGCAGCATTGTTTTTTGGCTCAGTGGGTGTTATGCTGCGGGGGTTGGAGTAAAGGATTACATCATTGCGAAGATCGATCCTTATGTTATCAGTCTTTAGTTTGAAGAAGGCAGCGAAGTCTTCACATGATGGTATATCACCTATTGTGCTATGTGTGAGTTGGGGATGTTCCTTGGATTGTGTTTTGATAAGTT
Organism: Lissotriton vulgaris; assembly: GCF_964263255.1. Classification (NCBI taxonomy): domain Eukaryota; kingdom Metazoa; phylum Chordata; class Amphibia; order Caudata; family Salamandridae; genus Lissotriton; species Lissotriton vulgaris. Next base: position 522,054,029 of record NC_141697.1, read on the forward strand.
CAAATAGTTTTCTTGGCCGGTTTTTTGCTTGATGGAGCTGAAGGCTGAAGAAATCTGATTTGGTGCGCTTAATTTTCCTGAAGTAGGCGTTTCTCTTTTTCTTAAGAGTTTAAAGGTGCAATGCCAAAGGGGCTGATCTCCAGGTGCGCTCTGCCATTCGCATGGCTCGTCTGTCTTCGTTGAGTCTACCATCGTACCATGGGTTGGAGATGCAAACTCTCAAGCCAGAGAATATTTGCTCATGTGCTGTATTTACCCCGGTGCAAATTGTGCACCATTCAATATTTGCCCACAGGTTTTTGGCAAGTGAAAAATGGTTAGAATCGTGCTGGCAAACAGCATGTAATTCCGGTTTGCGCACCCTGGAACTTACATGGGTGTTGCATACAAGCAACCCCAGACCAACTTCAGGCTACTCTGAATTTATCAGTGAGGTCCAGCTTGAGTCCAGTGGCACAGGAAGAATTGGGTATGTCTAGCCATTCCCACCACACTGAGGATGTCACTCTTAGAAAATGTAAGAAAGTGATGGATAGAATTTTTAAATTAATTTAATGCATTTCCACCCATCACTTTTTGCTGTCTGAGTCACCCAAGGTTTTGAGGGAATGCTCAGGCACGACTATAGGGAACCAGGAATCATCTCAGTGATGAGGCTGAAAAGGGAGAAAGCTAGTCTGGCATTCCTTGTGTTCATATTCATGGAGAACATAGCTAGCATTTTAAACTCTACGGTTGCTATTGGAAAAGGAAAGAGAACCGAGTTGCATATGGTTGGTCCCCTTCTGCAGGGCTTTAAGTGGGATGAAAAAACTTGGGGGGGCGGGGGGGGGGGGGGGAGCGGGGTTCTCAAAGGAACGTGGCCAATGAAATTGAGGGTATAGCTTAAAAACACGTATGCTAAAAATCTGTGCTTAGCGTAGTGGCCCGCCCGACTTCTATTTTGCTGTTTCTGTCATTGCATCCAGATATCTGATTCAACATTTAACATCATACCTACATCAAGTCAGGACTATTGGCTTTGCCAATGGTTGTTAGTTGCATAAGATAGATAAGCAGCAACTCTGGCTTGTACATAATATTGCTGCTGCTGTGAGACCCGGCCCACTTAAAGCCCTGCCCTTCTGTAATACTAAAGACAAGCTAAAAAAAACAATGTTGTAGAATGGGCCTAGAGTAATCACATTTACATTGGTTCAGATGAATTCAAGCATTATCATCTATTAACCTCTTCCACGCTGATGACGAGCTGGGCTCATTATGGCGTAGCCTCCTCGCACGCTGATGACGAGCCCAGCTCGTCACGTAAAGTGCGTTTTTAAAAATCTCAGCGTGCGAGCGGAATTCCGCTAGCGCGCATGAGGTTAATGTTTTACTGTCTAAGCAGCATTGTGGGGCCAGGCCACATGAGAGATGTGAGTGTTGGCCTGATTGGAGGCTGGTGGGTGCGAGTCGGTTTAGTGATAGGACTGTGGAATGAAGGATCAGGGAGAAAGATAACGCCACGGGAGGTTGCCCAGTGAAGAACTATGAAAAAGGGTCTTGGCCTTATATTCTGAATGCTTTGAACTGAGAGGCAATCATCTTCAAATAATTACCTCAGACAAAGAAGGGAAAATTGGAGGTTTTAATCATCAGACGGGTAAGCCTCAAAAGTGAGCGGTGCCTTCACCACAGCCGCCACTGATAATCAATGTAAAGACAGACTTAGTTTGGGGTCTACAGACAAAGTGGTCGTTCAAAAAATATGATTGTTTTTATTCAAATCTTTTGCTTTAAATTTTTGACAAAAAACTGGCCAGCATGTGTTTCACGACATCAAAGTCTCTTCATCAGGGCGATACAATGACTTATAAAGTAAAAATTAATGTCAGAACAGACAGGGGTCGTAACCAGATACAAGGAAAGACAAGAAAAAGGTAATGAATGAGATAAACAAAACAAATAAATCATAAAATCAGAATCACTAGTGAATAACTTTTAGATTGTGAGCATAGGCAAAAATGTAAAAAAGGTAGACCCATAGGTATCAATCAAAAGAAATCCATACCGTAGTATTCAAACTACATTTATCGCTCTAGTGGACATAGTTAACTCTTTTTTGTTAATTCCTTTGAAATGAGAGAACTATGGGGCATATTACCAACAAATAGCGATATTTATCGCTAAGTAGGGTTAGCAGCAATATTTTTATCACCGCGCATCACTGGTTTTTATCGCTGAGATAACTTGCTCTTAGCAAGGTTTATCTCAAAAGCGATAAAAATCCAGGCGATAGCTGCGAAATGCGTAAATATCGCTGAGAATATAGCGATATTCACGCATTAGCGACGAAATGCTCTTAGCCATGTTATCCACCTCCCATTGGATAACATGGCTAAGAACTGGTCTGGGCAGGTGTTAGTATTTGGAGATATTCGCGCTTAGCGCGAATATTTCTATCGCTACGCCTGCCTTGCTAATAGGCGATAGTGCGTTAGTGACTGCTGTCAGTCGCTAACGGGTTGGGTATGCCCACTTTGCATGTCATTAGCGATAAATATCACTTACATGCAAAGCGGGCCCCAAACCGCTCGCTATCGCCTACAAGCTGTCGCTAACTGCTGTTAGCGACAGCTTGTCAATAGGGCATAAGAATTATCGCCGCTTAGCGGTCGAAAACGGCCGCTAACGCAGCGATATTCGCCTATCGCCCTCCTTGGTAATATGCCTCTATGTTTTACTATAGCATTTATCAGTGGAACATATACCATAGGCGCAAGTGACAGGATATGACGACTGAAGCTGAGTAGGAGTGGACGAAGGCTGGTGGGGGAGCGCTCAGGGATAAACATAAAACCTATGCGGAAACTGGCATAATAAATTAGTTCAGAAAGGCCTGGGACAGGCACAGGGAGTTTGAGTAAGCAAAGATAAAGTTGCATACCATGTAGAGTCTGCTTTTCAAAGAATGAAAGGAATGGCCAGGCTGGAATGGCTTTGCAATCCTTATTTGCCATCAAATTTTGTTTCTACGTAGTTTTGCAAATAGCCTCTATTCCACGGAGGCTGTGGAAACTATTACCTCATGTTACCGCAATGTCAAACAATACAAGAAATACTTTTCTTGAAAAAAAATATATAAGTGGTGCAGTACACTTTCAAACGGGAACAGAGCAGATCTCTATTAATCGACCGTCTACATCTCTTTAAACCAAAAAAACAAATACAAAATGAACGCACTGACAGTGGCGTGTGCGCTCAGACAATGTCCGAATTCCTTCCATTCATATCACCAGAAATCTGGGATACTGTGTGCAGACTGTAAACGCGGCCCTGAGGAATACGTTACAGCAGTCGAAGTATGCCGCCCGCGAGACAGGCTGGGGTTTCTTAATAGATCCAGTCTGGTTGTGAGCGCTACTAACATTACATCGTGCTTCCCAGCATGCCTTGCGTCGGCGGTGGAGTAAGCCTCCCCAGGTTTTGTTTCTGACTTCCATCTGGTTATAGACTTTGGGGCAGATTTATGTTAACTGGCGCATCCCGAGGGATGCGCCAGTTAACATGCGCCACAGTGCGCCACAGCTACGCCACCCATGGTGCGCCGCATTTATGATGCGGCGCACCATGGGGCAAAAACGGCACAGATGCGTCACGCGTCTGTGCCGTAAAAGTGACGCATTGCTGGAGTTGCGTCGCAAGCGCGACGCAGCTCCAGCAATGCTCTGTGGGGGCCTATTCTTTTAATGCTGCCTCAAGCCTTACGCCTGCTTCAAGCAGGCGCAGGGTTTTGACGCAGCATTGCCCTGAAAGTGACTGAGTGAAATCTCATAGATTTCACTCAGCCACTTTCAGGAGGCGTTCCTGCGCAGGAACGCCCCCCCCCTGCGCAGGAACGCCTCCTCATGGCGCAGTGCTGTACAACGTGACTCATCTCCTAGATGCGTCACGTTGTAAATAGGGCGCAGGGATGCGCCACGTTTCCGCGTCGTTGAGTCACGCAACGGCGGCATAAACGTGGCGCAAGCCCTTCATAAATCTGCCCATTTGTGTTGGTGAAATTAGAAAATAATTGGACATTAATTATTAAGGGCTGTTTATATAAAAACACAAACAAACAAGACGCTGAGGGTGAAGAATGTCAAAATGGCGCCCTCCAATCTAGATTTTGTGGTATCCTCGGCGGTGCCTCTACACTGACAAATAATTAGTTGGAACTGTCTTTATTATATTTCAGATAATTACAAAGGCAGCTGGTGAAAGTAAGTCAATTTATTCTCAGACCTCACTGAGATATCAGTGGCAGCTCCCAACCCCAGGTACAACCGATGCTCACCCCAACGCCTTTCTGAATGAGAACTCCATAACCATACCATCATTTTAGGCCAACCAACGACGAGTACAAAATACAACATTATCGACCATCTACAGACGTAAAACAATGTACAAATATAAAAAAGGCAAAAGAATGGCAGCAGGGTATACAATTAAGAGGAAGACTGGACCAGACTGGTAGCACTTAGTCAGGGCGTTAAGGGGACCGGGTCTCACCGGTGCTGAGCACCAGCAGTTATTTAAAGGGGGCCTCGAAACGGGTCTCTATCGGGCTCTGTTTTGTGTCCTGCACAGGCGGTCAGTTTTTTCCGGACTGTAGCGACAGCAGGCAGTCCAGCCACGGCCGGCAGTGGCAGTACCTGCAGGGCGGAGATGTGGGGAGGGGCAGGGTGGGGGGTAGTAATGTAGGGATTACGGAGTTTCCCAGGTAAGTAAACATTTAAATATATAAAACGAATTTCGTTGAGTGCACTGCATCTCCAAATGTGATGAAGTGCGCACAACGAAATTCATTTTATTTATTTAAATGTTTACTTACCCGTACAATTCTGTAATCCATACATCACTACCCCCACCCTGCCCCTCCCCCTCCCTACGTCAGCGCCCTGCAGATACTCCCACTGCCGGCCGTGGCTGAGGCAGTCATGTGCCCCTACTTACACTGCTCACTTCTAACTAGTGGAGAAGTTACGGCATGACGTCATTCCAGGGTAGCGTCGTAGGGGAAGGGAAATCCTTTAAAGACAGTAATTTTATCTCTGGATTTCCCTTCTCCTTTTGAAACTCAGGAGCAGCATGGTGTCACCAGGGCTTTAAGTGGAAGCTTTTTCAATATTTTATACAAGCCATAGTTGCTGCTTATTTATCTTATGCAACTGACAACCATTGACAATCCAATAGTCCTGACTTGTAGGTATGATGTGACTTGTTCTATCACATATCTGGACGCAATGACAGAAACAGCTAAATACAAGTCGGGCAGCACACTATCTTAAGCACAGATTTTTAGCTTAAGTGTTTTTAGGCCACGCCCTTATTACATTGGTCACGCCCCTTTGAGAAACCCCCCAGTTTTTTCATCCCACTTAAAGCCCTGCGCTTAGTCAACTGTTAATCAGCCAAACATGGTGGTAATCAGGGTCGGATTGGGATCACAATTTGGCCCAGGCACTGACGGAAAAATCGGCGCACATTCAAGGGGCGTGGCCCACAATTAAGGGGCGTGGCCCACAGTCAAGGGGCGTGCCCTTTCATGAAACACCATTTGGTTGCACACGTCAATGTCCTTGAATATTAGATGTAAATACATTAAGAATTTGGACAAGTATGGTAGTGCACTGTCCAGTGACCAGCTGAAAGAGGGCACCACATAGCAGAAATTGGATTATAAATTCAAATCTGTTCCGAACAGGGGCCCAAAAATATGTTTGGGCCAGGGCCCCCAAAATCCTTACGTTGTTTGGCACAGACAAGGAATGAAAGTGAGAGGATACTGTTCTTGCACAGGACACAGGGCCAAGGTGACAATGGCGCCATGCTAAGCAACTAAAAAAACAGCAAGGCCCCTTTCTGTCACAAAATTATTCGAGCCCTCCAGGGAAGGAGCACCTAATAAGCAGGTAACCCCTGCTATTACTAACCTACTCAGCCCTCACCAGACCTTCAGCTCAGGAGCACATGAATAGCAGTAAGGCCCCTGCAATTAGTAAATTAATCAGCCCCCCCCCCCCCCGCCCTCCAGGCCTCAGGGCAATGTCCTGGCAGGGGAGCACAAAACACAGCTGCTGGGTCAATGATGGTAGCCAGGGGGAGGCTGAGGTGAAGGTGGTGCAAGTTGCAAAGATCACCTGGCCCCCACAGCGAGACCCATTCTTCCTCGACCACTATGCCCTGCATGTGAAGGGCTGTGGGCGAGGTGTTAAAACACTGTTTATGTGCTGCGTGGGCCCCACGGGGGCCGAGGTGAAAATGGCTCAAAGGCCTGCGCAACACCTGGCCCCCAGGGAGGCCGATTTTTTCAATCACCCCTCCCCAGCCACCCTCAGCGTGATTGCTTTGCAGGGCAGGGGGTGACTGCGGCCGTACAGTGAAGTTGCATTCATTTCTCTCTCTCTGTCTCCGTGCCCTCTGTGGGCCGTTTTTTTCCCTCCCCTTTCCTAGTCCACAGAGAGCACGGAGACAGAGACCGAGAAATGAAAGCAGCTTCACTGTGTGGCTGGGAAAGGGGAGAAAAAAAAACGGCCCACAGAGGGCACGGAGACACTGGCCCTTCGGCCCATGCCCGAATGCCCGCATTGCCAATCCGCCCCCGGTGGTAATCTCAGTGGTTGGCTAGACCGTGTGCTGCCCGTGGCGGCCCCTGCGTTTGCAGCCCTGTGGCGGCTGCATGTAGGCGCAGGGTGTACTGGCGATTTCTGTGTTTTCTGCTCCGCGACGGCCGCAGGTAAGAGCAGGGGGGAGGCCGAGGCTCCCAAAAATCGTGCTGCCTGGGGCGGACCGCCCACCCCTGCCCCTCTTGCCTCGCCACTGGATAATCTTCTCTCCCGGGTGCTTCACCCCAACTTCCTCCCAGCCAGGTTGCTATCATCAACACTCTTGGCAACTTCCAGTACAAAATCCTATGCCAAGACACATTTCAAAGGATTAAATGTATTGGACATGTCCTGTGCACTTCCGCACACTGGCAATGCGCGGCTTTTGGAAATAAATAAAAACATTTCCCTTTGTTAACGTGCCTGCTTTAAGGCAAAAACAGACAGATGGTCTCTGTATATGCATTATGCATGATATTGAGCCAAGCGTATTTCTTTCTTCCTTACATTATGTTAGGATTGTGCCTCTGAAGCTCTTTTGTTGAGAAGAAATCCACGCCCTCCTATAAGTGCAGCTCTATGGAGCTCAATGGTCCATTTATTCACAAGATTTAAAATTCCACTATCAATAACTGTGCTTGGTTTTGTAGGAGTTTTTCCAGCAGAAGCAATACTTCACAGCCACTTTGTCATGAACACGTTTACCCACACACTCACTCACAGGCACACATACAAAGAAAGTCAGCCGTTCTTTCCAACCCTGTGTTGCATAGGTTAGCACACTAGCCAAATAACTGGAAAAAAGGAACAGTGCTACTGTAATAGACAATAACTGTTCGCTGCAGGTACACAATATATTTGAAGTGCTGTCGTTCTATTTAATTCTCGTTTTTGTTCTGTAAGCGTTTCGCAGAAGGAATGCACAAATGAAGAAAAAATAATTACAGTAAAAGGAAAATGCACCCAATGGAAAATGGGGACAACAAAAAAAACAAGACTGTAAGGAGTGAAAAGATGTGCCCAATGTTGTGTGATTTAATTAGGGGCATTTTCAGTGCTAAATCTGATAATGATAACAATAAGAACGACAATAATGATACTAACAATAACAATAATAATAATAATAATGATACTAAATTGATAGTAACAATAATATTAATAGTAATAATAATAATAACAAAAACAATAATGCTAATAATAACAGTAACAATAATAATAACAAAATATAACGAATAGTAATGATAATAAAATTATAATAACAATATTATTAACCCCTTGCATGTGTTGCACTTTTTGCGCTGTGCAGGCGATTTGAATAGTGGGCGGGATTCGAACGGCTCCCGGCCGTCCTCCGCACACGCCCACCGTGACGTCGGAGAGCCGGGGGTCGTCCGAAGCATGGAAGAAGTTAATAGTAATACTCACAATAATAACCACAATAATAATAATAACAATAACAACAACATTAATAATAACAACAACAATAATACTAATTATAGTAATATTAATACGTACGTTGATGGGCCCAGAGTTTTCCTTAGGAGCGTACCATTGGCACGGTGAATACCAAGAGCCTTCTTGCCTCTATCTTCTACCACTCCATACTTCATGTCTCCTTATCTCGCTCTAGCTCTCTTTAGGTCTGGCTTGCCAGAATCATATTTTCTAAAGAATTCACTACTAATACTCACAGCTAGGAAGCCCTCGCCACCGCCCCTCGCATCAGTCGAGCGACCGCCGGTGGCAGATCGATCTCCCACCTCGCCGCAAAAACCCGGAACACCCTACCCTCCCCATCCGCCTACGACAGACCCAGAACCTGCTGGCCTTCAGCAGACTCCTCAAGACCTGGCTGTTCGAGCACTAGCAGCACCCTCGAGCCCCCCCCTCCCCCAGCGCCTTGAGACCCTCACCGGTGAGTTGTGCGCTCTACAAATGTACTTATTGATCGATTGATGATGAAGCACGGTGCATTGGTTACGTGGACACAGCTGTTTTTGGAAACTCAAGGTGACTTGTGGGAAATGAGAGATTAATAGTCAGCAATGTACAAATCTCACTTTATGCATCCACCCCCCCTTCCGTCATCTGCACATGACATCTTTCCACCACTCACACACACACAAGACTGGCACACTCGGGCCCTCCGACTTTCTCTTGCTGTGGCCCATCCATGACGTGGTCCACATCACTGGTTCATTGCTGAAGGCAGAGATAAAAGTTGGACTCCTCTGTAAAACCTCAATTCTCTCATCTCTAATCTGGAGAGGAGGAACCGTCTCCAGATAGCCCCAAATAAACAAGATAATTACTTAGGGGCTCATTTAGAGGCAGTCAGGTGGTCGCTGGCCCTCCAGGCTGGCGGCGACCCTGGATTCTGATGCACGAGAGAGGACGTTCCACAATATTTAGCGATCTCCACCGGCCATGCTGGGACCACTACGATGAAAATGCACAGCCTGTGAAGGGGGTCCTGGCCGCCATGTTAATACGGCCCTGTTTGCATTCTCTTTTGCTCTTTTGGCAGTTGATTCCTAAAGCGGGGGGTTTGTTGCTGAAAAGCAGAATTAAAATACCCCTGATGAGCTGCGAGTTTGCTCTCTGTGGGTCAAGGACATTTTCACATTTTCCTTCCTTATACTGCCATGTCTTAAAAAGAAAAGCACGTGAATGCACTTCTGTTTCCCTGTTAGGCTGTGGCTGTGATGCCTAGTTGGTGAACAAGTGCTCTATATGATGTTTTAACATAACATAGGAGGAATCACCTTTCCAATGCATGTGCATGTCACTTACACGAGTGAAATGTGCAGCAAAAACATGATCAGAGTTTTTTCTTCAACAAGTAAAAAACAATGTTTCGAGTACCGTATTTTCCGGCGTATAAGACGACTTTTTAACCCTTTAAAATGTGCTCGAAAGTCGGGGGTCGTCTTATACGCCGGTAACTAAATTTTACTGCTCCAGCAACCTTGCCTATGCCCGCCTGCTGTAGTCCTTACCGGCTATTGTAGTCGTGCCGCTCCGCCTTCACGACCCAGGTCGGTATACCGAGCCTGTGAGCATGCCTCGAGCCTCCGCGTCGGTGTGATGGCAGCGCAGCAGCTCCAGTGGGGAGGAATTCGGGCGCCCTGCTCGTGGGAGGGTGGGGGGATGCAGCAGCATGTCCTGATCTGGCGTGACCCAGGTCGGTATACAGAAGGGCACCGAGCCTGTGAGCATGCCTCGAGCCTCCGCGTCGGTGTGATGGCAGCGCAGCAGCTCCAGTGGGGAGGAATTCGGGCGCCCTGCTCGTGGGAGGGTGGGGGGATGCAGCAGCATGTCCTGATCTGGCGTCTCTCTCCTTCCGATGTGACCAGAAATCTCGCGGTCATCGGAAGCAGAGGAGCGTCAGTTAATGGCCATAGAAAGGGGACTGTGATATTTTCCCGCCGGCAATACAGCAACGTCATGTTTTGCTGCAGTTACTAACAGTACATTCCTGTTAAATCACCAAGACACTGCTTTCTTTTTAGGATCGGATGGACAGTCTTTACACTTTATGTCACGGAGGAGGGCTAAAATCACGGGTCGTCTTATACGGCGAATATATCACAAAACCTAATTTTTTTAATGAAAAGTAGGGGGTCGTCTTATACGCCGGGTCGTCTTATACGCCGGAAAATACGGTATGCTTTTGTTTTTTGGACATTGATGGTCCTATGTTGTTCGAGCCCTTCAAAGACCCCCCCCCCCCTGTTTTCGGGGACAAATGTATCGCCTAAAATGTAAAAATGCAAAAAAACAAGTATTTTTAAAGTATTGCCACCACTATGTAAAATTGTAGGATGTACTGGAAATCCAAGACAGAATATTCAGTACTGTATATATTTTGTTTTAATTCCAGCCCTGAAGAGTCAGAGCGATTTGCACTCTGACGAAACACGTGTCTGCTGGCGTGACATAGCTTGAGCAATAAAGAAAAAAAATGCTCATACAAGAAGAAGTGGACAATAATTTTTATGAATGTACTGACCGGACCAACACCTGCATTACTCTGTGTTTGAATTGATTTTGTGTGTGCATAGGAAATTGTTGTCAATAACATACGAGGAAACCAGTAACTGGTTTTTTTAACATAGGACAAACAGCCTAAGCGCTTGGGATCGCTTTATACGGTTATATATCACAAAAGGTCAGATTCTTTCTTGTTTTTTTGCCACTGGGCGATTAAGTGATTTGCCCAAAATCACAAGATGTTGATCTTACTCCTGCACTAGAACAGGATTTCCCGGCTCCTACAGTGGCAGCTCGGGCTAGTTAAGCCTCGTCGGCAAGGCCTGCTATAGGGCAGTGCGACTGTTGCGGCCACACTGGGCGCTGGCCTGTGGAGGTGGGTGTTGTGACCTCAGAGGGCAACTGTGCTTAGCAATATCTTATGATAGGAGAGATGAGGGGCACTTTTGCAGGTGGTAAGGAGAGAATCCAAGGAGATGGTCAAGGGATGTGGGGGTGCCAGAAATGATTGTGGCACCGGGCGCCACCAGTTCTAAAGCCGGCCCTGCTCGTCGGCCACATTTCCAAACTGGCACTAGTAAGGCTCTCTCACAGGCCTTCCCTTTGCAGTCTTTAGCACATGCTAGTGCAGTGATGGGCGGGCCCTCTTGACCTTTACATTCGCAACCCCCCCCCCCCCTCCTCCGGGTGCAGCACAAGCTGCTGTTTACTTGCTGAGCACTAATATTCAGATTAAAATATTAAATAAACGGGCAAGCATTTATTTACAGGTTAAATGAAGCTATCAAGTGACTACAATTGTATCCTGCACCATTTTACTTTAGTTAACCCTGCAAATAAATGCTTGCCCATTTGTTTAACATTTTTTAGACCTCCTTAAGCAACCCCTGAATCTCCTACACCCTCTACCACCACCCTGCTGACCAACAGACTATACTTTGTTGCCCCTGGCAAAGATTTGTGGGCACCCAGGTATTTAAGTGGAATGAAATAACTAGGGGGGTCTCTCAAAGGGGCTTGGCCGGTGTGATTAAGGGCGTGGCTTAAATATAAGCAGGCTAAAAATCTGAGCTTTACATGGTGTGCCTCATAACTGGTATTTTGCTGCTTCTGTCATTGCATATGGCCCGGGACCAGGGTTCATTTCCCGACGCGGCAGGGTTGTGGACCAGGGTCAGCGGACTCGAAAATTCTCGCCTCGGTGCCTACTCTAACCAGGGATCACACTCGGCAACTCTGGGCATTAGCTTGCCTCATCTCCACAACGGCCCCCCACATACGCCGGGGATGCCTGGTTTCACCCTGGGGATACCCAGTAGGATCCATCTCACAGGGAAGGCCAGGATGGGTTCCCCAGCGGTCTACAACGCGGAGATACCCCATGTGGGGTGAATCATGCGCTTTACAAGACATCATTACATTACATACAGATATATAATACTATTGCAACAAGTAACATTACACCTACAACAACCCAGGGCTATTGGAATGCCAATGGTTGCTGTTTGTGTAAGATAAATTAGCAAAAACGATGGCTTCGTTGTATAGAATATTGAAAATGCTTCAGTCCTGAAATGATGAGAATGTGAAAGTATATAACGAGTCTCTGTGAAGTTACCTCAAAAGCAGCGAAGGGTGGCACTTCTGCAGAGGTTAGATTTTTTTTTCACCTTGACGGCAAAAATGGAGAGCCCGATATACACCCGGCCTGGCACCTGCTTTATAGGATTGCTGGTGCTGAGCACCGGCAAGACCCGGCCCACTTAAAGCTGTGCGTGTTTCCATGTACTAGCTCATGGCTATCAATGCAAGTTGCACCGCGCCAAAACTGCTGCTTGTGCACCCCTGCCGACGCGGAAACAAGATGCACGTTCCCCATCAGCATGAGCATCAACAGGGACACGTTTCACACACCTGCGGCTAGTGATCAGAGCTCCCGCCCCACTCAGAAAGAAAGTGTTGGAAAATGTTACACACGACAGCCCCACTGTCCGGAAAGATGTATGGATGCACGTGCTGAAAAGATCTATTGCGAGTTGTTTCTTCGTGTTGTGAACATCTGTGTTGACAGACAGCAATTACACCTCTTGCAGTCACTAATTGTGTTCTGTGAAGGTGACACTTGCTCGCAACATGTTCAGGCTTCCTGAGCTGGAATAGCTCGAGGGAACTGAGCGAGAAAAAGCTTTTCGCACTTCTCGAGGTGCCCGTTTCCAACATGAACAGATATGTTTGGAAGAATGGAAGAATATGCATAACAATGTCGTAAAGCACGTCTCGGGCCTCCACAATGCATTCCTACTCAGATCTGTAGTGCAAAATGCCTCTGTTTCATCCTTGTACCTACAATAATGATGCTAGTGCAGGGAGCCCAAGTCACTCTTTATCACCGACAGAGACGTTTTAGAGCATGGGCAAAGTGGGCATGTGCCCAGGGCCTGCCTGCCCCATCTCTCTATCTCTCTCTCTCTCTCTCTCTCTCCCACTCGGCCAGTAGCGGTCGCTGGTGGGAGTAGCTGCCGGGCGATGACTTGGGCAGGGTGGGGGTTAGTAATCTTTGGATTACGGAGGATTACAAGTAAGTAAACATATAAATAAATACAATGAATCTCGTTGCACGCACTGCATCCCCAAATACGATGCAGTGCACGCAACAAAATTCGTTTTATTTATTTATATGTTTACTTACCTGTGATCCTCTATAATTCATAGATTACTGACCCCCCACCCTGCCCCTCCCCCTCCCCATGTCATGCCCGGCAGCTACTCCCACCACCGACTGCTACTGCCCTCTCCCTCTCCCCGTCTCGCCCTCTCCTCCTCTCCCTCTCCCTCTCTGTTCATGGGTTTCCATGCCACTTTAGATTTCAAGATGTAGGTCCTGAATGTTCTGCCCAAGCCTCTGTTTTTGTAAATGAATGGCTAAAAGTTAGTAAGGTAAAGGAGAGTGTCATGAAGTGGAGTGTCATAAAGTGGAGTATTTATTTATTTTATTTTATTTATTTATTTTTAATATTTATAAAGCGCTGCATATACCCGTGGGCGTCTTGGCGCTAAAAAAACATTATAAACTCAGGAAACGTGAGGGGGTGAGCCAGTTAATTAAACAGATGTGAGGGAAGAAAAGAAGAAGATTAATGAGAGAACAGCCAGGTTTTCAAAAGTATACGGAACTGAAGAAGTGTGACACTTTGTCTGATGTTAAGATGGATTCAAACTTTGTTTTGCCGAAGAGAAGGCGAGCTGCCGCATTTTGTATTGTTTGAAGTTTTGCAAATACTCTAGTTTGAGCATTAAGGAATAGCCCATTGCAATAGTCCAAGGATGAAAGGACAAGGGCAGAAACCAGTGTCTTAATGGCAGAGTCAGGGAGAAAAGGGTGTATTTTCCGGATCATTTTTAATTTCAAATGTGCTGTTGATACTGTTTTGTTGGCGTGGTTCATGAAATTTAGCCCATCATCAAAGATGACACCGAGGTTCCTAGCCTTCGAGGTGGGGGTGGGAGGAGTACCGAAGGTCTCTGGCCACCAACTGGTAGGCCAGGCAGGTGAGAGTGGTCCAAAGATGAGTACCTCGGTTTTTTCCGAGTTTAGCTTTATGCAGTTGGTAGCCATCCAGTCTCCAATATCTAGGAGCCCTTTCTTAAATTTTTCAGCTACTTGCTCTCCATCCCCTTTAATCGCCAACACTAGTTGGGTGTCGTCGGCGTAAGAGGTTAGGCTCATCCCATGTGCTTTGATGGTCTTAGCAAGGTCCGACACATAAATGTTAAAAAGTGTCGGACTCAGGGATGGGCCTTGAGGAACTCCGCAAGGGGCAGAGAGTTGAGCTGATTGAAAGGGTCCCAGAATGACAGTCTGCGTTCTTTTAGCTAGGAAGGACGCGATTAGGTCTCTGGCAGTGTGGCAGATGCCAAATATCTGGACACGGTCGACCAAGGTGTTGTGGTCGACCGTGTCGAAAGCCGCCGATAAATCTAACAGAACCAGTATGGCAGTGCCACCCTGGTCCCTGATTACCCTGATATCATCAGCGGCTTTAATCAAGGCTGTCTCTGTCCCATGATGTTTCCTGAACCCAAACTGTGTGTTGTCGAGGAGCTGGTGTTTTTCAATAAACTCGGAAATCTGGGTGTTCATGATTTTTTCAATCACCTTCGCCATGAAGGGTAGACTGGCAATTGGGCGATAGTTTTTAACTCGGTTTTGTCCAAGGAGGGTTTTTTTAACAGAGGTTTTAGTAAAGTGTTTTTGAGGGGGTCCGGATAATTGCCTGACAGCAATATTGTATTGCAAACCTGCGTGAGTGCCGGTATGATGGTATCCATTACCGGTCTGAGTACAGAGAGAGGGCAGGGGTCCAGTGGTGATCCTGATTTAATAGTAGATAATGTGTTTTTTATTTGGTCCGTGGTGACCGGTTGGAAGCTGGGGAACGTGTTGGCTGGAAAAAAAGTAGTAGATGAGATTGTACTGGGAAGTGATTTGGAAAAGAAAGCCTGGTAGATATCATCTACTTTGGTGAAAAAAAAGGAGGCAAGAGAGTCACATAAAAGTTGTGACGGGGGGGAGTTAGGTCTGGGGAATTACCTGATAGTGCTTTAGTGATAAGAAATAGTTGTTTGCTGGAATTCTTAGCTTTCTCAATTTGATTGCTGGGCTATGGAGTGGAGTGGTGTACAGTAGAGTTGAGTGGCGTGAAGAGGAGAGGAGTGAAGTGGAGTGTCCTGGAGTAGTTTACAGTGTTGTGGAGTGTCATGGAGGGAGTAGAGTGTCAGAGTGGAAGGGCATTGAGTTGCTTGGCGTACAGTGGAGCACAGTATCAGAGTTGAGTAGAGTGTCGTAGATTGGAGTGGCATAGAGTGTTGTGGAGTGGTGTGTAGCAGAGTGGAGTGGCGTAGAGGGTTTTGTGTAGAGTGGAAAAGAGTGTTGTAGGCTAGAGCGGTGTACAGCGAAGTAAATTGTCATAGAGTGGAGAGAAGTAGTGTGTCATAGAATAGAGTGGAGTACAATGGAATAGAATGGCATAGAGTGAGTTATGTACAGCGTAATAGAGTGGAGTAGCGTTGAAGACTGGCTTAGATTGGAGTAGGGTTCTGCAGATAGGAGTGGCATAGAGTCGAGTCGAGTGTCGTGGAGTGTTCTATAGTGTAGTGTAGTAGAGTGGAGTGGAGTAGAGTGACCTAGAGTAAAGCGGCGTACAGTACAGTGGTGCAGAGTAGAATGACATAGAGTGCAGTGGCATAGAGTGCCTTGGTATTGAGTAAAATGGTGCAGAGTTCATTGGTGTAGAGTGCAGTGATGTAGTGTAGAGTAGAGTGAAATGGCATAGAACCGAGTGGTGCAAAGTAGATTGCAGTGGTGTAGAATGCAATGGCGTAGAGCAGAGTGATGCAGGGTGGAGTAGAGAGGCAAACAGTGAAGTAGCTTAGAGTGGAGTGGTGAAAGGTAAATTGTAGAGGAGAGTAACGTACAGTACAGTGACATAGAGTACAGTAGAGTGGTGTAGAGCTGAGTGGTGCAGAGTAGCGTGCAGTGGCGTAGAGTGCTGAGATGCAGAGTAGAGTGCCAGATTGTAGGGTCATACAGTGAAGGGTCATCGAGTCCAGGGTCGTAGAGTGTTGAAGAGTAGAGTAATGTAGAGTAGAGGTGTGCAGAGTAGAGTGGTGCAGGGTAGAGTGGTACAGACAACAGTGATGTAGAGTACAGTGGTGCAGAGTAGAACAGAGAGGTGTAGAGTGTAGTGATGTAGGATGTAGTGGTGTAGAGTGACATAGCATGCAGTGGCGAAGTGTGCAGTGGCATAGATTAGAAAGTTGTAGAATATATTGGTGTATAGTGCAGTGGTGCAAAGTTGTTGGCTTTGGTGCAGTGGCGTAGGGTAAATTGGCTTTGAAGTTGTTTAAAATTCACTGTCATAGCATGGACTGCAGTGGTGTAGATTGCAGTGGCGTAGCGTGCACTGATGTAAAGTAGATTGTTTCAGAGTAGAGGGGAGTGGTGCAGTGTAGAGTATAGTGGTGCAGGGTGGAGCGTTGTGGCCCAGAGTAGAGCGGTGCAGAGTAGAGTGGAACAGAATCAAACAAGGGTCTTGACTCCTATCTCAGCAAGGCTGAGTCCAACCAAACTTTATATAACGAAACAAGGCCAATGCTGGAAAACCTTCTTACTCGACACAAAATTCACCAAGATTGTTAATGAGTTAAACAAAAAACAACCTGTTCACAGTTTAACATTCTGCAAGATTTATTCTCTTTTTGAAATTTTCATATTTTTTAGCACAATATTATTAGTGCATGGGGATACAAAGAATTTATATACACTATATACAAACATGTACAACAATTACAAGAAACATTTTATACATTTCATGCACACTTGGCCACTTCAGTCATACAAACAACAGTCACACAAAAAGCAAAAAAACAATAATAACAAAAAATGCCCACGTATTGGTAACGGATAGCTGGAGATAATCCTGTTTGTGATAATCAATTTTTAAAGTCTGTGTGACACAAAGTTCAGCAAAAAAGGGGGTCTTTTATCGCAAATCAAAACGTGCTGTCTTATGGCATCAATGAAAAACCAAATACGGGGCAAGGCTGGTCGACGCGTTTCGAACCCCTGTTATTTGTTGGGGTTCTCCTCAGGACCGGGTGGGTTCTGAAAAAACAACAACAAGCGCTTACTAAAACACATTTGGAAGAAGAGAATGAGAGACCAACTCCATCTCAGCCAAGGCAACTCCCTACCTTAAGACAAGTGCAAAGTATCGCAGTCAGTCGTGTGAAGAGTAGACGACCCAATTAAGGGGTAAGGTATCCCACAGAAAAGATGTTCACAGGGACTATAAAGGAAAAACATATAGACACTCGCTGTATTAAACAATCTCACGAGTCAGCATTCATTCTGCGTGTGCTCACTCGGGGGAATCGTCCTTACCCGCTATGGCGGCTTCTTGTTTACCGGCGTGTCCTCTTTAGTCAGGGGCACTCATTCCTTGGCTGTGGAACAAAGCAAAGAAGCGTTGAATATTTTGCTGCGCGTCTTCAAACGCTTGACGGGTCATAATCCGCCGTTTGCACTCACCGTTGTTCAAGGGCGCTAACATACAACTACAAGTCCCATGAACGCTGTGAGTTTATCAGCGAACCAGGAAGTGTAGCGTTTAGCAGTGTAACCAGCTCAGACGAAACGCTAGAGAGAGAAGGACGGACGCCTTCTTACTTCCCCCACTGGTATGTCAATACAACGGGTAGATTATGACCCGTCAAGCGTTTGAAGACGCGCAGCAAAATATTCAACGCCAGGACGATTCCCCCGAGTGAGCACACGCAGAATGAATGCTGACTCGTGAGATTGTTTAATACAGCGAGTGTCTATATGTTTTTCCTTTATAGTCCCTGTGAACATCTTTTCTGTGGGATACCTTACCCCTTAATTGGGTCGTCTACTCTTCACACGACTGACTGCGATACTTTGCACTTGTCTTAAGGTAGGGAGTTGCCTTGGCTGAGATGGAGTTGGTCTCTCATTCTCTTCTTCCAAATGTGTTTTAGTAAGCGCTTGTTGTTGTTTTTTCAGAACCCACCCGGTCCTGAGGAGAACCCCAACAAATAACAGGGGTTCGAAACGCGTCGACCAGCCTTGCCCCGTATTTGGTTTTTCATTGATGCCATAAGACAGCACGTTTTGATTTGCGATAAAAGACCCCCTTTTTTGCTGAACTTTGTGTCACACAGACTTTAAAAATTGATTATCACAAACAGGATTATCTCCAGCTATCCGTTACCAATACGTGGGCATTTTTTGTTATTATTGTTTTTTTGCTTTTTGTGTGACTGTTGTTTGTATGACTGAAGTGGCCAAGTGTGCATGAAATGTATAAAATGTTTCTTGTAATTGTTGTACATATTTGTATATAGTGTATATAAATTCTTTGTATCCCCATGCACTAATAATATTGTGCTAAAAAATATGAACATTTCAATAAGAGAATAAATCTTGCAGAATGTTAAACTGTGAACAGGTTGTTTTTTGTTTAACTCATTAACAATCTTGGTGAATTTTGTGTCGAGTAAGAAGGTTTTCCAGCATTGGCCTTGTTTCGTTATATAAAGAGTAGAGTGGAACAGCATTGATTACTTTTGTGTAGGGTGGAGTGGCGCAAAGTGGAGTAGAGTGGTGTAAATAGTGTATTAGCGCAGAGTGCAGTGTTGCAGAGTGGAGTCATGTGGAGTGGTGCCGAGCGGAGTGGCCTAGACTGGAGTGGTGTAGAGTGCAGTGTCATAGTGTGCAGTGGTGCACAGTAGAGTAGGAGTGGCATGGAGTGCATTTGTGTAGAGTGCAGTAGAGTGATGTAGAATGGTGCAGAGTAGAGTGCAGTGGTATAGACTAAAGTAGCGTAGAGTAGAGTGGCATAGAGTTCAGGGGTAGAGAGTGCAGTGCTGCAGAGGAGAGTGGAATAGACTGCATTGGTGTAGAGTGCAGTGGTGTAGAGTGTTGCAGAGTAAAGTGACACTGTGCAGTGGTGCAGAGTGGCGTCGGATGCAGTGTTGTAGAGTATAGTGGCGTACAGTGCATTGGTGCAGAATACATTGGTACAGGGTGCAGTGGCATAGAGTGTGTTGGTTTTTGGTTTTGAGTAAGATGATGTAGAGTGCAGTGGCATAGAGTGCAGTGGCAAAAAATTGAGTGGTGTAGTGTGCAGTGGCATGGAGTGGATTGGTGCAGAGCAGAATAGAGTGGAATAGACTGCAGTGGCTTAGATTTGTAGGACATGTACACAATTATATTGTGTAGTTAATTAAAACCATAACAATATAAAACATTTAATAGACATGTTATACAAATGAGGGAAAAGTGGGTAGGTCCTTCCAATGCCCTCTAGCGTAGCGGGCACATAGTACATAAGAATAAAACTCAAAGTCTGTGATTGGCTCTGTTAAAACTCAATTCCAAGAAAGACAAGCTATAGAGTGCCTAATGACCACAGTGCAGAAAGTAAAAGTTATCAATCCACAGTCATCTCAAGGCTTTGTTGTGTTTTTTAAGAAAATCTTGCATAGTGGCATAGAGTATATTGTTTCAGAGTACAGTGAAGTTGCGTAGAGTGCAGTGGTATAGAGTAGAGTGTCGTAGAGTGCAGGGGTACAGAGTAGATTAGAGTGGCTTGGAGTGGATTGATGTAGAGTATAGTGGCATAGAGTGGAGTGATGCAGAGTAGAGTGACGTAGAGCTCCGTGGCGGAGAGAGCAGTGTTGCTGAGTAGAGTGACGTAGAGTGAGTGGGATGGAGTGAAGCGGTGTTGAGTACAGTGGAGAAGTGCAGAGTAGAGTGCAGCTGCATAAGAGTGGAGTGATGCAGAGTAGAGTGGCATAGAGTTCAGTGGCAGAGAGAGCAGTGTTGCTGAGTAGAGTGACGTAGAGTAAGTGGGTTGGAGTGAAGCAGTGTAGAGTACAGTGGAGAAGTGCAGAGTAGAGTGCAGCGGCATAAGAGTGAAGTGATGCAGAGTAGAGTGGCATAGAGTTCAGCAGAGAGTAGCGTTGCAGAGAATAGTGACAGAGTGAAATGGCATAGAGTGGAGTGGTGCATAGTGGAGTGGAGTGGTGCATGGTAAAGTGCAGTTGCATAAAAGTGGAGTGATGCAGAGTACAGTGGTGTAGACTGCCTTGGCATAGAGTACAGTGGTGCAGTGGCGTAGTGTACAGTAGAGTGGTATAGAGTGAGGTAGAGTGGCATAGAGTGCTCTGGCGTAGAGTGCAGTGGTATAGAGTGCAGTCCCGCAGAGTAGAGTATCATAGAAGTGCAGTGTCATAGAGTGCAGTGTTGTAGAGGGTGGGGTCAAAAAATGGTACAGAGCAGAGTTGTGCAAAGTAGAGTTGTGCAGAGTAGAGTAGTGCAGAGAGCAGTGAGCAGAATACAGTGGTGCAGAGTAGAATGGATTGACGTAGAGTAAAGTGACACAGAGAGCTGTGGTGCAGAGTGACGTAGTGTACAGTAGAGTCCAGTGGCATAGAGTAGAATGTTGTAGAGTATAGTGGTGTAAAGTGCAGTGGTGCAAATATTTGACATAAAGTAGTGGAATAGAGCACAGTGGCAAGGAGTAGAGTAGCACTGAGTAGAGTGGCACAGCATTGATTGCAGTGGTGCAAAGTGCAGTGCCATAGAGTGCAGTGGTATAGATTAGGTTGTTTCGGAATAGAGTGAAGTGGCGTAGAGTATAGTGGTGCAGGGTAGAGTGGAGTGGTATAGAGTAGTGGAGTAGAGTGCAGTGTTGCAGAGTGGAGTGGTGTGGAGTGGTATAGAGTGCAGTGGCAAGGAGAGATAAGTTGTGCATAGTAGAGTGGGGTAGAGTGCATTGGCATAGAGTAGAGTTATGCAGAGTAGACTAGAGAGGCATTGAGTGAAGTAACGTCGTGTGCACTGTCAGAGTGCAGTGGTGTACAGTAGATTAGATTGGTGTACATTGCATTGGAGTAGAGAGCAAAAGAATGGATTACAGTGGTGCAGAGTAGAATCCAGTGGCATAGAGTAGAGTGGCATAGATTTCAGTGACATAGAGTATAGTGGCAGAGAGTTCAGTGGCAGAGAGTGCAGTGCTGCAGAGTAAAGTGTCCCAGAGTACAGTGCTGTAGCACAGAGTGTCATAGAATACAGTTTAGTGGCATACAATGCATTGATACAAAGTAGATTGGCATAGAGTGGCGTGACGTAGAATATTGGTTTTGCATAAAGTGGTGTAGAGTACAGTGGTGTAGAGTGCAGTGGTGTGAATTGGCTACTGTGGAGTGGTGTGTTGTGGAGTGGTGCAGAGTGCAATAGGGTGGCATAGATCGCAGTGGCATAGTCGATTGTTTCAGAGTAGAGTGAATTGGTGTAGAGTGCAGCTGTGTAGAGTGTCGTGGTTCAGAAAAGAGTATACTGGCTCTGAGTGCGTTGGCAAAGAATGCAGTTGTGTAGAGTTCACTGGCATAGAGCTCAGTGGCATAGAGTTCAGTGGCATAGAGGTCAGTGGCATAGAGTGGCACAAAGTAGAGTGGCAGAGAGTGCAGTGTTGCAGATTATACTGTCACAGTGGTGTATAGTAGAGTGGTATGGAGTGCATTGGTTTAGAGTGAAGTGGTGCAGAGAAGAATGGTGAAGAGTATAGTGGCATAGAGAGTAGTGGTTTAGAGTACAGTGGTGCAGAGTAGAATATTGTGGCGTAGAATGCAGTGATGCAGAGTACAATAGAGTGGCATTGAGTGCAGTGGCATGGAGTACAGTGGCCAAAAGTGATTTGGTGGAGAATAAATTGGTGTACAGTGCATTGATTTTGAGTAAAGTGGTGTGGAGTGCATTGGCATAGAGTGAAGTGGCATAGAGAGCAGTGTTGAAGATTAGGGTGGAATACAGTGGAGTAATATATAGTGGAGTGGTGCGGAGTGGTGTAGAGTGCAGTGCCAAAGAGTGCCATGGTGCATAGTAGAGCATTGTGGGGAAGAGTGCATTGGTGTAGAGTAGAGCAGTGTAAAGTAGATAGACGTAGAGTGGAGTGGTGCAGAGTAGAGTCCTATGACGCTGAGTGGAGTGGTGTAGTGTGGAGTGCTTCAGAGAAGAGTGCAATGGTGTGGAGTGTTGTAGAGTAGAGTGGATTATGACAAAATGTAGTTTGCATGGTATGGTAGAGTAATGCCATTACAGACAACACATCTTCAATTAAAATGACCATTGCATTTGCACTCACATACAGTTCTTCTGATAAAAGTACAGCACACAAATGATAATGTGCGGAAATGTCATCACCTAATCTACTGTTTTGATCATCTGCACAGTTCATTTACAGACATTCAAATTTTGTTGTGTGCTCCACCACAAAATAACATCTGTACAGCCTTTCTCAAGCACACCCCACTAGCCTGCATGATTGTCACATAAATCCTCCCACTTTGAAGTCAGAGAATGAAAAATAAACATCAAGCCCCCTGGTAGACACAGCCTGACATATGACTTCTGTATATAAATGCACAGCAAATGTGACAAGATATGAACAAGATTTAAAGGCCTGCTTACAGAAAGCGAGTTCGTGGAAGAATATAGTAAATAATGTTTGAGCAACGGGATGGAGGAACTCGAGCTGGACAACCTAAAGTAAATAAAGCCACCTAATATAAAGCCAGAAAACGAAACTTACAAACCACAAAGACAACGGTAAGTAACAAGCGGAAGGCATTCCTAGGTGAACTTTATGAATGTCCCCAAGATGTCTTTAGCAAATCGGACAGCTGCTCTGTCCGGTAGTCTACGACCTAAAATGGAAGAACATATTAAGATGAGTCTACTACCATACAAAGCTGACCACAATTCTAAACTGTACTTTGATGGTTCAATAATGCTTGTCTTGTTTTTAGGGGGAGTCTTGCCGCAGTGCGCATGCGCCCCTCGCTCTGCGAGGCATGCTGTATTAGGGTATGCACTGGAAGCCCCGCTCACTCTCCGCCCATATTTGTCATTGGCTTGTGTCATTGTCCTTCGAAAATGCTGGCTTTTGATTTGTGCATAGGCTTGTTAGTCCCGCCTTGGTACCGCCTTGTCTGCATTTGTTACCGCCCAGAACGACTAGACCTTTTACTTGGCTTGTAACACAGTCTCCGTCGTTTAGTGGGTGAGCACTATTTTCTTTAATGGTCTTTCCTTATTCCAGCATGGTCCGCTTTCACTTTAGCTGCAGCGCTGCTTTATTTAATTAATTTGCAGCGTGGTGTGCATCAGTTCAGTGTAGCACAAGCAAACAAGCATCTGCAATGCAACAGGTCTCGCATTTATGCGAGTTTGACCTATTGACATTGTAAATGACAATGCCTTTCATTTATGTTTTGGTTTTTGAAACATAAATAGAACGCATTGTCATTTACAATGCCAATAGCTTAAACTTGCGTAAATACGAGACCTATTGCATTGCAAATGCTTGTTTTTATTGTTCTCTTGCATTTTAATTGTTTGGCTTCTTTACTCCCCTCTGTTTCATTTGCTACTAAAGAAGTTTCGAGATACCTGCAAAGAAAGCTGGCAGGACAGCAGCTCTGTTAGCGTCGTTACTAGGTCACTTCTTTGTTGTACTAATTGTACTAAGTGTAAGGTTGTGTTATTTATTGTAGGTTTAAGGCAATAGAGGAAATCTAGTTGTCTACGTTTAAAATTGAAATAATTATTATTAACATACTTTCTAAAAAAAAAGAAGGCAAATGCGATTATTTACTGATTTGTACATTTTTTATTCTGCTTACACAATGGGTCTCTTTATACAGATTTTTACTTAAGGACGAAAAAGATTCTTGAGAGAAATTCCACTGGGCTCAGCCCTGCAGGGCTGGAGGATTAGAATGGTGCATGGAGCTGTTTCTTGTTAGTCACGGTACCTGAGCCACTGCAGGCAGTTAGCAGTTAATGAGCCATGGTAGATGTGGTTACATTTGCCTGAAAATGGGTACATGCCACGGACACGAGCGACCTACCCAGGAACCACACAAAGATAAACACGTATCTAACGAGGGAAAACGCCATATATGTACCTGTATAATAAAACACAACATCTGCCATTCTCCATAACATTTATAGACGGTGGGCAAAGCAATCTTTCTCAGAGTGCCAACACTAGGAAAGGTTATTGTTTTCTGTCTGACAATTTTTTTTGTTCTGTGTCCAGAAAATGCCCCTTTAGCACTATAATTATATTTATACTGAAGAATTACTTATGACCAATAGCGGTATTAAACTCTCATAATGAGCAGAGACCCAGAACTGGCGTGCGGGCGACTGTGAGTTTTGGCGGTTCTCAGGCGAAGCGGTGGAGTGCCGCCTGCACCAGGGCCGCCAAAACTCGTAATAAGGTCCTATAGGCCGAATGAATCAAAGGGTTTTCCCATTCTGTGTCAATGGGAAAATGGGTTCGTACATAAGGCCCTTTGGGTTTAAACAATTTCTACAGGAGCACAAAGAAATAACCACTCTGTTAAACAATTGTTGTGTTGGCCATTCTGCTTCTCCACTGACTAGATACTAACCAGAATGAGTTACTAACATATTCATGAATTCTCGTTCCTTTACTTAAGCCTGCCTTTGCCTACTGTCATGTACCTTCTTTTCTCTTCAAGCCCTGGAAGTTTTGTTTTCCTATCAAACAATCTTCTGCCATGCCTCAAGCGGGTCATTTGAGGTAAATATTAAAGCTTGGAACCCTGCTATGTGGCTGCACTGTTTGGTTATCAACCCCCTATTTTTCTAAACTATCTGGTATGCATTTAATGAGTATATATGGGCAGTGTTTGAAGAATTTTACCAAATGTTATAAGCCCAATTTATAATGTTGTTCTGCAGTGGTAAAGGCTGTGATTCACAAAAAAAAACAATGCATGCTACGGCAAAACACAAATTTACAATGTAGCAAACCCCAAATGTGAGCAGGGAAAGGCTTTCTCTCTCGCAAAAAGACTTGTGTGACCCTTTCTGAATTCCTAATAGGAGGGGCCCCTATGAGCTCCACTGTGACTCATGACGAGCTGGGCTCGGCATGAGCATGGAAGGGGTTAAAGGTTTAACCATTGATGCAAGACAAAATATACACCGAGAGGATCTTGGCGTATCGCATGCAGTTTTGCAGTTTTGTGAGAGAGCTGCCTTCGCTGGGTGTTTAGGCTTCTTTTACTCAGGCCTATCAAGATATTATACTAGGCTGCACTCTTAAAGACTGACACAACTCAGGTATTGAATTAATAACACTAAACAAAACCTCTAGCACAGTTGCCAAAAGTGGGGCTACAAAGGGTCTTATTTATGGAGGTCTTGCGACACTTTTGTGCTGCTGTTGTGTCACTTTTCGTGACGCAGCGGCGGCATAAACAATGTGCCGCGTTGCACCATATTTACAAAGTGATGCCTCTAGGTAGATGCGTTTCCTTGTAAAGCCCTGCGCCACATTATACCTGTGCCAGGTATAATGTATGCAGGGTGGGCGTTCCCAGCAAGAAAGCCTTGTGGAAGTTTTGCAGTGAAATCTATGAGATTTCACTGCAACACTTCTAGGATGTCAATGCGTCAAAACCTTACTCCAGCATCATGGCAGGCGTAAGGGTGGTGCAGTGCCATAGGCACTGGCCTACTGCATTCTTTGCTGGAGTTGCATCATGCTTACAAAACAACTCCAGCAATGTGTGACTTTTGCGCCAGCAGATACGTCAGGATTCCTGACGTATCTGTCTTTCCTTGCGACATGGAGCGCCGTACATTAAATACGGCACATCGATTGTGTCACAACGAGCGCACAGTGAAAACTGTTGCATCGCTGTTTTGTCTCTATTGAGGCCCAAAGTATTCTGCCTGAGCTTCGGTGCCTAATGCAATGCACACACACACTTGTAAATCCAATTGTCTAAGAAAAGGTTTGGTTGCCACTGGTACATGACTGATTGCAATGTTGAAAGACAGCTTCACAATTCATCTACAGGAGCTAACTCCATGAATTTCTGACCAAGCTCAGGTGTTATTCATGTTTTCTCTCACTTTGATTAAGGAATGTTCAGGTATATGAAGGTTTAATCTCTTATTTATTAAAGATAGAGGACTCAAGAGATTTCTCTAAATATAATGATGCATGCTGGCGGCACTTCGCTTAGTATCTGGGGTGCACGTAAAGCAGCCTCAAGAGCTTTCATTATATTTAATACTTCAAACAAAAAAAGTAACACAAAGGTCCACATTAAGTGATGCAGAATTGCAGGTAATTATGCACCCAGTAATCCTGATCTAAGAAGCACTTTCCCAAAACTGCCTTGAAATGTATATTTTCTGCAACTCACACCAACACAAGAAGACATTGAGAATTATGTTGGCCTATTCACCAGATCCTCATGTTTATAGTTAAATTGGAAGTTATTGAAAGAGAAAAAAACTTCTAATAGGTAAAGCGCCAAGACTAGTGTTCTTGTCCCTTGATTACATTTCTTCCTCAAGTAAATACATAGCCCCAAACATATGTGCACTAGTTGAAGAGTCTTATAAACACAGAACAGCCGAGGAAGATATGTGAGATTTATCCCCAAAATCAGCAGATATACACTTCATTATATAAAATTCTATGCCCATATTTCGTATTGACACATCCCATTAAAACTTTTTTTTTTAAATCTGGTAACAAAGCTAAATACTTTTTTGGAATATTTAGTAACACAGAATATACTACATTTTATAAAAGACAATTTTCCTTCAAATAACGTGAGATTTTTCACTAGCATAATTGATAAGATTTTGTCAAGAATATCACCACTAGTAGTCATCGCCCAGGACATATAAAAGAGCACCTCCTAATACAGTCAATCAAAACAGAATCATTCTACAGTTCCTTTCCTTCAAAACAAGAGGAATACAATGTCCCCATCTCATCAGCTCCAATATTTCACATGAATAAAAATTATGTTTATGACCATGGAATCATTATGTACTGAATATAATTCTGGCTGTCACAGTCTACCCAAGATTGATCAAGGCATGCTACACCTAGAACCTCTTGAAGTATGCTGACTGAGAGAGAGCAATAAAGAAGGGAAAAAAGTAATGGGAAAAACAATTTGAGTAAGTTAATGAAATGGCCTATAGCATCATTTTACATCATAGAATTTTCATTCTTCCGGGCAAAATATGAACGCATAATTAGATTATGCTTGTCATTCGTTATCAAAAGATTCATGCATACATATGTTATTTGAGCGATCCATTTTAAAGTATTTGGAGAGGATCATGGATGGCAACATATCAAAATCTGAAGTCTGGCTAATCTTTATTCAGACCAAATGCTTTCTCTGTCTTTTAGCTGTGCCCTAGGACACGTGGAGCCCAAATATATCACAGATGACTATTCAATCCACTACTGTAACACTTGTAAAGTGTGGTCTGATCATTTTAAGATGGCCCCCATTGCAATAGCTTCTGCAACAATGGCAGAAGTCATCTATGTGGTACTAGCAAAATGCCCATGCAGCATAGATGATTTTCTACCACCCCGGTTATTTCTGGAAATGAATCACCAAAGTGGGGATATGTTGTCAGTAGACTCATTATAAATGCTACTGAGGGGTTGGTGGTATTCTCCTAAACTGTGGTAGAAACATTTGTAGGCAGTTGTGTTCAAGACTGCCAGTGTTTTAGGGTAGTATTGTACCTCTGGAATTGTGTGGTTAGTCCAAACAAACTTTCAGTGCTGTCTCTGCTCACCACATGATGTTCCTAGTGGAGGAGCACATGTAGGCTTTTTCTTTCGGAAGGATACTTTTCAAGGAGTAGACACTGGAAAGTTCTGTTGAATACCCTTTTTGATTGCTCTTGGAAAGGACAATTCTTTCCTGCTCTCTCATTGCACTGGCGCACAAACGTCTGCCTAGCCCCAATAGGCAGTATTGTTTTTGTGCAGGAAGTTGCACCTTGCACCTTACTGCACAAAAAAATTCTCTGAGACGTTTTCCGCTTTCTGTGTGTGTTGCAGAATGCAATGGATTACGCAAGAGAACTGAGTGGTGTACTCTGAATGATGAGAGGGAAATAGGAGTGGAATGGGTTTTGGGTGGTGAGTTAAAAATACCTGCGCTGTATATGAGTGGTTCATCAGAGACAGTGTGGAGAAACGCCGAAGGATTAATTTCAGTTGCAAATGACATTTAATGTTTACATCACATATTAACATGTACCAAGTGTTCAAATCTACGTTTTAAACCCAAGTGGCATACTTATCTTGCTGATTAGTTTGAAAATTTTAGTGAAAACGTCTATGTATGTTAAATGTATTTCGAAGAGCACCATGGTAGTTGTAGTAACTCACGAAGATTTTTTTCATCATTGCAGCTATGAGGGTAGGTGATTGTGCACCGCCATTGGGTAGTTGTAACCAGGTTTAAAATAAGAGAGGGATTCTGGGAGCACACACAAGGGAAGTGAAATGGAGTAAGGACGGACGGTTTTTAATAGCAGGCAGCAGGTATGTGTTAAGCGTGCATATCGTAAGCTTATCTCCGGTAGTGAAAACGTCCTAAATGGAGGGGAGTGAACGGAGAGTTAACACAGTAATAATGATGGCTGTGAGGTTGCTGTTAAAATGAGAGACGGGGCATGTTAGCTTGCATACGGTCAACCGTCAGACTAAATGAGCGCAAAGGGAAATATATCGGGAAGGGGGAGATGTGTGTCATAGAGTCTAGGTATAGGCAGAAGCTGATGGATTGGTTAGCGGTTTTCATTAAAGGAGGAGAACGAGGGGGTTTAAACTTGTAGGAAAGCGGCAATGCAACAAAGATTAGGATCTGGAGTTACAAAAAGCATATCATTGAAATCGTTTAGCATTTAGTGGATAGCGCTACACACGAGGGTATTGAATACTCACTGAGTAACATGTTTATAAATTAGATTAGCATCAAATAATGTTTTTAAAGTGGATTACTTTTGACTGTGGTATTTGTCATTTGTTTACAGTAACCCCCGAAGAAGGGCGTTGAGCCCGAAATGCATTGGGTATTTTAATAAAACGCTGCTTGACATGAATTATTGCCTTGGTTCTGTTCATTCACAAAGTCCGGATAGACATGGGGTGAACAGTAAAAACTCGCATACAGCAAGTACACTCGGCGCGCAGACTCGCATTGAAACTGATTAAGAAGGATAATAAATGTGAAATCGACATGGAGTAATTTGATGAATATGAAGAAAAAAAAGGAAATAAGGAAACATGAAGGCTATTAGCACACTTGGCAGTGCAATTGTTGGGGGCGTGATGACGCCCCACTACAGTGGAGTTAAAAATACCTGCCAGGTAGGTAAACAATACTATTTAATCCGTCCTTTGGGCGGTATGGTTAAATAATGGGATGAGAGTTAGAAAGTATATGTTATAATGTACCTGCCCTTCTAGTGTTTCAAGCCAATCCCCATGCTTTACTTTAGGAACAAGGATCTAACTCCCTGATTCCAGTCCTACATATAGGATGTGAAATTATTGAATTAATGACAACATTTATGACATCTGTATTACATGATTTTTCAGAACACAGTGCATGGTACAGTGGTGAGTTATAGTTAATCTAATGTGGCGAGTGAGGTGATAAGACTGTGTACATAGATGTGCGAATTATAATAATTTAAAGATAGATAGTAAGTTTAAATGTGAGTTATGTTTGACTTATAATCATTTTAAAGTGGCGCTTTAGTGATAAATGTAAGAGATAACTATAACCTTAGAATGTCTAATATTTGTATAGTTTTAGTTGGGTTTGTCACAAATAAGAAATAAATAAGCGTGTGATGGTGAGTAATTCATAAATTTAAGAGATAAATAAGAGATAAATATAAGTGTAGAATGTCTAATGTCTAATGTTTATGTAGTTTAAGTTGGATCTGTATACCAAAAATAAATAATGTTTTCCTAACTCTAACTTAGCATTTCAATGGTTTTTATAATTGTAATTACAAGTTTTTTAAATAATCAGACAATTTACTGTTGTTGAGGGGAGTGTTATTAAATGTTATGTGGTACAATATAGCGTAGGATAATTTTTTAAAGTGCACTGTGGTACACCATAGTGTGGCACAGTGGAGTGCAGTAGAGTGGAATGAGGTAGACTAGAGTGGTGTACACAGAAATGGCATACAGTGGAGTGGCGTACAGTGGAGTATCATATAGTGGACTGGCGTGGAGTCAAGTCCGAGACACTAGAGTGGCGTACAGTGGAGTGGCTTACAGTGGAGTGGCGTATAAAGGACGAGCAGATAGTATAGTGGCATTGAGTGGAGTGGTGTACAGTGAAGTGGAATAGCATACAGTGGAGTATGGTACAGTAGAGTTATTTCCTCTGAATATTGTAGAGTGTATTGGCGTACAGTGGAGTGGCATACACTGGAGTGTTGTACAGTGTAGGTGCATATATTGTAATGTTATATATTGAAATAGCATACAGTGCAATGGGGTGCAGTGCAGTGTGGTAAAGTGGAGTAGCGTAGAGAGGAGTGAGGTAGATCGGAGTGACATACAGTGGAGTTGTGTACAGTTGAGTTGTGCTCAATGGCGTTGCATCAAGTGGAGTGTGGTAAGGTGTAGTGCCGTAAAGTCAAAAAGCATATAGTGGTGTGATCCGTTTATTGGAGTGTCCTTCCCTTGAGTGGCGTATATCAGAATAGCATACGCTGGAGTGAGGTAGATTGTAATAGGGTATAGTGCAGTGGCATACAGTGGAGTACCATAGAGTGTAGTGCCGTACAGTGGAGTAGCATACAGTAGAGCACTCTTGAGTGGAATACTGTTGAGTGTAGTGGTTTTAAGTTTTAAGACGTACAGTGGAGTGGCATCTAGTGGAATCGTGTAGAGTACAGTATCATACAGTGGAATTGCATTAACTGTAGAATAGAAGCATAGAGTGTAGTCATGTACAGTGGAGTGGCATTTTGGGAGTGGGGTAGAATATAGTGTTGTGAAATGTAATAGCATAGCATGGATTATGGTAGAGTGCAGTGGCATATAATGGTGTTGACTACAATGCAGGGCCATAAAGTGGAGTGGCAGAGTGGAGTTATGTACAGTTGGATAGTCTACAGTGGATCGGCATAGAGTGTAGTGGCATACACTTGAATGCCATTGACTGGAGTGTAGTGGTATACATTGGAAGACGAAAATTGTGGCAAGTCCTATCAGAAATGCGGATGTCCTCAGAGATTCTACCCCTGGTCATTCACCTCCATGATGCCAACTTTGCTAAAGTTCACTGCAGCAACCAGGGCCAACTTACCGACGCTATTGATGCTAGCAGGGGTGTACGCCAAGGGTGCATTTTGGCTCCTACACTGTTTTCCCTTTACATGAACAACGCTGTGCCATATCCCCAAGATGTGCCATCTGATGCATCTTTGCTGGGGAGTGAAAGGGTTGTCACACTCCTTTCTGCTTGTGTCAAACCCCGCCCCCGGGGCTTCAGATATTGCTTAATCGTTTTAATGATTTTGTAGGTTGAGGAGCCTTGAGATCAACAGTTTAAAGACGACATTTCTGACGATCAATCACCACAAATCTTATAACGGTAGTCCAACTTTGGGAGACACTTTGCTCGAGAAAGTCAGTACTTTCGATTACCTGGGCATAACTCTGTCAGAAAGTATGTCCTGGAAGCCACAAGTGGCCAAATCTACCCTGAATCTCACTCAAATAGCTGGGGCCCTGAGCAAGGACCTTAGCATCTCCTATAGAAAACCAGTGGCCGCACCACTACAGATATATGAATCCAAAGCAGTGAGTTCAGCCCTATATGGGGCAGAGATGTGAGGTTTTGAAAGGTTGGTCAATCTAACTATAGCTGACAATAAGTTTCTGAGGAGTTTGGTCCAGTTACCACAGAGCACCCCCATCCATCCCTTAAGGTTAGATTTGGGCAGGAAATCAATTGCTGATAAGGTCAAGATGTGCCCACTGCTTCTGGAGGAGGATTAGGTCCACCCGAGCTAGGCTCTTATGCCAAGGCCTTTGATGAAGTAATTTCTCTAGATAAGCAGAATAAGATTGGGTAGCTAAAGAATGTAAAGCCTCTATTATCAGCTATAGGGCTGGAGGGTCACTGGGAAAGTAGGTCCCCAGCCTCACTTCCTACTAAAGCCCACATTAAAATGGACTACTGGTGTTGGGTAGCCCAGAGAGCAGTTGCCAATCCTAATAAGGGTTGGTTAACTTCAGAATTCACAGATCATAACTCTATTGTTTTCCTTGAACTATATTTAGAAATAACTTAGAAGCATTGTGATAGGAAACTATACAAGCAGTTAGATTTGGCATGTTTCCCCTTAATGCCATCACCAGCTCTTGTATTACCACCCCAGGACCATCTTAGTCTTGTCCCCTTTGCACCGCAAGTGTAGAATCTCCAGCACATGTCCTATTTGTCTGCCCAGCTTATTTACGCTCAAGAGCTAAGTGGCGTGCACCAATATACAGTAAGATATGTATGCGTAATCATGATGAAGAGTTGCAAATACTCAGATCAGACCCCAGACAAGTGGTAGCTTGTGCAGTGACAATGTTTGTGGGTCTTATTTAGGGCATTAGGAGGAAGCTGCTGAAATCAGATTGAGGTTGAGGGGGGAGGGGGATGAGGAGTAGCTCACGTCACCTACTAATATCCTAATGTCCACTGTTTTGCATCCTATCTTGGTCACTGCAAGATCTGCATTGGCCCAATGTTAGTTGTCAGTTGGCAACACAATGGCCCCCATTTGAAGATTTTGTCTTTTTGGAGGTTATTGTTGTTACTGCCTTGGGTGTCCCAGGCAGAGGTCCACTCCGCTTATGCATCATATCCCTAGTTCTAGCTTTATATGGTTTGGTATTTATGATATGTTTTAAAGTTTTTAACAATATATTATTTATATGAAGACATGAACTCCGTTTTGAACCTAGAGGACTGATGTCTATGATAAGTTTTTAAAAGTTTTTATTAATTTATAACTCTTTATGTATCATCCGAATGCACTTTATGCCTAGAGGTCTTTCCTATGCAATGTCTGCCTGACCCATACATCAATATTCTATGTAAGATGTATATTGTACATTGTACTTTTACAGTCGAATGACCCAAATAAAGTCTGACTGACATTGGAATATTGTATACTGGAATAGCATACAGTGCAGTGGCGTACAGTGGAGTGGCACACAGTTGAGTACTGTAGAGTCGACTTGCATAGTGTGTAGTGAGGTAGACTATAGTGGTGTAAAGTCTAATAGTGTACAGTGTAATAGTGCACATTTGAGTGATGTACAGTCGACTGGTGCACAGTTGAGTGGTGTACACCAGAATAGAGTACAGTGGAGTGTGGTAGACTGTAATAGTGTAATATCCAATGGCAGTACAGTGGCGCAGCATACAGTGGAGTGGAATATAGTGGAGCAAGGTAAAGTCGATTAATGTTGAGTAGAATACTGTTCAGATTAGTGGTGTTAAGTCTAGTGACGTAGAGTGGACTGGTATGTAGTGGAGTAGCGGAGAGTGCAGTGTCATACAGTAGAATAAGGTTAACTATTAAAGCAAAGAGTGTAGTGACATAAGGTGGAGTTTTGTTTAGCAGAGTGGTGTAGACTGTAGTGCTGTAAAGTGTAATAGCGTACAGTGGTTTTTGGTAGAGTGTAGTGGTGTATACTGCAGTTGAGTACAATGTAGGGCCGCAGAGTGGGGTGGTGTACAGTGTAATAGCATAAAGTGCAGTGGTGGACCATAAAGTGGCACTGAGTAGAATGGCATACAGTACATTAGTGTAGAGTACAGCTGTATGTAGTGGAGTACCGTACGGTTGTGAGGCGTACAATGGAGGGGCATACAGTTAAGTGGCATACACTGTAGTGTCACAGAATAGAGTGGTGAACAGTATAAAAGTGCAGTGTAGAATAGTGTCAAGTGGAGTGGCATAGAGTGGAATGGAGTACAGTAGAGTGGCATACAGAAGATTATTGTACAGTGTAGAGGTGTGTACTGGAATGACGTAAAGTGGAGTGCCATAGAGTGAAATAGCTTAGAGAGAAGTGGTGTAAAGAGAAGCGTTTAGAGTGGAGTATCTAAATTGAAGCAGACGTATTGTGAAAGTGTGTGAAAGGATGTAAATGTTATGTTGCTGGAATATACAAAATGTTCATTTTTGGAAGTATAAATAAATAGTGTAAGTAGTGGTAAAGTTATACGTTTTATTAAACATAGGTATATATTGTGTAAGTTCATGATATATACGCCAGTACATGTAGCTGAAAAGTGATTATGTGATTGGATAATGGTTGTTGTTAGACCCAGGATCCCTGGTTGGCTGAGATAGGTACCTTAGGCCAAATAGGGACCCGCGTTCCAAGTCAGGGAAAGGAAGGTCACCTTCTGAGATAGCTCCCGCTCACACCCTTGGTAGCTTGGCACGAGCAGCCAGGCTTCTCTTCAAGGCAAATGTGTAAAGTATTTGCAACCATGCTCACAGCAACCCATTGATGACACCACAAATAGACTACACACAAGTTTTATAAAAACAAGTATACATTTTATGTAAAAAGATGTACGATAAGACTACACAATACAAATCCAACATATGAGTAAGTGTATACTCTGCCTGGCCCGTTGTTAGACCAGCCAGCCCTTGTAAGTTCTGGCGATTATAATGAGCACTTCTAAACATTCCACTGTAATCCTAATACCATGTTATGCAGTTGGTAATGCTATAATCAGGCACTTTTGCAATGTAAACTCAATGCAATGCGTAACACAACAATCAGGCACTTTGCAATGTAAACATGATGCAATGCATAACCAACAATCAGGCACTTTGTAAGGTAAGAATAATGCAATGCGTAATACAACCACCAGGTAGTTTGTTATGAAGATATAATGCAAAGCGTAATACGCTAATCAGGTAGTTTGTTATGCAGAAACAATGCAATGCGTCATACAACAATCAGGTAGTTTGTTATGCAGAAATAATGCCATGCGTCACACACTAATCAGGTAGTTCGTTATGGAGGAATAATGCAATGCGTAATACACTAATCAGGTACTCTGTTGTGCCGAAATGATGCAATGTGTAATACGACAATCAGGTACTCCGTTATGAGGAAATAAGATAATGCGCAATACACTCCTTAGGCGGTCTCCCCGCCACTCTTTCTGACTCGCAGTCAGCCTCTGTCAACAGTTGCCCCCAAGCCGGGTATGGTGTAACAAAAAGTGCAGCTGCGCACTCCGGCCCCGGTACTGCCACTCCCTTGGCAATACTGGCCATGATACAAGCCGAAGAAGAGGCTCGCGCTGCTGGAGTGAGAGAGAGGCCAAAAGTGTCTCCCTCCGAGTCCGCACCCCGCCCCAGGAGTCGACACACGTTAGCTGGGGGGGGGGGGGGGGCAAACTCACTCTCCTCTCCTCATCCAGAGGCTTGGGCCTCCGATGCAATCTTTGTGAATTGGCAACGGCGGGCGTGGGCCGGCGGCTCAGCTCCTCTTCCGAGGCTGCCGGTCAGGGCTGCTACAGCTACGAAGATCTCAGGCTGCCACAGGGCACACGCACACAGCATCGCTGAGACTCCCTTGAGCTTCAGGTGCACGATTACCGGAAACTCCACACGAAGGTCTCAGGTTGCATGAAGAACATGCACACAGCGTCGCTGAAACTCACTTTAACTCCGGATTAACAAGGCAATCCTCATGAAGGTCTCACGTTACACGAAGCACACACACACACACAGCGTCGATGAGACTCACTTGGATTCCGGGTGTGCACGATAACAAGGCAATCCTCACGAAGGTCTCACGCTGTACAAAGCACATGCACACAGCGTCGATGAGACTCACTTGGATTCCAGTGAACACAGTAACTGGACAATCCTCACAAAGGGTTCAGCCTGCAAAAAGCACACGTACACAGCGTCTCTGATCCTTGCTTGGAATTCAGGTGCCCAAGGTCACAAGGCACAGCTTACGAGGGTCTCAGGCTGCAACACGCACACAGCGCTGCTGAGACTCTCCTGGAAACGTTTGTGTTCCTGTGTTTCCGCAAAGGGGAGCCAGCTCACCTCGGGCACTTGGGGATAAGTTACTTCAGGACACAGCTCAGCAAAGTCCTTTCAAGCAGGGGGACACAGCACACAGCAAAGATCCCTTTAGCCTTTCTTTGGTTAAAACAGCAAACTGCAGGTCAGCCCCAGAATACACAGCAAGGGTCAGTCCTTTCCTTCAGTCTCTTCAGTTCTGTCTCCCTTGCCAAAGGTTTCTCTTGACCACGAAGTAGCTCCAGTCTTTTCAATCTTGATCAAGCCATTCGCCAAAGTTCAGGGGCTTAAGCTCTCATAGTTATACCCCTTAATGGCTTTGATGTCTTTGTGTTCAGGAGGCACTGACCCCTGTTCAAATCAATTCTTTGTGCCTCGCTGCCAGTGACAACTTCTTCCTTTGATTAGTGGGGGTCTTGATTCTCAATCACTCAGCAGGAGATGGGACAATTGTTTTATAGCAGCAACCCAGGCTCAGGACAGCCTGTTGCTGTTAGTCTGTTGCTGTCTCACCTCCTCCCCTGGGTCAAGACATTCCCCAGATCCTAACGCTTTCAAATCCAGACAGTCAATCCACAACCAGGCAGAGACACACAGAAATGTTAGAACACAAAAACACAGCCACTTCTAAAAGAGTGGCTTCTAAACACACAATGCAAAAACCACCTTCATAAAAAGATGTGTTATTACATTGTGAGTTCAGGCATACTAAACTTCACCTCTCAATCTTAAACTTTTGGGAAGATAGGCTGGACAACATATTACACAGGCTTCCCATAGAATGGGCAAGCTGGCCTTTCAACAGTGAAAAATGAAATGGAGATTATTTCACTGTCAGGACATGGTACACACCAATTGGTACATGTCCTACCTTTCACAGGCAATGCACCCTGCCCAGGGGTTACCCTGGACCTACCATAGGGGTGTCTGATGTGCATAGAAAGTGAAGGGTAAGGTCTGACAAGTGGGTGCACTTGTCAGAACAACATGGCAGTTTAACAAACTGCACGCAGGCACTGGAATGGCAGGCCTGAGTTCCTTTTTTAAGGCTACTTGTTTGGGTGGCAAAATTAGTGCTGCACGCCCACTAGTAGCATTTGCATTACCAGCCCTGGCACACATCGTGCACTTTACTAGGGACTTTACTAGTAAGGCAAACATACCAATCATGTACAACCAATTACCATTACACTTTATACAGAGAGCACTTGCACTTTGACACTGTTTAGTAGTGGCAAAGTGTCCAAAGCATCTAAGATGGCAACACCATGTCAGAAAAAAGGTCTAGGAGGAAAGCAAAAGATTTCAGGAACTTTAGTCAAAAAGGGCCAAGTTCTACAGTTGTGTACACCAAAGTTAAAGGCAACCATGTAGTTTTTATCACACTTTTGCTGTGCTTTGTTGTCTCTGTTTCCCTGCGTGCTTGGTTAGGTTCTTGCATATAGGTAAGGATTACGTTTTATTGTTGTTGACAACTGATTAACACTTTATTTAAGTAGTAATAGGTTCCAATTTTAATTTATAGATTGCTATATATTTTTATAACAGTCTATGGTGCACTGTGTTTTCTTTTAAGATGCACAGTAAGTTGTAGTGATTATCATGCTACTCCATACACTTTTTTTGGGCATACTTAAGTGCGTATTGAAAAATATGTATCTGTTTCTGTATATTTAAAAAAACATAATGGAGTACCACAGTACTACCACGGTAACAAAAGAGAATTTGGAGAAAAAAAACATTAATAATAGAAAATACATTTTAGCACACTATGGGCTAGATGTAGGTAATTTCTATTTACCGATTCCTAAATACCAAATTTTACTGATTCGGTATTTAGGAATCGGTAAATAGAATGTAGGTAAAAAATCAGTACATTTTACCGATTCAGTAATATTCGTTATTACCGATTCGGTATTTACCGAATCGGTAATAAGGAATACCTTCCCATTCACTATTACCGATTCGGTTAATACCGAATCAGTAATAGGGGGAGCATATTCAAGGGTGGCAGGGTGTCACATTGACACCCTGTTGCACCCCTGAATCGTGCATGTGTGCACATGTGGCGCACATACATGCCCTAAGGGCATGTATGTCTGCCACATGGCACTTTTAAAAAAGCACAAAATTGCTTTTTTAAAGGTATTCGTTATTTACCACCATAACGAATCCTTAAACCAGAAATGCACTCACTTGAGTGCTCCCTACATAGGATTTAAGGATTCAGTATTTTACCGATTCCTTAAATTAAGTAATCGGTATTTTACAGATTCCTTAAAATACCGAATTGGTAAATTACTGAATCCTTAAATCCAGCCTCCTACATCGCAAAGGGCTAAATACGGTCGGTAACGGGAAATTTACAGATTTTTGGCCGTTACTGACCGGTATTAGCCCACCTACATCTAGGCCTATATTTGTAAAATATAGTGTCTTACAGAGTAGTTCAAATTTTTTAACTTTTTAAAAAATTTGTTTTTGGTACCGTTGAAGTTATGCAATACTCCCTTATTTTTTTTTAATATAAAAAAAAACGTAGGAATATTTTTTCCTACCCATTACCTCTTTACTAAACTAGTAATAGTTATTAGAAAAATACTAAGCCTAATATTTACCTACATCAGAAGGCGTAATGCAGAACTCAGTCAAACTTGACCTAAACACAACATGTCTGCCTTTAACTTCTGTGAGGCAGCCATTAGCCAATCACCTAATCACTTGTCATTGGTATGTACTACGATATTACCACAAAATACATAACATTTTGTGAAGAAATGTACCCACATATATCACTAACTCAAGAAACCTTATAACTTAAAAAATACCTACTCTACTTACCTGCAGTACCCAAAATAATCATCTGCACACCATATTATCTAGGGTTGCCAAATTTTAGCAGAATCTGGCCATTTTCTTGCTATGTGAAATACAAAAGTCTATGTAAAATGGATTGGATTTCAAGCCTGTTTTGGGACTCCCCTTTTTTCTTTGCACTACCTTGACCAAACACCCAGTAATCTTTTAGTCCTCCAACAAAGAAACAGGTGTAACAGGGCTGCATAGTTTTGTGGACATTCGTCAAATGGATGCAAAGTTATTAGGGGACAAAAATCCTAAAGCTCCCTATGTCTGGTGACCCTAACTAGAACTACAGAATAGTATATATATATATATATATATATATATATATATATATATATATATATATATTCAATGAAAAAACCATTGGTTTTAGGCCATATATAGTTAGGAATTAGCATTTACAAAACCTTATTTTACTCGCATAAAACCATTGAAATTCCATATATAGTTAGAAGCGCTAACTATATATCGCGCACCCGCAATCCACTGCTGATGATGTCACATATTACATCATTCATGACATGGTCAGTGACATCACTGATGACATCACTGATGACATCTCAAATGACATCACTGATGACATCACTGATGACAACATCCAGTGATTGTATGTGTCTGTAAAGTTTAAATATGTTTTACATATTGAAGAATGAGTGGATGTATAAGTGTCTGGATGAAGAATTTAGTAGGTGCATGACTGACTGTATGAAAGAGTGATTAAATGTGTCTCACTGAGTGCATGGGTTAGTGACTAAACTGTCTTAATTTGTGCATCAGTATGTTTGTTGTTGTGTAAGCTGCTGCATGTGTTGATCAGTAGCTATAAGAGTGGCCATATGGGTTATTGATTGGTTGCCCAAGTATTTGAATGGGAGGCTGAGTGTGTGTGTGGGTGGCTGGGAGGTGCGTGACTCTGTGCATAGATGTGTAAGCAGTTGATTCACTAGGAGTATGAGTTCAAGAGTGCATGTGGAAACAGCTATATGGGCGGTTGACTGTGCATGGGTGTGTTGGTGAGTGAATGGATTTCTCATTGCTACATGTGCAAGTAAGTACGTATGTAAAACACAATACATGTGAGAGTTGACATATATAAATAACTGAACATAAGAGCCAGTGAATGTGTGAGTGGCTGTATCGATCACTGTGAGCTTGTATCAGGGATTATATAAGAGAGTAAATATGTGTTATTATATGTTTGAATAAGTAAGATGTGTATAACTGTATAGTTGAGGAAATGGAGGTGTGATTGATTCTTTGCATGACTGACTAGGTGTGTGAGTAACTCCATGGATGAGTGACAGTCTGTGAGTGTCTGTTTATACTGAGTGTATGTAAGGTTATATTAGAGTCTGAAGAGGTTCATTGTATTATCGCATGAGTGATGTGATCAGTGATGACAAATGAGATGTCATCAGTGATGTCATTTGAGTTGTCATCAGTGATGTCATTTGAGATGTCATCAGTGATGTCATTTGAGTTGTCATCAGTGATGTCATCAGTGATGTCATTTGAGATGTCATCAGTGATGTCATCAGTGATGTCACTGACCATGTCATGAATGATGTAATATGTGACATCATCAGCAGTGGATTGCGGGTGCGCGATATATAGTTAGCGCTTCTAACTATATATGGAATTTCAATGGTTTTATGCGAGTAAAATAAGGTTTTGTAAATGCTAATTCCTAACTATATATGGCCTAAAACCAATGGTTTTTTCATTGAATTTTCAAGGTTTTGTAAATGCAAATTCCTAACTATATATCCACTATAACCTATGGTTTTTTCTGTGAATTTCATTGGTTTTTTAATAGCAAATATGAAAAGCTTTAAAATGTAAAGTACGTGATAGATAAAAACATTTTCGTATTTATGCACGCTGATGTGCTTTGAACGCTGCCCCCCTCCCCTCTTTTCTCTTAGTAGTACTCTCTCTTTGCAGATAGTGAAGAGTAGTTAACGCAGGCCTTTACCCCCGTTGTAATCCGTCCTGCCTGCTTGTCTCTCCATTTGATTGATTATTATCCAAGCATTTACTGTTTTTCAATTGATTCTCTTTGGTTCATTCTCTATTTACAAACAAGCACAAAGTCGCAATACTCTGTTTAGTCTTTGCAGATCGTGAAAAATCGTGTAAAAAAATAAAAGTAATCGAGCAAAATCAGTAGGCCACTAATTGGATCTCTTTTTGACCTCGCTAAAATAGACATATTATAAACAACCCTTCATGAGAAATACGAAAATAGTGAGATGAACTGAGCTCCACACCATGAGGGCTGCAAGACAGCTCGGCTCCGTCACCCACCCCGCCCAAAATAACGACAAACCCTATGCAAATATTAAAAATATAGACAACACACCAGCAAAGAAACAGGGTAAAACATTTTATTAAATAACTATTTACATAACGTTGGTTTATAAGATGATGTCAGTAGTGGACCGATGTGTGAATAGGTCGGAAGCAGCACAAGGCGCCAAGATCCGGATGGAAAGTCCTGGATATTGGGTGCCATAGTTCAGAGTTCTGAGTTTGAGCCTTTTTCAATGCTTGTGCTTTGTTGTTTCCCCTCCATCAAAAACAAAAAAAATATATAAAACTGTGCAAAAATACAAAAAAAACAAAAAATGTTTACAAAAGCAGTGCTTGTAAGACTGACAGAAAGCTTATTTCCACCTACTGCAGCTTCACTATTCCAAAGTAAGTGAGGGTCGTTTGTGGACCTGACTGCATTTGAAAACAATGTTATATGGTACCTCCCTAAACCGCTTGACGGAGGCCCCCGAGGGGCGGTGTGATGACACGGACTCGAAGAAGACGCTTGGCTCCGACCCCCTCCCCAAGTCTTATAGCACTGGTGTAGCCTGAGATCGCCCCCGACATAGGCGGCCGGCTCCCGGGGTCCGGCGGAACTTTTTGCCTTTTGATGACTCTTCTATTCTGGACTTTGTCCCACAATCCGTTTGACCTGAAGACACGCTGTAGTGGGGCGCCCCTTTACCGTTTTAGTTGCCATTCCGCCCGCTTTTGCTACACTGTGCCTCTTCCGCCATTCAGCTGTTTACCGCCCGCTCTTGCGACTACAGCGTCTCGCTCACCATGTAGTTAAGTTGCTCCCGCTCTTGCGGTGCAGCGATAGGCGGCTGCCACAGGACTCTCAAAATGGCGGCCGGCTCTTCGGTTTTGGGCCTGGTCCACTAAAATGGCCCTGGGACACCTTGGAACTCGGACGCTTCCCTGATAGGGCTTGGGTCCCATTCTCGAAAAGCGTCCCCTCAGCCGTGAAGATTCTACAAAAGTCTTGGGGGCCTCCGACTCCCGCAGGCTTCTGGTGGGGAGCAGCTGCCATGATTGCTCGTGGAATGGCCACGACGGAGCTACGAGATGGTAGTGGTCTCATGCTGACGCCAGCTTTAGTCTGAAACATCCAGAAACACTATAGACTACCAATTCGATCAGTTCCGGTAGCGCCCCAACATGACCCGGAAGAGAAGAATTTGCCCTCCCCTCTTTGACTGATGGTTCTTGTTGCCTGTCCCCTCTGTTGTCATTTAACAGAACTTTTTGGACTGCTGAAAGGGGTTGTGTTCTGAACGCTGGTTGGTGGAGACATTTAGACTATATTCTTGACCTACGTTGTCGCGTAATGCGTTTTATGACACGCCGCGTTACCGCACCCGGAAGTGATCCGAGGCGCGGCGCGCAGCGCGTAACGTAAGCATAACAGGTCATGTGACTTGTTAATAAAACTTTTCATTGGTTCATTTTACTTTTGTTAATTTAATGATGAAAAGCTTGGTCATAAGACCTAAAAATTACGCTTTTTATTTTTTTCGAACATTATTTTTTTTTCAAACATATGTTATAATATTCCAGGCTAATGTACTTTCCCGGAAAATTTACAACTGTCCTGCAAGTAAAATATATTCCTTTTTCGAGAAAAAGGGCGTTTCTTCGTTCCATGACGGAGCCGTTGAGTAAGAGAGACTCGGCCTGCTGTCTTAGTCGCCGATACGCCTGATTATCAGATTCTTATCGATCACTTTATGTTGCAGAAATGAAAAACACAACTGCCCTTGACCATTTATCTTTACTGCGTTCCTACATATTATACCTTTTATCCGTCATGTAATTGGACTGCTTTATTTCACTTGCCTTTTACTGATTCGAAAACAGTGACTAAAAGTAAAAACTTTACCAATGTAAATACTACTACCGTGTTTTGTTTTAAAAACCTTTAT
Source organism: Lissotriton vulgaris (assembly GCF_964263255.1). Lineage (NCBI taxonomy): Eukaryota > Metazoa > Chordata > Amphibia > Caudata > Salamandridae > Lissotriton > Lissotriton vulgaris. The sequence continues at coordinate 522,097,321 of NC_141697.1, forward strand.
TGTGAAAATATCAGTATACAAATACGGGCCTATAACCACGTGGGCCGGCCACGGAGCAAACTGAAATCGTATATGATGAGGAGACATTTACACTGTAGAGGAACGTAACGAGCGGGCCATTAGGTTGCAAGAACTAAGGTGTCTAACAGTTGCGGAATCGGTGGACGTACATTTTGTAATTAAAATAAGACAGGGCCACTTACAATAACATTTTCTAGATATACATTTGCGGACAAGGAGTTACGAGTCCCATTTATACCGGCGCCATTTTGGGCGAGGCCGGGCAGGTCCAAGATATAGTCAAAATGTCTTCACCAACAATCGGCCAGACCAGAACCCCTTTCGGCCCTTTATGCTACAAGATGGTGTCTTCCATTCAGAAAATATTGTTGGCAGCATTTTGAAAGGAAAGATAAACAGCCGTTCTCCTAGTGAGTCTCACATTGTTACATTTAGGAAGAATGTTGAAGAGTAATATGTGGAAAATCTGAAGCCATTTTTCTACAAACTCTCAATCAGCCTAAGTCATGGGCGATCTTTGTCCACACCAGGGTAATAGTGAAGCTGCAGCAGGTGCAAAGGAGCTTCAGACAGTCTTACAAGCACTGCTTTTCTAAACATTTTTTTGTATTTTTGCACAGTTTTATATATTTTTTTTTGTTTTTGATGGAGGGGAAACAACAAAAAACAGGCATTGAAAAAAGCTCAACAGTGCAGGGCGCCTTGTGCTGCTTCCGACCTATTCACACATCGGTCCACTACTGACATCACCTCATAAGCCAACGGGGCACCCCACACTGACTTTCGGCGCAGCATTGTAGGATGGCCACACCAGTGCGGCAACTTGCTGGACACCACCTCGGTGCCATCCGGATCTCGGAGCGTTCGAGTCACTGTACCGCAAGAGTGACCGGAACTCAGCTGGTCACGCCATCTTTCGGCGCAGCATTGTAGGATGGCCACACCAGTGCGGCAACTTGCTGGACACCACCTTGGGCAACAGTGAAACTGCAGCAGGTGCAAATAAGCTTCAGATAGTCTTACAAGCACAGCTCAGAACTCTCAACTATGGCACTCAATATCTAGGACTTGCCATTCGGATCTTGGCGCCTTGTGCTGGTTCCGACCTATTCACACATCGGTCCACTACTGACATCACCTCATAAGCCAACGGGGCACCCCACGCCGACTTTCGGCACAGCATTGTAGGATGGCCACACCAGTGCAGCAACTTGCTGGACACAACCTCGGTGCCATCCGGATCTCGGCGCGTTCGACTCACTGTACCGCAAGAGTGACCGGAACTCAGCTGGACACGCCGTCTTTCGGCGCAGCATTGTAGGATGGCCACACCAGTACGGCAATTTGCTTGACACCACCTCGGTGCCATCCGGATCTCAGCGCGTTGTGCTGCCTTCGGCCTATTCGCACATCGGTCCGCTACTGACGCCGCCTCACGTGCCTACGGATTTTCTACGGTTTTTGTAGCCCTATGCCGCATAACAGGTCATGTGACTTCTTTATAAAACTTTTCATTGGTTCATTTTACTTTTGGTTTCCTAAAGATGGAAGGCTTGGTCATGTGACCTAAAAATAACACTTTTCATTGGTTTAGAACATTTTTTTTCCCAAACGATGAAAGCCCCACCTTGTTTCTGGATCATTCAGACTGAAGCTGGCGTCAGCATGAGAGCACCACCATCTCGTGGCTCCGTCGTGGTCATTCCGCGAGCAATCATGGAGCCGCTCCCCACCGCAAGCCTGCGGGAGTCGGGGGCCCCCAAGACTTTTGTACAATCTTCACGGCTGAGGGGACGCTTTTCGAGAATGGAGCCCAAGCCCTAGCAGGCAAGCGTCCGAGTTCCAAAGTGTCCCAGGGCCATTTCAGTGGACCAGGCCCAAAACCGAGGAGCCGTCCGCCATTTTAAGAGCCATGTGGCAGCCGCCTATCGCTGCACTGCAAGAGTGGGAGCAACTCAACAACATGGTGAGCGAGACGCTGTAGCCGCAAGAGCGGGCGCAACTCAGCTAGATGGCCGCCACCTGGGGAGGCCCGTTCACGCCGCCTCCCCCACGCCCCCCCCGGACCGCCGCACGCCAATTTTCGGAGTAGCATTGTAGGATACCAAAACCAGTGCGGCAGTTTACTGGACATCACCTGGGTGCCTGTCGTACATGTTGTGTCAGCCATGTGACACTGGACACAGACCGCTACTGACGAGGCCTCCCCCCGCACCACCCGGGACGCCCCACGCTGTTTTTCTGTGCTGCATTGTAGGATCCCTAAACCAGTGCGGCACCCAGGCGACATCACCTGGGTGCCGTCCAGAACTCTGCACGTTGTGCTGCCTTGGGACTATTCGCACAAAAGACAGCTTCTAACCATTGTTGCTTTTTGTGTTGAGAAATGTTTAAATGTTTTTAGTTTTTGTTCCGTTCGTTAAAGTTAATAGTTAATAAAGTTTTATAACCTTACTTTGTTGGAGTGTTATCTATTTTTTTAAAAACGGGTGAATGGGGCCTTGAATCGGGTTATTGTCATGTGTGGGCTTTGGAAGTGTGCTGCTGCAGGATCGGACATTTCAAACTCAAATGCACGTTCTTTTTCTTACCTTTCCGAAGCATGGAGCGCAATAGCAAGCAGAGAAAGGGTGATGCACGTGTTGAACACTACCTGACCTAGCAAGTTGCTGGCAGTGCCCCCCCGCCCGCTCCTGAAAGAGGAAACACACACACCGCCGCTCCGAGTACTTCACAAATCTTTAAAAGACCATGCGCTTGTTCATGAGGCTTAAATGGTTTATCACCTCTTCTAGAACCCCTGCATCGACCCTCTGACGTTTCCTGGAAAAATTACCATGTAACACAATACCAAGCCCTGTCAGCTGAAACCCCCAAGGAATCGTGGGCATATTATCAAGGGGGTTTATCTCCGCTTTTTTGGCTTTAAAAGCCTTGAAAGCGGAGATAAAATTATCTCCCTATTACCAAGCTGTCGCTAACACCAGTTAGTGACAGCTAAAAGGAGATAGCGACCATCTTGGGCCCCGCTTTGCATGTCAGTGATACTTATCACTAATGACATGCAAAGTGGCGTGCCAAGATGTTAGCGACTGGAAACAGTCCCTAACATCGCTACCTTCTATTACCAACTTTTGGAGATATTCGCGCTAAGCGCGAATATCTCCAAAAGCTAACACCTGCCCTGAGCAGTTCTTAGCCATGTTATCCAATGGGAGGTGGATAACATGGCTAAGAGCATTTGCTCGATAATACATGAATATCGCTGACTTTTCTGCGATAATAGCAAGGTTTATCTGCGATAAAAATCGCCGATGTACGGCGATAATTTTTGTCTCTAAACAAGTTAGAGACAAAAATTATCGCTAGTTGTTCGTAATATACCCCCGGGTTTTTGCTTGCAGAAATCGGGAGGCGGGAGACTAGCACTGAAATCAGTAGTCACACGCCTGAATCGGGAGGATTGGCATGTCTGAATTCTCTACAGCTGGGGCCATAAACTACATCCGCAGGGTTAGGTGATAGCCTGGGACCAGCCTGGCATCTAAAATGGCTGCCGTGCATGACAAAATTGTGGCATTGGAAAAAAGGCAAGATGGCGCAGCCGCTGGAAGAGATGTATCAACATATATCAGCCTCCTCAGCCACCCTCAGGAAACATAGGGGATTAGGATACGTCTCCCGCACCCCCTTATACCTAGTACTTTAATTAACGAAGCACAAAATGGCGAATTCCCGTTTCGCTACCAGTTTGCGGCCCAGTTCGCGGCCCGTGAAGCGCTTCTACCGTGAAAAATCATTTTTTTTTATTTTCCCCACGGGACCCTTTAATAACCCCAACAACATTCCTAGGGGGTCAAGAGGGGGATACCTTGCCCCCTTTCATTAAATTCCCCCTTAGTTTTTCACCTTTTCTTCTCTCTCGATCCTACCGAGAGACAAGATGGCGGCCGCTCCGGACTGTCACGCAGCAAAAAAAAAAAAAAGCTCACGCACAGCCGCTGGAAGAGATGTATCAACATATATCAGCCTCCTCAGCCACCCTCAGGAAACATAGGGGATTAGGATACGTCTCCCGCACCCACTTATACCTAGTAATTTAATTAACGAAGCACAAAATGGCGAATTCCCGTTTCGCTACCAGTTTGCGGCCCAGTTCGCGGCCCGTGAAGCGCTTCTACCGTGAAAAATCATTTATTTTTTTTTTCCCCACGGGACCCTTTAATAACCCCAACAACATTCCTAGGGGGTCAAGAGGGGGATACCTTGCCCCCTTTCATTAAATTCCCCTTTCGTTTTCCACCTCTTCTTCTCTCTCGATCCTACCGAGAGACAAGATGGCGGCCGCTCCGGACTGTTTAGAATGTTGACAGACACCGGAGAGCCAATCAGCTTTCTGCGCGCAAAGTTCCGATAAGCGAAAAGTAAGCGGACCGGATCGCTGCCCAGAGCGCTGTTACAGATATATATCTTGGTTTGAACGTTAATTTCTCAAAAACTACTGGAGCACATATATTGAGACCTAGCAAAGGCACATCGGGCTAACAGTCCCTACAATTTTGCCAAGTTTCGTGCAAATCCATTCAGCCGTTCGAGCTAAAAGTGAGTCCAACCGCCCTATGGAAAAATGAATGGAAAA